>NW_027493403.1:0-376186 GCF_021521415.1 Bidens hawaiensis | reverse complement strand
TGAGAGACCTTTAATGTACGAACGGAAGGATCAAAGCTTGTGAAAGCATTTAGAACCATTCCACGTGTTGAAATTACAAACGTCGAGCAATTAAATCTGTTAAATATACAACGGGAGGACAAGTAGGTCGGTTTATTATCCAGAACAGTGTTGTAAAACTCGTTAGACATTAGTCGGACGGCAGGGTATCGGCTAGCGATTAATCAGGAGTAATTGGAATGTGATATTATATGTAATTTTTCAAAAATGTATACGTAATTTTATATTATATGTAGTTTTTTAATATAAGTATGCTATGCTTAAAAAAATTTGACAGATTTTGGTTGAACTTAATCACTTTTGACCGATTTATAAAGACTTTAAACGATTTGGGCCAATTTGGAGTCCAATTAGGTGAAATCGAATTGGTAGCATGCCGATTAGTGATTAATCGCTTATTAATTGGTGACTAATCATAATTTTACAACACTGATCCGGACAAAATCTGCATTTGAGAAATTGAGTTCGATTTACGTGTCGTCTGAGAAGACGAGTGAGAAGAAGAAGCGATTAATCACTTATCGGCAAATAAACTGGTCCGAGTCGAAAATCCTACTTTGCAATTACATGAGCTTTAACAGGCCGAGCCCGTTTAACTCTACACGGGTTTGTGAATCAAGCACACTATGGTTTAGTTCACTTGAACTTTCTCGATGATCAGTAAAGTATATCTCTCATTACGCATTACTGTTAGTTTTTTCTTTTTTAAATTAAATCCTATTTTCAGGGTTGGTACAATAAAGTATCATGCCATTTTGAATAATTACCAAAAGAAATCCAGTATTATGATGCGCTCGCTATACCTACCGTTCAATATAACAATACAACTGAAATAATGCGACCAATCATGCTCTCCTATGAGGTTATCCTAAGCTCACTTCTTTTGCCAAAGATTCCATGACCATATGTTGAAGAAATGAGGTCTACAAGTAATGGTAACTGCAATGTCACAAATGAAGCAATTGGAAGACATGTTAATGCAACAATTGGTATTAGGATCCATGACTTCTGTTGTCCAAACGTGATATATAGTGTTGCGCTAAAAGCAATCATCATGGATGTTACAGACATGAATAACATCACACGGCCGAGTATTAATCTGTTAGGTAACTTGTAGAGAAAATCCTCCTCAGCATAACGTGCTGTGAGAATTGATAGGAACAACAACAAGGCGGTGGTGGATGTGAACAATGAGATAGCATCCGAGGCAGCAAATATTATGAAGCTCGGTCTAGTTTCGTAAAGTGCTTTCCCAGTATCCCCGTTGTTTCCGCCTGGTACAGTAATGGCTGCTGCAAAAACGATTGTGATAATGAGTGCAGCCGTGATTGTGTATGAATCGGCTGTTTTTTTCATCCATTCTTCACCTTCTTGTCGTAAAGCCTTGTGCTCTTTTCTAAAGATCATAAATGGTGTTTCATCTTTTAAGTTCATAGCCTCTCTCTCACTCGGACGCACTAATTTGCTCACTTCCTATAAGTCAAAAGATGTTAATTAAAGCAAATAAGATAAACCAGTTTACTTAACAAAGAAAATAAGTAACATTTTCACCTTAAACCACTGTAACTCCCTCTGCATTTGTAATGTTGCACCAGTAACCATATTGAGTTTGTGTGTAGGTGCCAATTGTCCAGCCAAGTGCAAAAGGTTATTCTCGTCTTTATCCTTTAGCGTAGTGAGTAGATTCTTGTCATGAGTCACCTCGTGCACCAAAAAGTTGTATACATTTTCACAGCGATTCATTATTGAAATTTGAGGAAATCTATAACCATGACGGTTATTGACCCAAATTGATTGTGGTATGCTTGTGGTGATTTGCTCTATTACCTCCGGAGTATTATTTTTCACCGCATCAATAAATGCATCAGCATAATGTTCAAACTGATTAGATTTTAATTCACCAACTTCCTGACATATAAACTTCAATATCAAGAGAGCTGTATTGTGTTTTACTTTGTCGTCGTGGAGGTGCTTGATATGTGGCACTACAATCAGTTGATAGAAACCGACAATTTAATAGTGAATTTATTTTCAAAAACTAATTGCCAACAAAACTTTCTTTACCATGTAGCAGTGCAACTGTCCAAAATTTGGCGTAGACCCTCTCGATAACTACGCACAAAATGAGATTCAGTTCTATGATATATTTATTAAAAAGTAATTATAATAGGAGCCAAATTCAGTTTTCAGATATATCATTTTGGTAAATCATATTTATTGTAGATTTAGTTAAAGTTTTTCAGTCACAAACCTGGGTAGATGTAACTCCTGGTGCACTGGTTGATAAGATTAGCTATACATGTCTCTTGGTTCTCAATATCATTAATCTTATTTGTTAGCTCTACCCCGTTATTCTCTACCAGCACATCTTTAAATAAAAAAGAAATGCTAATTAGATTTTTAGTTATGAAGCCTTTTAATGAATTAGAACAACTGACGATACCGACGACAATAAACAAATCTTTGGTAGAAGTTGTATCCTTTGGCACTCGGATATGCATCCCGCTTTTGTGCAATACACCATAACGGAGCCTTAATAAACTTTGTTGCGGCCAGTTTTGGGTAGGCTTGAAGCAAGTCATGAGCAACATCTGCAAGTAGGATTTACAATACGATAATATATTCAGTAAGGAGATACTTTTAAGATCCCCGACGCTTATTTATATATTATCATAAGATATATAGCAAATTTTAAGAAACATAACCTCACCGAAAAATCCTGACCAGATTGTACCATTGAGAAGGAAAACACCCATTTCGCCCTCAAAAGGACTATAATATCCATCTTTCTGGCTAAGCCCAATATGTTGTTTGCACACTTCAAACAAATAAAGAAATGTGATTTTATTAGACTTCATTACGGCTAACTGGATAGGCAAGCAATTCTCAGAGTCGATAGCGAATAACAAATTTGGATTTTTCTCAACCAATTTCTTTGCAGCTATGGTGTTGTCAAGTGCTGCGGCGTAGTGCAAAGCATTTTGCTGTTTATCATTAACCAGAGATGGAAGTAACTCCGCATCTATCTGCTCGAGGAGCTTCTCAAGAAACCAAATGTTTTCTGGATTACCAATTGCAACATGAAGGGTTCTGTTCCCGTTGAAGTTGAGTTTATCGATCAATGCATCGCTTTCCTTGTCGAAAAATTCTTGAGCTTTCTCCCAATCCCCCATTTGAATAGCTCTACATAGTGGAACATACTTTCCGTCGTCTGTTGCCATATGAAAATATTACAGTTGCGGAAAATTCATTCAATAACTAAGAGTAAGAAGAAAAAGAATAGAAAGAAAGATTGAAACATGAACAGTTAATAATAAGGCCATACTTCTATTACTGGTGTCGGTATCATCACTTAGAGCAGGTGACATGGCAGTAGCCTGAGCAAGATCAAACAAGGTAGTTTCATAATCTGTCTTAAGCGTATCCCAAACCTCCTTAGCCGTTTGGAGACCGAGCACAGTGTCCATCATATCTTCAGTAATCGAACCAAAGATCCATCCTTTGGCTAGGGTGTCTGACCTTTTCCATTCCCTAAACCTGGCCTCAAAATCAGGCATGCGTGCCTTCATTTTAGAATCATCATATTCCTGGGGTTTGTTTAAAGTGCCATCGATGAAACCGAGCATATCATGGCTCTCCAGGAGGCACAACATCTGTTCATGCCATCTCACATAATTTGTCCAACCAGACAGTTTTATAGACAGAAAGCTGCTTGCATTCACGTGAGAAGGGTACGGATATTGTAGTGACCCTGAGGATTGTATAAGTATATTGATTTGTGAATTGTGATTCATATATATATATGGAAGAAAGATGATTAGCAGTCGTGCGTACCTTCGTTACTGGCTCTGCTGTTGCTACTGCTGGAAGTGCTTGAGGTAGCCATTAGAGTGTAAAGTTAATAAGAGAATGGATGATTGATGAATATTACTATGTGACTTAAATAGATGTGTGCTAGCTAGTGACCAAGTCATTATAACAAATGACCAAGTCAAGCAGGCCGTGCATAAGTACAACCTTAAAGTTACTTGCATCAAATTCTGTGGAGTTTAAAATTTTCATCAAATACATATAGAAATGTGTCAGTCACGTCGTAACAAAAATATGGATTGTAAACAAACATATTGACTATCCTATAGTAATATATAGTCACTTGCTATTCTTTGCCCTTTATTAGTTATTATTATATATATAAGAACAAGTGGAAGCAAGTTTACAACAAAATACTTGTACAGATATGCTATAATTTGGACTAAATATCAACAATATTGAATTGAAAAAAATAAAGAATCAAAATACTTTAAATTTTCTGTTGTTTTATTGATTAACCGACAACTTTAAGCCTTTAAATAACCCATGCACACACACACACAACATTTAAAACAATGAACCTCTTAGGGATGCCGGACCCATACTAATATACTATGCATTATTATAAGATATTAGTTATTGCATATATAGTTTTCAAATAACTTGCTTCAGTATTAACATGTAATATATGCTGATCGTCTAGCTTAATCTTCCGAGTATAGAGGGGTAGCAAACGTTGTTGTAGAAGCCACACGGATTCGAAATCTTCTTCTTGAGCTAAAAACTCCAACAAACAAAGGCACAGTTGTATTTTGTGACAACATCTCAGTCGTTTACTTATTCGGGATCCCGTGCAACATCACGTTGAATGGACATCCACTTTGTTCATGAAAAAGTTCGAATAAGCCACATTAGAGTGCTCCATGTCCCATCGCAAGAACGTTACGCAGACATTTTCACCAAGGGCTTAACGAAATACTTATTCTACATACAGATCCTACTTGAACGTTACAGCATATCCACGCTCAAGCAGATGGGGAATATTGAAGGAAACTATTGTCATATTATTTACATTAGTGTAGCCGTTATATGTTTTGATTTGGTTGTTATGGTGAGCCACATATTTAGGAGCCAGTGGCTATTTAGTCTTTAGGGCGATCCATAATCTTAGGAGATAATTGTGGACTCCATATCTTTTTATTCCTTTGTTTCACATGAGATCAATAAAATATTCACCAAAGTCCAACGTCTATCATGATTTTACGTTAAAGTGTGCGCTAAATTGTTAGCAACGATCTTTAGTTATCAAAAGCCAAAACCGAACCGTTGAAATTTAAAACCAAACTAAAGTGGACCGGTTTGACTAAATTGGTTTATGTATACAGAGATGAATTAGAAAAATGGCGAAGTTTGATGGATTGCAATCATGATTCAATGTTTTTTTATTGTCTAATACAAACTTTCATTTTTTTTTTCAAGACTATGTATGCTAGCGCGTATATAAAGAGCTGGTTCATATATATCGTCAACTTCATCTACTGCACCACCTACAAAAATACCGTCTTATTTTTGTTGAGTTATCTTGTTTGGGCTACAATAGTGGTATCAAAACCAACCTCAGAATGGTGGCTTGGAATGACCCAACAATGATCAACATGGTCACGACAAATGAGGTCGACGTTGGCCCTTAAGGAGGGTCGGTTGCTACGGACACAAACTAGTTCAATGTATATATGACCTGCCTAACAATGGTTGTATCGCTAACATAAGTAGGGTTTATATACCAAATATGTTCCCTCACCCATCATGAGACTAGTCTGCTTTTAAATTGAATTCTCTAGTTTATTTATGTTATAACACGAACGCAACATATCACGTATTTCTTGTGTCCCCGGCGGCCCATCTTGGCCAAGGCTTCTTCGGCGACGTGTGCCTTAGCGGCTGCATATTCGAACCTACCAGGATCTGGCGTCGTTGGCATAGGAAAATCAAAGTCAACAACAAGGATACACCGTCGTTTACACCATCGTCACTTTCGCCGTACGTACTGTCTCAACTTGGCACGTGGACGACGCATGCATCGAATCAGTTTCTAAACTTCCGTTAGTTAACAATTTCGTTGAAAGTATTGAGAAATCTCTAACTGTGTGCGAACCGAAAGCCTCAAAGTTTGTGAAGCATATAGAAACACTCTAGCTGATGAAATTGCGCACGATACATAGGTCGGTTTATTATCTGAGTCAATGTTTATGAAATCCCTAGGCTGGTTCGACTGTGGAATACCGACTAAGTATGATTATTTCAAATATTTCGACTGGTTTTTACCAAATTTGGACAAATTTTGAGCGACCCCTTATAGATTCTGACTGATCTTAACGATTTGGGCCGATTTGGAGCGGCTTTGACGATTTTGTTAGTCCAGTTAGGTGAAATCCAATCAATAGCATACTTATTAGCGATATAAATTGGTGTCTAATCACGATATTGGCAACAATGATTATTGTCAAAATATGCATTTGAGAAATTGGATTCGATCTACATATAACTATATATTTCATAATGTCTTCTTCTTCATCGTGCATGAACAACATTTTATGGTCAACTATATAACATTTTCATCTTCTCTTGAGTTGATAATGATAAAATATAAAACGTTGGGATAAGACTCGACTTGCCACTTCAGTAGTTGTTTGTACTATAGTTAAGTGATTATTTTGTATATGTTACAAATAAACATTGTAGTCTACCATGTTGATCGTGAAATTTTATAGAATTACAACAGTTTTTATAAGCTGTCCACTTACGGAAAGATAGAAGTACAAAACCATAAAAATATACGTAACTAGCTTTTAGCCCGCGTGTTACACAGATTACTTTTATTTTTTTAATACTTGTTTATTTTAATTATTGTTTATGTATAATTTTCATGTCGGATATGTTTAGGTATTAAACTTAAAGGTTACATGAACTTATAAAATATGTTATATTTATTAGCTGTCGTTAAAGTATATTTTGTTTTGTTTTTTGTTTATATATCAAATGGGTCCCATTGGTCTAGTAGTTAACGTGACCCAACATTTTGTTATTTAAGATGCGAATTCCCGTCTTAATATACATGAATGCATAAAAAATTTATATGGTTTGTGTTATTTTCATTTGTATTGAGTTGTTAAGGTTCGTTGGTGATGTAGAACGTATATGTTGTTTAATGGATTACCAAAAATAGGCTCTCATGTATCTGTCAATTAATGTAACCCAACATTTTGTTTTTTGTTGTTCAAAATATGTATTTTGTGCTTGATAGTTAATTGAGCTTTTAGTAAATTGATGTATTTGAATTTCTATAGACCAATTATAGTTCCACGTATATCTGAAATGGGTACGTCATGTGTTATTATTTCATTTTTGGGTGAATTATTAATTTATTATATATTTTCTAGTATGATGTTTAGTTTGTGATTTTCGTATTATTTTGTATGTATTTGTTGTATTTATAGATTTTGTAGTTTAGTTATTGTTGTGTATTAAAAGAACATAAAATTTGTTAATTAATTTTTATTCTTATCAAATATAATAGAAGTTATATTAGTTTATGTATTATATTAACGAAAATTTTATGATCATATGTAATAACTAAGTTTTAAAATTTATTTTTTATTAATAATGTATATGTTTTTAATATTTTATACATAAATTTTTGTATTATGAAGTTTTGTAGATTTATTTTCGTTTTTATACTCTAAAAATGGGTAATAATAGGAAGCCGGCATTTGAAAGTGACGCTATAATGATGATAAACCGTCTTGAGAAACTCTTTTCTCGCCTTCTTTATCAAATCGTTCATTTCATCTAACAGTTAGAAACTCTAAGTTAATATTCCCCTTAATTAGGACGAATATTGTTGTTAAGTGAAAGTTTTGTATGTTGTTGAAGGGATTGGTGTTTGTTCTTAGTTTATTTAATCAAGCATTGTGTCAATAACAATTTACAACCACTTTTAAAATAATATATTGATTTTAAATAATCTCAACTATAACATTTGGCCACTGGTGATCATAACTAACGAAATGACTAATGGCAGTCCCACATTTTATCAATTTTTTCTACCAATGAGCCCTGACTAACGAAATCTTAACGTTGTTAGTTTTCATGATGTGACATTCTTATTTGGCATGCTTATGTGACATATTGCACTGCCACCACCACCACCACGACCCGCCACCACGACCACCAGTTTCCTAAAAATATTAAAATATTTTATATATGTTTTATTGGGTGAATTTTGACTTTTGAAGTCAAGCCAACAAGTTTAAAAAGAAGATAAACTATTATATGAACTTGTCACTTAAGTTCTAGAGTTCACATGGTACTTTAATGAAGCAAATGATAATACAAGCTTTAACTTTGATGGCTACTTCTGACAAATATGAAGTTGATATTATGACTCATTTATAAACAGTCTATTACAAAGCATGATCACAAAGAAATTATGTATTACATGTTGTATCTTCTTTATCAGAAGAATTATATTTTGAGGATACAATTGAGCTAAAACATCATTCATCTTCTGTCAAGGTATTCATAAAATTCTTTCAAGGTTAGGTTGGACTGCGCGATCCTGTTAGCATGATTACAAAAACACAATGCAATAAATTTCAGACGACTTTTAACCCATGTGACCCATATGACCCTTTTAGGATTATGTTTTATTCTTTCTTCTAGTAATGTTAATTAGAGTTTGTAAATGTAGAAAGTTTTCTAAAAGTGTTTATATAAGTATATCTATAGTTACTACTCGAAAAATATATGCTATTTATTATAACTTCTAGATGTATTTCCAATCAGCTTACATGCTAAGTTAAGCCTATATAACCGAATATTAACGAACTGTTCGGCTGGAAGTTCATCTTCGTTTGTTTAAAAAACGAACAAACATGAACATGCATTTTGTTTTTTCATTTAGGTTCGTTTATTTACGTTGATGTATTTTCGTTCCTTTATGTTTTATAAACATCTAAGTAGTTATATATATATATAAAGGGCTCGAGAAAATGAATGAGTTAAATTTAAGTCACTAATTTAGATGTATTTTCTGGATTAATTGTGATGTATTAGACTTGTTTATTTCCATTGCAAACTGTTCATTTAGATTTTAAATGAACGAACATGAATGCACATGGACATGCCCTTATTTTTTATGAACGGACATGAACAAAGTAATGATAAGGTACCTTGGAATACCAAGAATTCCATTATGCCAATGGCCCAATGTTTCCCATTTTCTGAAAGATGAAGCTAAATATTTTGGTCTAAATGTAAGCAAAATATGTAACCTCCATTATAACCGAATAATCAAATACGCTTCTTGTTAACACTGGACCATTTATGATTTATGACCTACATCAATTGAAAAAGAAACCAACACCTTAAACTTTAACTTTCTGAACTTGTTGTATTGATGCATGAAGATATTTATTTCAGAATTGACCTTGTTTACAACATGCTTGATATATGATGATAAAATATCAGTAAGTTGTTACCCGCTACCCAAATCAACATCAGCAATGTTCTTGAAATAATATTTTTTAATCATGTCAAATGCTTCAACATTTGAGATTCTTTTGCAATAGAAAGTTGGTATTACATACAAGTGATTATTTTCTTTTTAGTTTTTTAATAAACAAATTATGGTAGTGATCATACTATTGTTGTAATAAAAATAATTATCAAAGGTAAAACAAAGTTGCATACATTTTCTTTTTTATCTAATTATAGAGATTTCATTCCCGTCTCACAAATCATGTCTTGTCTCACAAAAATGTATTCTTTGCTCATTTTTTACGAATTTCACCGAAGATAAAACACACGTTTGACACTACAATTATTAAAAGATTAATGTAAAAAAAGGTTTTAAACTACAAATTACCAACATACAAAGGCACACACATACCTAAGAGCACATCACAAAAACATATTATATATAGAGTAGAAACAACTGACCTTGAGTGTAGTACCAAGACACTCTTATAAGATTGTTACTTCAAAGAAATAACATGCAACTCAAGTTGCAAGAACAATTCTTCGTTGTAATATACGAAATTATATTATTTCTTTATTTACATGTCAAACTGCAGATAACACATTCGTTCAATTTAGATACTTAAACTTACAAATAAGTAAAACATGTAGTAATATTGAGTTGAAAGTGAAGTTTCAAACACCAACAATATCATTATCTAAAAAATATAATATTAAACAAAACCATATAAATCCAAATGTCAAACAAACAGATGTGAATAAGAAAACCAAAACGTTGCAAATTAAATAAACATCTAAATTAAAGTGAGTTATGATATGCAAATAAATCAGGAGATAAAACAATTTACAAAACCTTAAAATAAGTTATATCCAATCTACATAAAATAAATTATTTGACCATGATACCCAAAGTTTACTGGAAAACTCCACTGAAGTACTTAAGTAAATTAAAACTAATCAACATGAAATTATATTTTAAAAATAATTGTTTGATGATTAAAGTCAAACTCCACCAGAATTCTCTACTGAGTTGTTTAGCCCAAAACATTAAAGCTATCATATTCAATAATCTGGTACTTAACTTTGAAAGTAAAAAAAACCTAATTCACTTCTGCTTGAAGCCTTTGATTAAAATTAAACATAAATTTGTAGATCACAATTTTGAAGTTTATCATTAAAGCATTTAAATAAAATCAAGACGAATCTGGATGTGATCAAACCTATAGAAACAAATATTAATAGTTGTAAAACATAGTACTTATAGCAATCAGATCTTTTAACATCGATTAATAGCAGCGATGGCTTTATTCTAGATCAATTAGTGTTCCATTGTAACAAACCGCTCCAATCATATAATAATAATAATAATAATAATAATAATAATAATAATAATAATAATAATAATAATAATAATAATAATAATAATAACAAATGTACATGATTTAGAAGGGTGTAAAGTTCCAGCAACTTATCCAATAATGATTTTGTTTTCGGGATCATAAACCTAAAATGATCCCCAATAACTAACAAAGGCATAACGAAAAATAACCCTAATCAGAACACTAACGGAAATAACCTTTTGAAATTGAATACAATAATAATAATAATAATAATAATAATAATAATATATCATAAAACCTTAAAAAAATTAACGAAAAAACCTAATTAATAAAAAAACTATGAATCTTTAATAGTTAACAAAGGCCGATCTTAAATATAGAACAAAAGCCAATCAATTTTAGGTATACATATAGATTAGGGGCAATGATACAACTTTCTTATTGAATTCGATTTGAAATTAGCATAATAAGAAAAAGACGGCTACAAAACCTTATTGGGCCTATTCTTTTACTTAATCATCCCCGGTGTTATATTGCAAAATGATCCGACTTAATAGGTTTCTATGTAATTGTTTTAGTATTTATCAGTTAGATATGTTAAGAATTATGTTTATTATGCTTACAAAAAAGAAAAAGTTTGTATTAGAGTTGCAATGTTTATGTATGCAATGTTCAAAGTATTATGTATTGAGTGAAAAAAAAGGAAAAAGAAAAAAAAAAGAGAAAAAAGAAAAGAAAAAGAGAAGTTAGTGATTGATGTAAATGTCGTGCTCTAATCAAAAACAAGTATTTATGATGCTTAAATACCTATAACTAGTGTGGGTAAGTAAGGTCGTCTCCACAGGGAATCAGTGGAAAGTGCAAGTAAAGTTCATGATTACTAATTAATTAACTAATGTGGACCGACGATGTCAATCGGTTTATAAAAATATGATTATTATAACACACGATTACTTTTAAAGTTGTAAACAATTATGAGAGAAAGATTCACTTTAGGTTTAGGTAAAGTGATAACCGACTAATCACAGATTCTTTAAGATTAATTGCGCAGTAATTACTAAACCTAATAGTTGGGTTGTGAGGACAAACGATACCCTAACCGAATTGTTGACACAACTGAACTCCGGTTTACCCAATTACCAGTTTAAAATATGAAAATCAGTTATAAGCAATGACTAACGATTATTGGTTCAGTGACATAAGAGCTAACCCTACATGTGATGAACACAACCAGAAAAGTGATGCAAAGTTTGACAATCAAAATCATAAACTGTTTAAACAATCAATTCTTAATGTAAAACAAGATTAGAAACAATCAATCAAGTTCATACTCATTCAAAACATAGAATCTGATCAAAGTTAGTTTACACAAAACCCTAGCCTAAAGTGAATACAATGGTTTAGCCTGACATTGGCATCACGAAGGATTCGCTTATCTGATGAGAGGATGAAAGCATGCGATGAATGGACGAACCGGAGGCTTCGGGATGGTAGAAAATCGTCCTAGGGCTTGTACTTGGTTGAAGGAATGAAGGATTGGTCGAATGGGGGCTGAAAACTCAATATAATAGAGTTAGGTTTTAATTTCCCGTATGGAGGACTTTAGCGCGACGCTAAAGTCCAGGGGGTGAGACTTTAGCACGTCTCTAAAGTCTACTTTCCTGATGTGCGTCTTTAGAGTATCTCTAAACTCCCTTAACGCCACGCTAAGGGTGTTTGACAGAATTTTCTTCATTTTCTTCATTTATTTTGTCTCGGAAAGCTTGCCAATCATTATGAGTCTTCTACATCTTCGTTCCAAGTAATTTATCCCGATAAGCGTCCTTAACGTCAAGTATCCTGAAACACATAAACACGCTTGAAGTACCAAAGTTCATATAATCTTTAAACTAAAAGTAAACAAATAATATAATAATATACACGACTTTTGCCCGACCATCACATCCCCACACTTATCTTTTTCTTTCCCTCAAGCAAACTCTGATGCAACACATACACCTCGATCGATGATTCATAAATTACCACGATTAATACTAGTGAGGTATAAGGTCATACCCAATTCTTAAGAACTGACACTGTCAAGGTTGATAACCCACCAAATAATTTAATATTACAATTTAAAACTATAGAACCGCCCAAACGAGTGTACTTTGTTTCCGGTTAAGGCACACATGGTCATACCCCTCATAATTTAATATCTCTCCTCTCGGTTTAATATCTGGACTAGAAAAAGATGTGCTAGTATCACTCTGCTCTCAGTATCACTCATACGCAAATCCATAAAGCTGCTTTGACACAAATGCAAATCAAGAGGTCTTAAAAGGTTGTAACGAGGCTAGGTGTAAGGGTATGGAAGGGAATTTTTGAAGTAGCTCAGACGATCCGATCCGGCTTATTACAAAACCACTAAATAAACAATGACTTAATTTATTCCAACGACTAAACAACTAAACAAACTCACTGACTTTCATTTACAACCAATACTGACCAGAACATTGACTCTTTTGAGCTTTTCTTTGACTTTTTATTTTATTATTATTTTTTTTCTCTCTTTTTTTTTACATAAACGAACTAGTGAATACATAACTGAATATACACAGACATATTTTTGGCTTTTTCCTCAATTTTCTCTATTTTTTTCTTTTTTTTTTGATGCATAATAACGTAATGCTTAATACTGGAACAAATACAAATACAAAATCAAAAACAAATACAATTACAAATAAACCTAGTAAGCCAGATCGTCTCGTAACATAATGTCGGGGTTAACCAAATGAAAAATAAGTCCAATAAAGGTTTTCTAAGGGACCAACCCCCCGCCCCTAACTTTAACCATCCTCATATGTATAATGTATGAGGCCCCAACCCCCCAGTACCCACACTCTCGCTCATCCAGACGAGGCTTAACCTAATTGCCTCTATCACTTTTGAATTTTGCCAACTACGATCCCGTAATCCATGAACATCAATGAAAGCACTCAAATGACATGTGTGTACTATATATTATATGTGTATTATATATATTGGGTAAATTCACACACGTACCGAAGGAATAGGGCTGACGATATAAACATGTGTACCTGTCCCCATGACTCGTTATCCCCGCCTAAACGATCCCATTTTCAAAATTTCATTTTGAAAAACATTTGCATGGGAAGACTTTCGAGAAGCTTAATAAGTGACCATAACCAAAGACCTCTACTTGGCATTAATAATAGCAATAAATTATCTACAATTCCGGCTTTTGCGCACAATCAAGGCACTATAAGGCAAAAATTTTAATTTTTACCCCCATCCCCACACTTGAGGTTGACATTGTCCTCAATGTTTAAAATTTAGTATTTAAAAGAACATTAACGAGGACGGGGTTAAAATTTATTTCTTATTTTATTAATTTTAAAACCGGGCTTAATGTGATGGTCCTAAAATTTATACAACTATACAATTATACTTTAACAATAAAACTAATAAAACAAAAAGAATTATGAAAACAAAATCACCTGATAAGAAAAATAAGCCACTCAAATATACTCTTGCTTGCGCTCAACGAACCCGGCTCCTCAATTCACTCAACAGTATCTGCAAACTCTCACACGTGTAGAAGCACGCTTCTCACAACCATTAGGATATGTCTTTTAAACTGTTTGCAAAACCGTTAATTTTAATTACCAAGCTAAGTTATATAAATTTCATAATTAAATTTGTTAAACTAGTAAATTGTTAAAAGACCTAACTCACTTTCGTAGGAATCATGATTGCATTTAGCGTATGCAACAAGCCCTTTAAACCCCCCGGTAGCCTGGTTGGACGAGTGAGGTCTCGTGAGGGCTTATAGTGAACTGCACCCACAAAGTTCAAATACAATACAAAAATACAAATATACAGCAGCAGTTATAAAAGTTATGCATCTATTACCCAGCCGATTACCCCTTTATACATTTTTCCCTTAAGTATATTAAATTTAGTACAGACCGTCATGATATAAAAACAAAAATAATGGGAAAATAAAAGATAAACCCAAAATTAACCGGCTGTTACTGCTACTGCATCCATCATCAACTACTCCTCGTCACCGGCCTCGCCAGTGCCCGAACCTCCTGCCTCAGAATCACACCCAGCATAACCTGATCCACCCATGTCAGAAGACGGCCTCAGACAGTCTGGCATCAGTACCTACAAATGATCAAATAAAGAGCGAAAACAAGTCCGACTCTCCTCATGCATCGCCAGCTGCCTCTCAAACACATACTCTAAGGTCAACGACTGTGGCTGTGGTGGTAGACGGGTCGGCTGTGGTGCTCGTATGCGGGGCTGAGCGAGTGGTCTCTCAATCTGATATCTCTACGAACTACTTCCTGCCCCAGCTGATACACGTGCATCCACCAGACGTGGAGGATCCTCATACGTACACATACCTGCCTTCTTTGCATCAGCTACATTCACAACCTCTGTGTCCAAACCTGGAGTCAAATAAGCAGCAGAATATTTCTCAAACACCCCCAATGCGGCTGCAATCTGTGAGATAATATGCCCTAAAGGCAACCTAGCCGACACACTCTCATCACGACGTCCACCCCGACCCATGGATGATAATAAAAGTGTAGCCAAGTTAACGTCATGTTGGCCAATAATGCTATATAAACACATCAAGTCCAGATTGCTACACTTATCGTGACCCGACTGACGACCAACGAAAGTGGAAGTAATAACTATATGAATATACCTGTGAACGGGATCCCGAATGGCAGATGAAACCGCATTACTAGCATGCGGGCCCTCAGCAATAGTAGACCGAAAAGCAGCCAGATCAGTGGATGTAATCCAATACCTTCGGGTCCCCAAAGTATAACCCCGAACACTCTCCGTGAATGCACTCGTCTGCACCTCCTCCTCGGTATACAACCCAGTAAGTACCGCAAATCTCGGCACTGACATCTCAAATAACTGCCTCCCCAACGAAAACAAGACTACATGTTCGCTAAATAAATCACCTGTCTTGTGTCTAAATGTAGCATAAAATTCGTGAACCAATTTGACATATTGTGTCCTATCAAACCTCAATATTGTGGCCCAACGTGGCCCCAACAACGTCCTAACCCTCTCAGCCTGACCCAATGTGCCCAACAACTCCCAATTAAACGTACGATGACGCAACAGTGGCGCCTCCCAAATCCTATCATATATTTCCTTTTCCGTGGTATTCAAACTGAACCTCAATATAATATGCGGTGTATCCTCGTCCCCCTTAATCTCGTCAACCGACGCCTCCTCAATCGGTATCTCTTCCACCTCATAACAAATACGACGACTATATCGTTGAGCTACCGGGTCAAACACGGGCTGCCTACGGGGTCGCTTTCGCCTCGCGGGTCTCGAACCACTTTGTTCTTGTGACATATCTGGGAAATAATAATTCCAATAATCAGTTCGAGTCACCCGAAATCGTATTGACAACCGTATAGTGTTTCGGTCGCGATTGTCAATACGATAAAATAAGAACTACTATATATATATACACAAATAATTATAAAACTAGAAAAATAAATAAAACAAGATTGTCGGGAATGCAAATATAAAGCTTAGAAAACTCGGTTTATTCACCCGAATGGAGTTTAAGTACGGGTGATTCACCTTTTACTCGTGTAAGGTTTCAAAAATCAAAATAATTCCCGACAATCCAACGACACGACAACTAACTAAAACAAAAGTTTACAAAACTTTGTCCCGACACCCAAATATTTTCATTCAAAAATTTACCATCCCGGGCAATTTCCGACCTCAAAAGTTCGTCCCGACACATTCAAAAAAAATCCCCACACTTCAAAATAATCATATGCATTTAAGACCCAACAAACACCATTTTCCGACTTCCAACATCATACGAAAAAAAATATAGCCGCTTTGTAAACCTCGTCACTGACCCGACACTCAAATCCATATAAATCGGTTCTCACTTATCAACAAATTTTTCATTCAATACAATTCATACCCGACACCCATTTGACCCGAACATTCAAAGGAAGTATAAAATCTAACATAATAACTCGAACTCGTACCTGGGTCGGTTGAACACGAAATTATAAAAAAAATACAGTGGTGGTGATGTCGGTGCGGTGAACGGCAGTGGTTGGTGGTGTGTGACGGGAGGGTGGGGTGTAGTGGTGACGAGGGGGGTAGTGGTTGTGCGAGGTGGTGACCGGACGGCAACGGGGAGAAGATGAAGGACGGAGGAGGACAGTGGTGGTGCGGCGGGAAGGTGGCAGGAGATGTGGTGGACGGGGTGTGAAGATGGTGACGGGAAGTGTGGTGGTAGGAGTTAGTGTTCGGCGGAGGTAGGGAGGGTGGAGATGGTGGAGGACGGAGAGGGTTTGTGAGTTTGTGACGGGGTGTGGTTATGTGGAGGATGGCGGAGGTTTGCAGTGATGGTGGTGGTGAGACAGGCGGTGGAAGGAGGTGTGGTCGGCCGGAATTACGGTGGGGAAGTGGTGGTGTGGTTTGAAAGAGGTAAGGGAAGAAGATAAGGGTATAGGTGTGTTTTGGTGGTGGGTCCCACTTGTACCAGCCATTATAATTATAATATTTTTAATTTTTGTTTTTTTTATTGATAGACCTTAGCGCGGCGCTAAGGACTCACCCTGGTGACTTTAGCGCCGCGCTAAACACACTTTTCACAGAATGTTTGGCCGAATTTTTTATGTTAAAAAATTTTTCTATCTTTCAAAAATTTTTTCATTGTCTTGAATTCTTAAGCCATTTTTCAACATTTTAACTTAAAGTACTTACCTGGCACTCTGTTTACTTAATATTTTTCTTACCAGCACACCGTAGAACACCCTGTTTTTCGTCTTCCCCACGCTCGATCTTTGCAATATACTGAACATTCGAGACAAACGATTAGAAAAACAAGACTCATAATACAAAAATATACACTTACAGAGATAGGTTGCCTCCCGTTAGCACTGAATTTAGTGTCTACAGCTAGACACCTCTTGGCTCTTATTTAACTGAATACGTCGGTTCGCTGCAATGAAGCAAACCTCCGACTCGTGCACTTCTTTATTCAAGTCTGCATCTTCTAAATATGGCTTCAATCGATGTCCATTAACAACTTGTCTCAGATGATCATCAAAATCCTCGATTTCCACTTCACCATTTTTACCCACTCGTTTGACTTGATATGGTCCCATCCATTTGCTCTTCAACTTACCCGGGAATAATTTCAAACGTGAGTTGTACAACCACACTCTTTGACCTTCCTCGAACGTCTTTCTCCTCAGCTTAGCATTATGCACTCTTTTCATCTTGTCTTTATAAGCTGATGCACATTCATATGCTTCGTCTCTCAACTCCTCTAACTCACACAAGTTCAACTTCCTTTGCTTATCTGCACACTCATAATCTAGATTATTATTCTTAATTGCCCATAACGCACGATGGGCAAGTTCAACAGGTAAATGGCATCCCTTCCCATAAACTAATGTTGGTACATGATGTCAGTAGTTCAGTGTCAAGTGTCTGTAATCGAGTTTGTTAGATTTGTGTTTTTGTATGTAAGCGAAGTTAGCTCACAAGTTCGCTGATACAGGCGAACTTGTGAACTAAGTGAAGTTAGGGACAACTTCGCCTGAACATGCCAGGCGAAGTTGTCGCCTTTATAATCAGCTAGGTTACGGCAGTATTAAAAACAAGTGTAGTTTACGTGTTTACGAGTTCTGTAATCAGTGATTGATATCACGTGTTTCCGGTTGCAATATAACGAGTCTTTGTTTATTGTAACGTGTGTTCGATTGTGTTAACTCGTATCGTCTTCTACGCTCGTAACGTCTTACGTAGGGATTCCGCACCTACGTAGAACGGGATATTCCGTGTAGATCCGGCTGGGAACCTACAATTGGTATCAGAGAATTTGCTCGTGATTGTGGTTCGGGATTATCACGCGGGTGTAGAAATCGTTCCGTTCGACTATTCGCGGGACGTGTTTATCGAGTTTTTGTGTTATACTCACCTCCTACCATCATAAACAACCCATAACACCTTCACAAACCTCGTAAAATCCAGAATTCAAACCTGCAAAACCATCGTGTTCATCAGGCGAAGTTGTCGTCACTGTTCGTAGGGTTTCGGCGAAGATATAAGGTTAAGCGAAGTTATCCACAACTTCGCCTACCTTCTCAAGTTCGCTTATCTCAAGCGAAGTTACCCACAACTTCGCCTACCTCACAAGTTCGCTTACCTTAAGCGAAGTTATACACAACTTCGCCGAATCAGGCGAATTTAACAAGGAGAGCGAAGTTCAGAATCAGCGAAGTTCAGACTTAAGCGAAGTTATCCACAACTTCGCCTACAGTACTGTTAAAAATAAAATTTTTATTTTTCGGGTTTCATTGTGTTTTGTGAAAGATGTCTTCAATAAACATTACGGAACTGGTAAAGATGGAAGTGGAAGCGGGTTCAGCTACAAAGGCACCGAAGATGCTTAAGGGAACCGATTTTGTAGCGTGGAAAGATCGTTTTGAGCAATATGTCAAGTACCAAGATGCTAAAATGTGGGTGTGCATACAAGATGGTTACATTCCACCAACTGCTGAGTATGAGGGTCGTGATCAGATAAAGAAATACAAAGAGATGGAAGAAGAAGAAAAGAAAATGTATGAGGCTGAAAGCAAAGCTCATGCAGCGATAACAATGGCTCTTCCACAAGAGATTCTACACACCTTCAGAAAGTATAAAACTGCTAGAGAGCTATGGGAAGCACTTGAAAACCGTTTTGAGGGTAATGTGGGAATTCGCGCATCAAAGATTAAACTACTTAAAACCCAATTCTCGGTGTTCAAGTATCTGAAGAATGAATCACTTGATGATATCATCACGAGATATTATCATCTGATGACCGAACTCAGCAACTATTCAATTACTTACAAAGAAGATGAGATTGTTGAAAAGCTTCTTGATGCTCTCCCACCGAAATGGGAGATGTACACTGTGTTGATGAGAGAAGACAAAGAGTTTGCCGACTATGACTTGGAAACAGCAGTCAACAAACTAAGAACTTTTGAACTTAACATGGTTCGTAAAGAGACACCAACTGATCAGGTTCAGGATCCAGGAATGTATGGTGCAAAAGTAAACTCAAGTTCAAGTTCGAAGTCTGAATCGTCTGCTTACTACTCAAAAGGAGACTCAGGCGCTAACTCAACACATGAAGGTCATGTATCTCTCAACATGAATGGTGATGTGTGTTTTGTAGCTGGTGGATCAAATGCTTCTAAACCTCAAGCAACCAAGAGTAGTTTTTTCCCAAGTGTTTCGAACAACAACTACTCAAAGATGCCCATGAGTGTTAAATCTGCTGGACAGCAATTTGCTCTCTATGCATCTTTCATTGCTTCGTATGAAAATTACATTCAGGGTAAGATTGTTGATCCTGCAACATTGGATGAAGACTATGATCAGATCGATGCTGATGATCTGGAAGAGATGGATCTGCAGTGGCAGATGGCGATGATTGTGAGAATGGTTAAAGGGTTTATGAAGAAGACAGGTAGAAAGTTTGTTGGTGAGAGACCGGGTTTTGATAAGTCAAAGGTGCGATGTTATAACTGTCAGCAGAATGGCCACTTTGCGAAGGAGTGCACAAATGAACATGTCGAACGCAGTCAAAGCAGGTCTACACAACAGAATGGGGGTGGTAATGAGAATAGAGCCATGATTTCCAGACAAGACGGGGAGTATAACTGGAATCTGCATGTTGAAGAAGTGTTCGAACAGGCCAATTTGGCGAACATCGAAACTGCAGATACTGAGAAAGTGACTGGCTAAAGTGAAGCTTACATGGCAGAAGCTCAAAATAAAGCTTATATGGCAGATGTGAAAGACCAGCTCTCTGAGGTAAGTACCAAACTCCCTTGTACTAAGTGTGAAAATCTGTCTGAACAATTGACAACTATAACTGATCAGTTTGTTAGTTTGGATGCTCAATTTAAAACATTAAAATAAGATCATCATTTCACTAAAGCTAGAGAAAACAGTTATAAAGTGAAAATAAAAGCTAGTGAGAAAGATATTAGGAGTCTTAAAGCAAATCTAGCTGAAAAAATTAAAGTAATTGATCTTAGCTATGAAGTATTAGAAGAGAAAACCAAACTAATAGCTGAAAGGGATAAACAGATAGCTGATCACCAGGTGAAAGTGGTGGAACTAAACAGGAAACTTGAGCAATTCAGAAATTCCTCCGCTATACTTGATCACCTCGTTAGTGATCAAGGTTCCCCAGTTAAAAGGGGAGGAATTGGATATCATGAAGTTCCACCACCTTACAATCATAATTACACTTATGATCCTAGCAAAAGAAGAGGCAGTGTTACCAAAAGGTGGAGAGAAACATAAAACAACTGAAAAGAAATCTCCACTAAACCCGTATGTCCCACCATATGTGAGACAAACGGGCAGTAATGCAGCCTCAACATCTAAAACAACTATTGAAAAGAAAGTTGAACACATGAGTTGTTTCAGATGTAATCAATTAGGACACCTAATTGCTGATTGCCCTCTGAAGCAGAGATTCAGAGGTGTGAGGCCTTCGAAAACTGAGAACAGAACTAACCGTAATCACTATAATGGTAAAAATGAAAACTCATCAAAGTTCAGAAATTGGACTAATCCTGGTTTTCAAAGAAATCAATCTCAGTTTTTCCCTGTTAACAACCAAAGAATGAGTAATAATTCATTTAATTCAAGAAGGTTTGGATGGCCTCATAGTCAATCTACAAGAAGGTATCCTTTTAGGACTTACAGAAATTATTCCGATACTAACTTTGGACAGCCAAAGTACGGGATGTATCGACCCAAGACCAATAGGTCTTGGGTCCCCAGATTTTAATCATCTGTTTTAATCGTGCAGGAACAGTTGAACAGGGCTGCAAACAATCTATGGGTTGTGGATAGCGGCTGTTCCCGGCACATGACGGGTAACAAGAGTTTGTTACACGAATGGAAACCTGTTCAGGGAGGAAGAGTGAGTTTCGCTGGAGAGAGCGGTGGAAGGATCACAGGAATTGGGACGGTGACTAACGGAAAGATGACGTTAGAGAAAGTAAATTTGTTGAAGAACTGAAGCATAATCTGCTGAGTGTATCGCAGATCTGTGACAAAGATTACACCGTACACTTTACCAAGAATGAAGCGATCGTGCTGTATTCTGGTTTCAAGATACCAGAGGATTGGATAGTTATGAAGGCTCCAAGAGAAAAGAATACGTATATTATGGACATGAGATCAACTGAGATGGCAACAGAAGAATCGTGGCTTCTGTCGAAAGCAACTGAATCGGAGTCCGAATTATGGCATAGAAGAATGGGGCATATTCATCTTCGGAAAATGAACTACATTGTCAAGAATGGGCTTGTGCTGGGTGTTCCCTTGAAGAATTTCAACTTTGAAGACCAATGCTTATCGTGCAAAAAGGGAAAGCAACACAAGAAATCCCATCACACCAAGAAGGTTAATTCAATAGTCAGTACCCTAGACTTACTTCACATGGATCTCTTTGGTCCCGTGAATGCAAAAAGCCTAGGAGGAACATCTTATTGCTTGGTGATTACTGATGATTTCTCTCGATACTCTTGGGTATATTTCCTGAAGTCAAAGGATGAAACTGTTCAGATGGTAATAAATTTGATTACCAAGGTTGAGAATATTATGGGAAAAAGAGTTAAATACATCAGGAGTGACAATGGGACAGAGTTCAAGAACTATCAGATGGAGCTCTTCTGCTTACAGAAAGGAAACGAACACCAGTACAGCGCTCCATATACTCCGCAACAAAATGGAGTGGCTGAGAGGAAGAACAGAACGTTAATTGAAGGAGCCAGAACCATGCTGGCTGATTCGAAACTTCCTGTGGTGTTCTGGGCTGAAGCTGTTGCAACAGCCTGTTATATCCTTAATCGAGTGTTAACCGTTAAAAGATTAAATAAAACATGTTATGAACTTATGCAAGGGAGAAAGCCCAACTTGAGTGGTCTTGAACCATTCGGGTCCCCGTGTTCGATATTAAAGACAAATTCTAAATTTGGTGAAGTAGCCGACGAAGGAATTTTAGTCGGATACGTTGTTGGGACTCCCAACAGACGAGTCTTTAATACATCGACCAGCAAGGTTGAGGTGGTGTGTAATACTGATATCACAAGTTACAAATCACCAAAACCAAGCACGGGACCCGCTGGGGTTTTCGACTATGATAGACTTTTCAAATCTTTTAACATACCTTACTTGGATTGTGCAGAAGTAGATGAAAGAATTGCTTCGAAGATGATTTATGATGAGGAAGACAATTATGTGCAACGACCGAAGTATGATGAATGTCAGCCTTCCTCGTCAAATGCTGTCGACACCCCTGCTGCCTCTACAGAAGAGGAATTCTTCAATCCGTTTCACTCTCAACAACAATCACCCACTGATGAGCTATCTTCGAATCTAGAAGACAATCTGCAAGTCAGTGCGGTTCCGACTACGAGAGTTCACAAAAATCACCCATTGGAGAATGTGATAGGTGATCTGTCCGACGGTGTACAAACAAGACAAAGCTTGAATGAGCACACCTGTGTTTATACAAGCATTAAAGATTCAGGCATAATCAGCGAATGCTTGTACACCTGCTTCATCAGCCAGATTGAACCAAAGAACTATCAAATGGCTCTCAAGGACAACTCGTGGGTCGAAGCCATGCAAGAAGAATTAGCCCAGTTTAAGAAGATGGAGGTATGGAACTTGGTTGCAAAACCAAAGAACGTGCATGCGATTGGCACAAAATGGGTCTTCAAATGCAAGAGAGATGAGAAAGGGATTATTATCAGGAACAAGGCGAGGCTGGTTGTAAAAGGTTTTAATCAGCAAGAGGGGATTGATTACAATGAGGTGTTTGCTCCTGTGGCGAGATTGGAAGCCATCCGATTGTTTTTGGCATTTGCTGCACATAAGGAGATGAAGGTATTTCAGTTAGACGTGAAGAGTGCGTTCCTTAACGGCAAAGTCGATGAGGTTGTGTACGTTGAGCAACCTCCGGGTTTTCCTGACCCAGACTTTCCTGATCACGTATACAAGCTAAGTAAAGCACTGTATGGGCTACATCAGGCCCCTCGTGCCTGGTACTCAACACTATCCGACTACTTGCTTGAGAATGAGTTTGAACCGGGAAAGATTGATAGCACATTGTTCTTCAAGAGAAAAGGGAGCGACTTTCTACTGGTGCAAGTCTACGTGGACGACATCATCTTTGCTGCATCAAAAGTCGCCATGTGTCAAGAGTTTGAGGCCGTCATGAAGAAGAGATTTGAAATGAGTGCTATGGGTGAACTAACTTTCATTTTAGGACTGCAGGTTGATCAGAAGAAAGATGGGATGTTCATGATTTCTCAAACGCTTCAAGATGGAGGACAGCACTCCATTTGATACTCCAGTCTGCGTCAACCATAAATTGGGTGCTGATTCAGACAACGATGCAGACGTGGACCCAACCCAATATCGGGCAATAATAGGTTCTTTAATGTACTTAACTGCTTCTAGACCTGATATTATGTTTGCAGTTTATCTTTGTGCACGCTTTCAGGCAAACCCAAAGGAATCTCACTTGAAGGGTGCGAAGAGGATATTGCGCTATCTCAAAGGCAAACCTAAGCTGGGGTTGTGGTACACGAGAGGAGGAGACTTGGAGTTGGTCGCCTACACAGATTCTGATTATGGAGGGTGCAATCAGAGTCGGAAGTCAACAACAGGTGGTTGTCAGTTTCTTGGAGGCAGATTAGTGTCATGGCAATGCAAGAAGCAGACCTCAGTCGCCATTTCAACCTGTGAAGCAGAATATATGGCAGCATCCAACTGCTGCTCCCAGGTTCTTTGGATTCAACAGCAACTGCCCGATTATGGTCTGAATTTGACTCATACTCCTATTTGCATTGATAACACTGCTGCTATCTCAGTAACTAACAATCCCGTAAAACACAGTAAAACTAAACATATTGACATCCGTCATCATTTTATACGGGATTGTGCTGAGAAGAAACTAATTGTGCTCGAAAAGGTTGATACGTTAGATAATTTCGCTGACTTGTTCACTAAAGCGTTTGACAAAAATCGTTTTCAAAACCTTGTTGAGCTGAATGGGATGATCAATCCCGAGTAACCGTGTTTTGTGACTTTGTTTAAAAAAAAACGTCACTATCGCTTAGAATTTTATCGGTTGCCTCAGTTTGAAGGACATATCTTCGGATATGTTTGGTCCTCATTTCTACTTGTAGAATATGAGGATAGCCATTAACCAGATGACTGAAAGTGACCGGGGCGGTTTATGATGGGTTTTTATTCTTTCGCTGAAAATTAGTCGATCATACTTAGTTAGAAGGACACATACTTGTATGTGGTCGGTCCAGCTGATCCATTGGATCTTCAGGATAGCCGTTTACCAGAAAACTTCAATTTGATCGGGGCGATTGAAGTTAAAATTTTTGTGGGAAATGAAATTATTTTTCAAGTCTACTACTTCGTAAGAAGTTCCTTTACTATGTTTAATAGAAAATTGATCCAACCTTGGAAAGTGATAGATATACTGATTCTGTGTGCTTAACTAGTGAAGTTATTAGGCCTAAAAGACTTTAGAACAGTCATTGTATGTCATGGTAGCTTTTTATGGTGCGTAAAAGTATAAGTGATACTAACTAAATCTACTCGATTTTACGTGGAAACTTCTTAAGAGTTGTGCATGTCTCCATAAATATCTTTCCGTATGATAGGCAGAAAAGCGATTACCTAGTTATACACGAGCCCGTGAGTGTTCTGATTCCCGTGAAGATAGCGTGTCAAGATACTGCAGTGATCCAGATTCGGGACTTGCAGTAGTTTATCTGAAGTTGTGTAAATACTTAAAAAAAAACAAATGTGTGAGTTATTGAGACATTCTAGAGTTCATAATGTTAAGACTTCTCAATCAAGATGCAAAATAGAGAACGGGAAGAAGAGTCTAAAGATCGAAGAGTACTTACTATTTAATCAGACACTACGGGTCGAGGTCAACTCGGGGTGACTAGGGGAAAGCCAAATACGCTTTGAGAATAGATAGGAGGCATCATAATCTCTGAGTTGTTGCCCACTTAAGTTTTGTGCTTAATTGAACCTAACCCGTATCACAGAAACGATGAAAACCATTCTAAGTCATTTACCTGCTTACAACCTGTTTCTTTATGTCATAATACAGCTGAACACGGATCTGTGTGACAGTCACGTAATTAGTATGATTCCTGTTCGGATCTCTTCTAAAACATGGTAGTCCCTGTCGAGACTGAAATTTGATCCCGTGTACTTTAATTGTTAAAAATTTTCCTACTTATGTAGTTGTATGATTTTTTACCTGGTTACTTAGTCTTGATCGTATCATTTAATGCTTTAAAGGATGTTTTCTAACTTAATTGCAAATTGTTCAAATTATGGGGTTTGTTTTGAAAAATTTTAATATCAGCGAAGTTGTGCATAACTTCGCCTGCTAGGCGAAGTTATCCATAACTTCGCCGGTATAACTATGACCCTATATAAAGGAAATCAATGGTCAAACTTTATCATTTTCTCAAACTCAGCGAACTTACTCACTATCAACCCTAAGCGAACTTATCGATCGATTCACTGTGTTAATCTTTCTCGGTTCTAATTCGATTAAAGGTGTGTAGGTTTATAGTATCGTATAATCAATGTTATTGAGGTTAATCATCGGTCGTTTCGACTTGATTCTCGACCTCGTGTTTCGAAACCTTAAACACCCGATTTCAAACTTGTTATTACGTGGTCGTAATCTACTTGAACGTCTAAAACTTCATACAATCATGTGTAACGGAGTCCTCAATCTTCAAATTCATCATCTACACGTCCAATTGAAACCTTAACTATTACCGATTCGTATTCGGCGAAGTTACAGTTTAGGCGAAGTTATCCGTAACTTCGCCTGAGGTTTAACTTCGCCTGATAATTAATTTTGAAGCAGTTTATGAGGCGATGTTGTGGTTAGGCGAAGTTATCATTAACTTCGACTGGACCTTTTTACTTAACAGTTAACAGACGAAGTTCAAGTTGAGGCGAAGTTGTTCCCAACTTCGCCCCTCCTCTAACTTCGCCTATACAGAATAAATCACAACTTCGCTCATGGTAACAGGAGAACTTGTGATTTGCTTTGACGTTTATCTAACTTAGTCTGTTTGATGCAGATATGGCTGCTGTAGGTGGTGCAGGCGGTGATGACGGTGGTGATAACCAAAGACAGTTCTTCCCGGGTCATAACATGTACATAACATTAGACCCGGAGGCGAGCGGAGTTGATGATTTCCGCGAAATCATCACATTCTTACTACGCTCGTGTATATTCCACGCGATTACGACAACACTGCCAATATCCTTGCCAAAAATTGAGGATTTTTGGCAGACCGTGGAATATGACTGTAGGGTCGAGCCCCAGGTGATGCGAGCAACAGTCAACAATCACATTGTTCAGTTTTCATCTGAACAGATCCGGGCGGCTTTACGATTTGGAGATGAGACGAGGGATGACCCGACAGATTTTGTGGCTCCTTTCCGTGATGGAGCGTTTATGAGGATGGGATACTCTGGTCCCTTGGGAGATACTCAGAGAAGGAAGGGGTTTTTGCTTGACCAGTGGCGCTTTCTCATGCATGTCATGATAGTATGCATGTCAGGGAGAAAGGCGGGCACTGATGGCATGGGCGCGACCATGCAGTCGGCGATGACTGCTCTGACTTATAATAAGCGTTACAGCTTTAGTCAGATGGTCTTCTACGAGATAGATCGACAGAGAAGAGCGGTGGCGCGTGAGAGATTTATCATGTATCCAAGATTCCTCCAATGATCTTGAATCATGTTGCTCCAACGCTACCGCCCAATCAGATACGTTGAAAGTGTGAGCAAACGGATCTTCGCCCAATGCAGATCCTCCAGTGCGAGGAGCAAACTTGAGCTCCGTCCTCGGTATACTCCACTATTTGGGTACTTGATCAACCCGGAGTATGTGCCTGCTCGTGGGGACGAGTTTCGGGACCCGGCACCACAACAGGCAGGAGCACCTCAAGCTATACCTGCTGCTCCTGTTGTGTCACCGGAGGAGAACGTAGATCTTGACGCAGAGTTTGGCGGTCAAGGATTCTTTGACATGGAGAGGGTGGACCCTGAAGAAAATGTGCAATTCTCAGTTGAAAGAGTTTCCAGTGTGCATGTGACTAGGGCAGCTACAACGGTGGCTGACTCTGATTCAGAAGATGATGTGGCTCTAGCGAGACGAATTCAAGTTAACCAAGAACGGGTTCAAGGGAAAAGAAAGAGAACTGATGATGACAGCGAGTCAGACTATGAAGAAGAGGTACATCAGTTGATTCGGAGATCAAGAAGGGAACGGGCAGGTGCAGGATCGGGAGCTGGTGAGAGCTCGAGGGTGGTACGTTTCACCCCACCCGCACTGTCCGGTATGACAATGGTCCCTTCATCATTACAGGTTACAAGGCCAAGCGCCACGGATGTTCCCGTGGTGGCTACCTCATCTGCCTTTGGCCTCCCACCCACTACATTCCAACTATTGGCTCCGGTGATTGTATCGTTGCCACCTCCAACTCTTACTCCAACGGAGGTCGTGGCACGATTTATTGAGTCGACGGTTGTGGCCACTGCAGGGTTATCGGTGACGATACCACCTGCGGTTACGTCTATGTCTACTTCTGAGGTCCCGATTACATCGGAAATCCCTCCTCAGTATACTCAAGATATATCACATCTGATGTTTGATTTCGATGCAACCTTATCAAACTCTGAACGAATAGCAGCACTTGAACGGGTCGTGGCAGAACAATCAAGGGTGAATCTTATCCAGACCCAGGCTATTCAGCGCCTAATTGCAGAGAATTAGTTGCAGTCGTCCCTGCTGGTAGAACATGGCAAAATCATAGATGCTTTGAAGGAGTTCTTGGCATCTCAGGGGGAGACGAGTTGTAAAGGCGATGAGTTGAGGACGAAGAAGCGCAATGATAGAGACGATGATCCCAATGCATCGAAAGGTGCAGGTGGAGAGTTGCCAAGAACTGAACAAGCTCTTGGGACTTCCACAACTCAGGGGGAGTCGACAAGTGCAGCTGGTGGTGATGATGTGGTGGTAGTTGACGTTGAGGAGATGAATGATGAATTTGTAGGTGATGATGATGTATTACCGGTGGATGAGATAGAGAAGATTGGTGCAGAGATAGTGATTGATAATGATATTGAAGAGGGAGAGATTGTAGAAGAGAATGTGGAGCATGAGATACCAGAATTTGATAAGCCAGATATGGGTAAAGAGATTGGAAATGATGAGACGGAATGGGAAGAGCAGCCAAGATGGAAAGAAGGTTATGCTCAATGGTTTGTAAAAACGAAGAAACCGGCGGTCCCTACTATGTTTAAGAAGAGTTACAACATTAGAGGCTATGCTGAATCGAGAAAGGGGATTATATGCTGGATATATGATGAGCAGTTGAGGCTCTTTGTGATTAAGAGATGTGATGGTGTTCAGTACTTCAAAAGGCTGCTGAGATCGTTGAATACATTGCCTGAGTGTGAAGTGAAAGACTTAGCCAGATTGGGATTGATAAACAGAAGCGATGATAATATGGCTAGAGTCATCGGGAAGATAGTATGGAAGGAGAGTATAAAGGAAAAGAAGTTCGAGCTGTTGAAAACACAAAAGGGAAAACTTATCGAAGACAAAGATAGAGGATTGAGAGCAGATGGCAAGCCTTGGATGATTATGAAGTATAAACCGATCCGGTGTTTGAAAGAAGTGCCGATGAAACAAATGCCCAAGGATGTTCTCAAAGATCTAAAGTGGTGGTATGTAGATTGTGAAACAGCTGAAGCGGTAATGGAGGACGAAGATGAACAAGAGCTGCTGAGAGTCTATGATCCGATGCATCTAGTGAACTTGTCTCAAGCTGATCTGCAAGTGCTGAATGAGAAGAAGATATTTTATATTCCTACTTGGAAAGACGAAGCGAAGAAATATCAAAGAATTGTATCAGTTTGTGTACGTGAAGGAGTTCATGCTTAAAGATGAAGATACAAGATTGTTGAAGATTACAAGACACGTGTTTGAAGATAAAGATTGAAGCTACTGCCAAGGGGGAGTCTGTTGGTACATGATGTCAGTAGTTCAGTGTCAAGTGTCTGTAATCGAGTTTGTTAGATTTGTGTTTTTGTATGTAAGCGAAGTTAGCTCACAAGTTTGCTGATACAGGCGAACTTGAGAACTAAGCGAAGTTAGGGACAACTTTGCCTGAACATGCCAGGCGAAGTTGTCGCCTTTATAATAGCTAGGTTACGGCAGTATTAAAAACAAGTTTAGTTTACGTGTTTACGAGTTCTGTAATCAGTGATTGATATCACTTGTTTCCGGTTGCAATATAACGAGTCTTTGTTTATTGTAACGTGTGTTCGATTGTGTTAACTCGTATCGTCTTCTACGCTCGTAACGTCTTACGTAGGGATTCCGCACCTACGTAGAACGGGATATTCCATGTAGATCCGGCTGGGAACCTACAACTAACCGATAAGGGGTGGTTCCAATAGGTGTTTTAAAGTCGTACGGTAAGTCCATAATGCATCATTTAATTTATTTGACCAATCTTTGCGATCAGGCTTTACCGTCTTTTGCAAAATCTCTTTGATTTGCCTATTGGAAACCTCCACTTGGCCACTCGTTTGAGGATGATATGGAGTGGCGATGCGGTGGTTAACGCCATACCATTTAAGCAATTTGCCAAAGTTAAAATTTTTAAAGTGTGAACCCCCATCACTGATTATTACACGAGGAACACCAAATCGTGAAAATATGTTTGATTGGACAAACTTGCAAACAACGGTATGGTCGTTTGTCTTGGTGGCGATTTCTTCTACCCATTTAGAAACATAGTCAACCGCCACCAAGATATATAAATTCCCGTAAGAATTTGGGAACGGGCCCATAAAATCAATCCCCCAAACATCAAAGATGTCGACAACAAGGATTGGTTGCATGGACATCTCGTCTCTCTTTGAAATGCCACCCATTTGTTGGCATTTAACGCAATTTTTAACAAACTCAGCTGCGTCTTTAAAGAGGGAGGGCCAGTAGAATTCACAAGTCAAGACACGATGCCCCGTATTTTGTCCACTAAAATGTCCACCACATGGTGATGAATGAGCATGGTGTAGGACACTCTTGACTTCCTCCTCCGGAATGCACATTCTCATCACTTGATCGGCACCCACCCGAAACAGATCCGGGTCTTCCCAAACGTAGTACTTTACTTGTGATAAGAAGTGTTGCTTCTTCTTCTTGGGCCAAAATTCAGGAACTGTTTCTGCAACAAGAAAATTAATAATGTCAGCATACAGAGGTAACGTTGAAATAGAAAACAGTTGTTCTTCCGGAAATGACTCATTGATAGCCCTTGCATCTTCTTCATCCTCTCCAATCAATCTGGACAAATGGTCCGCGACCACATTCTCGCTCCCTTTCTTGTCCCTGATCTCCGCATCAAACTCTTGAAGTAGCAAAATCCATCTGATCAAGCGCGGCTTCGCATCCTTCTTCGCCATCAAAGATTTCACTGCACTATGATCAGAAAACAAAACAACTTTGCTTCCCCAAATATAAGATCGAAATTTATCCAATGCATATACTACCGCTAGTAACTCCATTTCCGTGGTGGTGTAATTAATTTGAGCATCGGAAAGAGTTTTGCTCACATAGTATATGGCAGCGGGCTTCTTATCCACCCGTTGACCCAAAACAGCCCCGACCACGTAGTCACTCGCGTCACACATAATTTCAAACGGAAGTGACCAATCGGGTGACATTAAGATTGGGGCTTCAACCAGTTTGTTTTTAAGCACATTAAAAGCGTTTAAGCAATCTTCATCAAAAACAAATGGTACATCTTTTAATAACAGATTACACAACGGTTTTGTAATGACACTAAAATTTTTTATAAACCGTCTGTAAAACCGAGCATGTCCCAAAAATGACCGGATTCCCTTAATATTAGTAGGAGGTGGCAAATTAGATATAACATTAACCTTAGCCCGGTCAACCTCAATATCCCTACTCGAGATGACATGCCCCAAAACCGTTCCATCTTGTACCATAAAATGGCTCTTTTCCCAACTTAAGACCAAATTCGTTTCCACACATCTTTTTAAAACTTTTGTTAATTCATTTAAACATGATTCAAAAGACGAGCCAAAAATAGAAAAATCATCCATAAAAATTTCAAGTGAATCCCCGACCATATCTGAAAAGATACTCATCATGCACCTTTGAAAGGTGGCCGGGGCATTACACAATCCGAAAGGCATTCGCCTAAATGCGAAAGTACCGTATGGACACGTGAAAGTGGTCTTATGTTGGTCATCGGGGTGAATAGCAATTTGATTGTATCCCGAATAGTCATCTAAAAAGCAATAAAATTTCTGACCTGATAGTTTTTCGATGATTTGGTCAATGAATGGTAGAGGAAAATGGTCTTTGGATGTCGCGGCATTCAACTTCCGGTAATCAACACAAATTCGCCACCCGGTTACTGGTCGGGTAGCAATTTCTTCACCTCTCTCATTACGGGTTATCTGAATACCCACTTTCTTCGGAACCGTTTGTTTTGGACTCACCCAGGTACTATCCGATATCGGGAAAATAATTCCCGCATCCAACCATTTCAAAACTTCTTTCTTCACAACTTCCCGAATGTTTGGATTTATCCGTCTTTGTGCATCATGTGCGGGTTTTACCTCGGGATCTGTGATAATCTTATGCATCACAATAGACGGACTAAATCCCCTCAAGTCTGCTATCGTCCACCCAAGTGCAGCCTTTTGTTCTTTCAGCACTACCATCAATGCCCTTTCTTGATCTTCTTCTAAATTTGAGGCGATGATGGCAGGTAACTTATCATTTTCTCCCAAAAACACATATTTGAGGTGTTTTGGGAGTTCCTTCAACTCGACTACCGGAGGACTCTCAAGTGAAGGTCTCAATTTGGAGTCAATAGTGTCCGGTAGTTTCTCCACCTGTTGAGACCATGGTGGTTTCCCAATACTTGCAGCATACACTTCAACTGCTCTTTCCTCTTCCTTTAACTGATGTGAATACTCTATTGCTGACCTGGAACAAATAACACACTCCTCTGTGGCATCTTCCTCATTTTCATGAGGATTCAGCCCGTCAATGATTTCAGTTGCGAAGCTAACATCACTCACCAGAGGGTTAGAGACGTTTGAAAAACATTTAACTGTAGATTTTTATTCCCGTAAGCCATGTCAACTACCCCGGTTCTACAGTTTTTTAAAGCATTTGCGGTTTCCAAAAAGAACCTACCGAGAATCACGTTCGGTTGCCGTTTTGGGTCAACTATGACATAGTCTAGAACCAGAAAGTCAACCGGGTGATAAAAGTCCTCGATCATGACAAATTACATCAGTAACAATTCCCCTAGGACGCTTAAGTGTCAAATCTGCCAACACCATGGTGGTGTCAGCTTTTCTAAGTGGACCAAAATCATATTGGTCATATAAGCTCCCCGGGAGAATACTCACCCCGACTCCAAGATCCAATAATGCCCTCGTCATTTTAAAATCGCCCACTTGAATGGGTATTATTGGCGTTCCCGGGTCTTGTAGCTTGGGTGGGAGGATTCCCGTCAAAACCGAACTCACATTAGCCGTTAAATCGACCTGTTTGGGCATCTTATAAGTTCGATTCTGAGTACACAAGTCCTTCAAATACTTAGCATATGTGGGGACTTGTTTAATAGCATCAATGAGGAGTAAATTAATTTTCACTTGTTTAAAGACCTCCCACATTTCCTTCTGTTGTGGGACCCTTTTTATCAGTGATGATGTTGCGGGATTCACCAATGCCCAAGGAAATGGAACGGTTTTACCCATGGGGCCCGTCTCCTTGGCATATGGTGTTTCTTTTTCCTTTACCGATTCGTTTAAATTTTTAGTTATTGAATTTTTCGGTTCATTTATTGGTCTAATCTCCACCTCATCATCACTGTTCCCATTTTCCCCTAAATCTTCCACCATTCCTTCAATAAAGAAGGATGGTGGATTTACCCCGTTATCATAAACCTTACCATTCCTAAGGGTACTTACCTGGTTAATGTGGGTATTCTTCCCACTTGAAGAACTATTGTTCTGATGGCTAGGATTCTTCTAAGTGTCACTCGGTAACTTGGATGGATTTCGGTTTAGGCTCGCCATTTCTTCAGCCAGTTGACTCACCTGTTTATCTCTCGCAGCATTTTCCTTCTCTTGAAGCTCCAACCTCTAATTCAATGCCTTATTCTGAGTCTCCTGATTTCTATTCTGGGTCTCCTGATCTGCCTTCATTTGTTTCAATAACTCCATCACATCCTTAAGTGACTCCTCTTTGTTACCCGAAGAATTTCCTTGCCCCTGCTGATAGCTTTTTTGATAACCCTTATTGTAACCGCCAGAATCTCTCTGATTGTACCCACTCTGACCGCTTCCCGAACTATTACCATACTGTTTCTGGTTCGACTGATAACATGTCTTCTGAAAACTACCTTGAAAGTTCGGGTTCTGTTGCGTGTTAGGATTTCCATAACTGAAGTTTGGATGATTCCTGAGGCCCGGATGATAAGTATTGAGTTCATATTATTGTATTTCCTTTCACCCTACACATAGTTGACCTCTTATTCTCCAGTTTCTTCATCTTGCACAACCCCACAACTCGCAACTTCGTGTCCTAATTCCCCACAACCTTCACATACCGGATATGTTTTACCCGACTTTCCGACTCCTTGTACACCTGCAACCAACAACCTATCCATCTTCTTTTCAAGTCTATCCATTCTATCATCTGATTCATGACTTTCAATTGCTTTGACCACTGATCTTTTTGAAATCCTGTTCGACTGTGCTTGTCTCTTCGAATTAGTCGCATGTCTCTCCAAATGTCCCCAATCCTCATTTTCATCATTTGCAAGAAAAGATCCATTCGTTGTGGCTTGGAGGTCACGAACATCATCATTTGAGAGACTATCATGGAATGCCTTTATCAATTCCCATAAGACAATCCCATGATGCGGACAAGTCCTCAACAATCGTTTAAACATTTGGAATGATTCATAAAAAGTCTCACCGGTGATCTGCTGAAAGTTTCAAATGTTGTTGCGGGCCTCTGTGGTTCTCTGGGAAGTATAATACTCGTCTAAAAGCTGTTGTGCCAAGTCTCCCCAAGTGAAAATACTAGCTGATGGCAACGATAGAAACCACCGTTTTGCTGCATCTTTCAAACTAAACTAGAAGACTACCATCTTTACCTCTTCCGCAGCAAAACCTTGACTCGAGATGAGTGCGCATATAGAGTTGAAATCACTCAAGTGTAAATATGGTTCTTCTGTAGCCTTTCCATGAAATGTCGGTAATCCCGTTAAACTGTTCTGCCTTACCGAAAAAGTTCTTCCCCATCTGACTGGAATGATGATTGGTAAAGGATTCGTAGCCACTTGTGGAATGAAGTGGCTTTGAACGCCTCTGACTGGCGGTGGAACAAACGCCCTTGGAACTCCATCATCAAAATCATAATACGGCTGTTCATGGTGTTGTTGTCGTCTCGGTGCTTGATCTCTCTGATTTTCTGGATGATTCTGCCTAATTTCTTGGTCATCACGGGGATCTTGTTGCTGATATCGACCCCCCTGTTCATCTCTACGCTCCTCCTCATCCTTAGAATCATAACCAAAATCGTCCCCTATGTGTCAATTTTCCACCTGTGCACGAGCACGATCAACCTCGGGTCTTTCCTCTCTCAAATCATCGTGTCTTTAACGGTTCACTGGGGCTGATCTGATCGACAAGTGGTCATCAATGTTTCTGGGATTACGGTTAACATTTCTTTGGTTGAACAGATTGCGGTTTCTGTTACGGTTAACATTCTGGTTTCATGGAACTGGCTGTTCTTGGTTATTTGGTTGGTACATATTCGGGTCCCCTCGGTTTCGGTTACTCATAGTCTCTCCTTTTGGTGTTATGATTTCGGGTATTTGGTTTAGTATGGGTTTCTGAGCTGCTCGGTTTCGTCTTGCTGTTTTCTCTATTTCGGGATCAAATTGGAGCGGTTCTTTCTCACGGGAATATCTCGTCTGCATCAACTTGTGAAGTTACTTGCACAGACACAAACACTAACACCCCGCGTAAAATCAACGAAGAAAAAATTAAAAACAAAAACTAAAAACTAAGCTAAACTAGCACTTTGCGCATTGACTCCCTGACAACGGCGCCATTTTGATGTATATGTCGTGCTCTAATCCAAAACAAGTATTTATGATGCTTAAATACCTATAACTAGTACGGGTAAGTAAGGTCGTCTCCACAAGGAATCAGTGGAAAGTGCAAGTAAAGTTCATGATTACTAATTAATTAACTAATGTGAACAGACGATGTCAAGCGGTTTATAAAGATGATTATTAAAACACACGATTACTTTTAAAGTTGTAAACAATTATGAGAGAAAGATTCACTTTAGGTTTAGGTAAAGTGATAACCGACTAATCACAGATTCTATAAGATTAATTGCGCAGTAATTACTAAACCTAACAGTTGGGTTGTGAGGACAAACGATACCCTAACCGAATTGTTGACACAACTGAACTCCGGTTTTCCCAATTACCAGTTTAAAATATGAAAATCAGTTATAAGCAATGACTAACGATTATTGGTTCAATGACATAAGAGCTAACCCTACATGTGATGAACACAACCAGAAAAGTGATGCAAAGTTTGACAATCAATATCATAAACTGTTTAAACAATCAATTCGGAATGTAAAACAAGATTAAAAAAAATCAATCAAGTTCATACTCATTCAAAACATAGAATCTGATCAAAGTTAGTTTACACAAAACCCTAGCCTAAAGTGAATACAATGGTTTAGCCTGACATTGGCATCATGAAGGATTCGCTTATCTCATGAGAGGATGAAAGCATGCGATGAATGGACGAACCAGAGGCTTCGGGATGGTAGAAAATCGTCCTAGGGCTTGTACATGGTTGAAGGAATGAAGGATAGGTCGAATAGGGGCTGAAAACTCAATATATTAGAGTTAGGTTTTAATTTCCCGTCTGGAGGACTTTAGCGCGACGCTAAAGTCTAGCGGGTGAGACTTTAGCGCGTCTCTAAAGTCTACTTTCCTGATGTGCGTCTTTAGAGGATCTCTAAACTCCCTTAGCGCCGCGCTAAGGGTGTCTGACAGAATTTTCTTCATTTTCTTCATTTATTTTGCTTCGGAAAGCTTGCCAATCATTATGAGTCTTCTACATCTTCGTTCCAAGCCCGTAATTCATCCCGATAAGCGTCCTTAACGTCAAGTATCCTAAAACACATAAACATGCTTGAAGTACCAACATTCATATAATCTTTAAACTAAAAGTAAACAAATAATTTAATAATATACACAACTTTTGTCCGACCATCAGTGATGTTTATAGTTGTTTATTTCATTATTTACTTAGTTTGTTTGTAATAAGTTGGGTCGGTTCATTTGAGCTACTTTCAATATTCCCTTCCATACCCTTACACTTGGCCCCATTACAACCCGTTTTAAGACCTCTTGATTTGTATTCATGTCAAAAGCATTTACATAGGTGGAGATTTGATGATTGTACAAGCGTATGCGAGGAGAATTGATTAAATGTTAAATGTATGGATGATCACCAAGGAAAGATTATTGTGTAAATGTGTGTTATGTATAGGTAAAAGCTGAAAGCATGTTAGGTTTGGTTAGAAATCTATGGTTTAAATGGAAAGTCAAGTGAACTAGTGCAACCAATAAAAATGAGGGAATAGGGTATGACTTGGGACCTTAACAGAACCGAAATTGTGGTAATATTGGTGGTTACAAGTTGAAAGTAATAAAACATTTGTGTTAAGATGTTACTTGGGGGCAAGCAATGGTTAAGTGTGGGGATGTGATGGGTGCATCGGAGGATGACCCGTAAGTGTGCTTAAATGATATAAAAATCTAAGCATTAAGTGTTAATTTCATGGGAAATAGATAACTACTTTTATGTGGTTATTTTCAGGTATGAGGAGATAGAGGATGAAATCACGAGAACGTGGGCGAAAACGGCGAAGAAAACGGAGTTGAAACGAGAAAGATATGAAGAAAACAAGAACTTGAGCAAGTGTTCCATCGTGGCCCACGGTCAACCCAGCTCAAAAACATCAGAATCCACCGTACCGTGGCTTCCCTGGTCACCGTAACTGGACCATGGGCCATGGTGTGAACCGTGGGCCACGGTCCGCGCCGTATCTGCCAATTTACCTTTGTTTTTATTCCGTTTTTTGGTGTCTTTTCACCTATCTTTTCATTCTAAACAACTTATGGACGGATTTTTGAGTGCAAGAACAAGACTTTGGTGATTGTAATCATTCGTTTGGATTTATGATTCGTACGATTAAACTAATTGATGTGATGATAAATCAAACTATGTGTGGCTAGTACTCTTTGTGTTCTCTCCCGAATTGTAAGGTTTTCAATTGATTACTTGTTATTCGTTTATGTTATTTGTGGGATAGTCTTTTGATCCTATGATTGGATTGCTATGGTGATTATGAGTTTGATTAGTAATTGTTAGTATAGTGTAAATCTGTGTTCTTGAATATCAGTTCTTGGTGCCATAGGCAATCGAGATTTATTAAAAGAGAATTAGGGTTAACTATATAAAACTGAATATTGAGTGACAACCTTGCGTTTTTATAATCCAAGTACTTAGTCCTATTTTATCACATTCAAACGCATTTTCACGAACTATGTTTATGTAGTTCATCCCAAAAGTGAACGTTAACTTTATCAATATTGAAAACCTGAAATCGGGGGAGAGCATTGTTTCTCGTATTGTTTAAAACTCGTTTATTGCTTTAGTTCTTTTTATTAATTAAAACCAAACAACCAAATCTTTGAACTTACTTTTTGCACTTAGTTTAATTTAGATAAATAACAAAACTACTTGGTAACACAATTTCCACAAACTCCTTGTGTTCGATACCCGCTTATCGCTATCTAATAGTTGTAATCGGTTTATTTTTGAGTGAGTCTTCGACCTCACGTCAAATTTTGGCATCACTAATATCTTCCAACATTTTCAATATCATAATTTTGGCATCGTTGTAGTATAGTGGTAAGTATTCCCGCCTGTCACGCGGGTGACCCGGGTTCGATCCCCGACAACGGCGCCAAAATTTGATGTGAGGTCGAAGACTCACTTAAAAATAAACCGACTACAACAATTAGATAGCGGTAAACGGGTATCGAACAAGGGAGTATGTGGAAAATGAGTTACTGAGTAGCTATAAAATTTATCTAAATTAAACTAAGTGCAAAAGTAAATTCAAAGAGTTGGTTGTTTGGTTTTGATTAACGAAAATAACTGAAATAATTAAACGAGTTTTAAACAATATGAGAAACAATGCTCTCTCCCGATTTCAGGTTCTCAATGTGGATAAAGTTAATGTTTATTTGTGGGATGAACTACACAAATATCGTTCATGAAAAAGCGTTTGGATGTGATAAAAGAGGACTAAGTACTTGGATTATAAAAATGCAAGGTTGTCTCTCAATAATCAATTATTATTGTTAACCCTAATTCTCTTCTACTAAAACTCGATTGCCTATGGCGCCAAGAACGGATAGTCGAGAACACGAATTTATACCATACAAACAATTACAAACAAACTCACAATCATCATAGCAACATAATCATAAGATCAAAATACTATCCCACAAATAACATAAACGATTGACAAATATCTAATTGAAAACCTTTCAATTCGGGAGAGAACATAAAGAGTACTAGCCACTCATCATCCGGTTCATCATAGCATAAATCAAAGTATGTAGATGAATCTCCAATTCAATTCAACGATTACAATCACCAAAATAAAGTACTTGCACTCCAATATTCGTCCTTAGGGTGTTCTAAGATGGAAGATAATGAAAAGACAAGAGAAAACGACCACAAATAATAAGAAAATTGGCAGTTATGAGTTGCGGACCTCCACCGTGAGCCACGGTGTCTTTGATGTCATCTGGACCATGGCCCACGGTCTCCACCGTGGGCCATGGTGAGTTTCACGGCCACCGTACCAGCCACCGTATGGTGGCTTCTGTTATGTTGAATGTTCTGGATCGTGGCCCACGGTCTCCACCGTGGGCCACGGTGGACTTCCACCATGCCTTCCCGTTTTCACTTCTTTTGACCCCTCGCGCGTCTCTGGCTCATTCGGTTTCTTCGATATACACCATAATCGCCCTGAAACCTCTTTTGAACCTACAATTCACCAACAACACCGTAGTTATCTAATTCCACAAAATAAACCAATTCAAAGCATGATTATTACGGCTTTAAATCAATTAAGGGTTGTCCCATGGACCACCCATCACATTCCCACACTTAATCGTTGCTTTCCCCCAAGCAACATCTCAACACCAACTTTCTATTACATTCAACTTGTATCCGCCAATCATACCACAAATCTGGTTCAGTAAAGGTCCCAAGTCATACCCTATTCCCTTGTTTTTATCGGTTGCACTAGTTCACTTGACTTTCCATTTAAACCATAGATTTCTAACCAAACCAAACATGCTTTCGGTTTTTACCTATACATAACACATTTACACAATAACCTTTCCTTGGTGATCATCCATACATTTAACATTCTTTCTGAATCCATCACAATCGAAGTTTTATATAATTTACTATAAAACGATTACAATAAAGTGGCAGGCAAACGGGCAACAAGCTGCGCCGCAACCCCCTTTTGAACAGCAAAGCCAATCCTGCTAAAAACGAAGCTTTGGGACCTAGAAGCTGAAGAGGTTCCGTGTACGACGCGCTGAACCCTACTCAAAAATTTCACAGCCTCTGGAGCCAGAAAACCAAATGTATCAAAGGCAAATGGTAGAAAGACATGTTGATTATCTAAACAAGCTTTCTTGTGTTTAACAACTTTGCCCGATTCAGCCTTCAACGCAGCCTGACCCACAACAAACCCACGGTCCCTGAGCCCAACAAGAGGAGACACTCCTGTAAGATCCACACAGGCGTGTTTCCCCCCTGCCCACCCGAACACAAGAATATCAGCTGGTCGTAAAGTAGACCTCCCTTCAATAGGATCCGTGAGAAAGTTAACAGGGGCCTCCTTTTTAGCAGAAATCCCTGCCCGTTTAAGAACATCACACAGAACATCCCTAACTAGATCTGTCTGTATTTAAAGCCAGGCAATTCTTTGCAATGCACCGCATGGTCACCAAAAGAATCCAAACAGACCTTGCGACAAATTGGGCAAGGTTCATCCGTCAGGAACATAGGGATCATTAACCGGTACTTAAGGATAGCCCGATACTCCAAACCCGACATATGTTGGCCTAATCCTTCAATGGGGATGGCCGTTATAAAATCCTGAGCCCGAGGAGCCCGAAGGCATTCAAACACCGCCTTTTGGCGAGGGGATAGATCAAACTTCACTTCTAAACTCTTGATGATTCCACTAAATAAGGCACTCGCCACAACATGTTGGGCTTTAGGGGGGGCGGTGTCCTTATTAGAGAACCCGCTAAGATCAAAATCTGGAAATGAAGTACGTAAACGATCCATCGCACACCCATAATCAGAGTCCAACCCATAAATATCACAACCCCGAAGAATATGGTCTTGCAAACACCACGACTGTGCTCTCGAAGCCACAAAAGCATATGTAGATACATCCTCGGCCGAACAGAGACCCAACCCCCCATAACGGATCGGAAGTGATGCCAACCTACATTGGAGATCCCCAAAGAACGGACCTCCACAAACCACGATGTCCTCAATCGCCCTTCGAAGACCATTGTCAAATATAGAAACAGCTTCCCCCACATACATAGGTTGGCATGTTCTCAAACCGAACAAAAGCTTGGCGACTCCCATACATGAGCGAAGCAAAAGAAGCTCGCATTGAGGATCCCGAAGTCTTGGGAGACAGCTCATCAGTTCCACAGCGCTAGATGCCCTTTTCATAGCCAAACTGCTGATAAACCCCGCATCCTGGCTTACAGCACCACCAAGGAGTTTCACGCCAAGCACCGGCCTTCCAATCCCGCAAGGGAACAACCCCTCCTGTGCCTTCACCCCATTGCATGTTGGCCAAAATAACTCTGTTTTCTTAACGTTTAATTCAAGACCCAAACGAGGCCCCTCAGACCTGATAATATCTAATGCTTTGGCTACCTCTCTAGTATCCCTGATAATCGTGCCATCATCCAAGTACCAAGCATGAAAGAGAAGCTTGCACCGATCTCTGATTTGGTGAACAAGTGGGTGCAAAGCTAAGGCAAAAAGGAGAGGCCCAAGAGGTTCCCCCTGTTGAACCCCAGTGGTGGATTTAATGAAAGTATCACCCACATATAACCTAGCCGACTACCCATATAAAAAATCCACCCAAAGAGAAATGGAAGGATATCGACTCCGAACCTCATGTAGAAGGGTCGTCCTATCTACTAAGTTGAAGGCATTGGAGAAATCAACAGTAAGCATAGCCAATGACCCATCCGAATGAAACTGATTTAGAAACCTGTTCGCGCTATGAAGCACGGCCTCTGCCCCACTGGGGACTCCCACCCCAAATTGAAAGTCACCGAGGTATTTAACCATCTCCTTCTCGACACCCCTCATAGCCACCTTAGAGACCAACCGCCTCCAAATGGCCCCAACGGCAATAGGTCTAATCCCATTGTCCGGTTTAAGCAACGGCGTAAGTGGGGCAGACGCAACAAACTCTGCCAACACCTTAGGACACCTTCCCCCCAAAAATAAATTAACCACCGCAGAGATAGCCTTGAGCAAACCATCCGCAATCGAAGACCCCTCTCCGCACAACGCATCTAAAATATGTTGGGCTCGCAAACCGTCCCGCCCACACGAAGTCCCTTTAGGGAAAGACTTAATGCACCCAAGCACACTATCAACGTCCACGACAAGGGGAGACTCAGAAAGCAAGGAAGCAGGCATAATCGGAGGTGCCATGATGGGATGCTTAGACAACAGATCGTTCAAAGTATCCTTACCGAAAGGTGCAACCCCTGAAGAGCATAATACCTTGACCGCAGCAGTGAAATGCCCGTCCGCAACTTTTCGCAAACATTGTTTAACATTGGCGCCCAACCCGGCGTTGTCAGACTCGGGTACAAACGCATCACCACCCGGGGTATCTCCTAGGGGTTGGTTAAAAAGCGATATAAGGAGCTCAAAGAAACCGTCACGGTCACCCCAAGCGGATAGCGACCGTTGAATAATTCGGCATTGCTCAGACTTTCTATTGCCAGACCTGCGTTGCTGACGATTAGAAGGTCTGAAAACTCGTAAGGTGCAACGTGGTAACAACAACAGTTTCACCCACGCTTCAACAGACTCTGGCATAGCCGCCACCTTACCCTGAGCACCCACTAAGGCTTGGGAAAAATCCATACGACAACTATGAGGAATGTTTTTAACAGTCGTAATAGGAAGAGTGAAGACACGCTCAAGGAGAGCTACATCCACCTCCACCCTTCCCACCGCAACAACTTCCCTCCCAACATGTGGCTTCGCAATCCCCACTATATATTCCTCCACATCTCTCGTGACACACTTGTACCAGACCGACCCGTCATCATGATGGCACCCCCGACGGAGAGCATGTGACTCCATACACGCTCCACACATCCACCTACGCGAGACCTTTAAAGCCTCACCAACCGAAATAAACAAATCCAAATTTGTCAAGATCGCCTCCCGTAAGGTCTCTTTCTTGTCATCCGATGACAAATGAAGCCGCTTAATATGTGCGGCCAATCGAACCCCCTTGGACCCCGGTAATCCATCCGGGCAACAGTGGAAGCCTCTAAACGGACACGGCCAAACAACCTCCTCAATAGCCCCGGTCATACCACCCCCGACCCACAAAACACCCCGGTAGCCAAGTACCACACCAAGAAAAATAATAATAAAACAAAACTCGAGTTGAGTTTGAGGAATGAACACCCGAACCAAAGAGGAAGGAGGAGAGCAACCACCCGTTGCCCTCACCTCCTCAAAACACTAAAAACAAAGATTATTTCATTGAGGCGTTTTGTCAAACACCTGGCGGGCAAACTATTTTCTTCAAAATTTTAGTTGATGATGATTCCTTTTTAAATGTACAAAGTGAAAATGGGATTTGGGTTATTTTAGTTGAATAAACTCTTCCTGTTAAAGATTTAACAGTCAATAGCTCAAGAGCTCTGTATATCATATAACATTTACGCACACAAGTTTCGCATGGATGCGATTGATGATATAGGGTTCGAATTTGGGGCAAATTCAGGAGAGAAATGATTGGGGGTGAAATGGAGAAGGATGTTGAATCAAAGGCAAATAATATTCAGGATGATGATAACAATAATAATAAAGCTAAGAGCTTCAAATTTAGGGCTCCACAGGAGAATTTTACCATTCAGGATTTTTGAATACAAATCACATTTAATCAATTCTCCTCGCATACGCTTGTACAATCATCAAATCTCCACCTATGTAAATACTTTTGACATGAATACAAATCAAGAGGTCTTAAAACGGGTTGTAATGGGGTCAAGTGTAAGGGTATGGAAGGGAATATTGAAAGTAGCTCAAGCGAACCGACCCGACTTATTACAAAAAAACTAAGTAAACAATGAAATAAACAACTACAAACATCACTAACTTCTCTTTTTCTTTTATTTTTTCTCTTTTTTTTCTTTTTCCTTTGTTTTTCACTCAATACATAATACTTTGAACATTGCATACATAAACATTGCAACTCTAATACAAACTTTTTTTTGTAAGCATAATAAACATAATGCTTAACATATCTAACTGATAAATACTAAAGCAATTACATAGAAACCTAATAAGTAGGATCATTTCGCAATATAACACCGGGGGTGATTAAATAAAAGAATAGACCCAATAAGATTTTCTAAAGGAACCAACCCCCCTCCCCTCTCATATCCAACCTCATATATGTAATGTATGAGGCCCAACCCCCCAAAACCTACACTCTCGCTCATCCAGACGAGACTTAACCTAAGTGCCTCTATCACTTTTGTACTCATGCCACGCTAAGATCTCGAAATGCACTAATTGTACAAGTTCTATCGGAGAATATCAACTTTTACACCAATCCTTACTTTCTCAATTTTCAAGTGTAAATGAACGTGTTATGCAAGTTATTACACCGAAAGCATGCTAACCTTGATTAGATCTCCTATTAAAAACAACTAGGCACATGTTATTTATGGAATTGACCATGAAAAGGGACCAAAACTTTACCCCGCCATCTTACCACTTTCCGATTCTTTTAAACACATATTTTTTTCCGAATTTTTTTTATCGACAATTTTCAAAACAAACAAAATTTTTCTCATCCCCAAACTTGGGTTAAATTGTCCCCAATGTATGATTTTGAGAAAATAAAAACAAGACACTACTAAGTAAAACTCCACTTCCTTCCATGAAAAACCCGGGTTGTTCCCAACACAGTGTCGAAGAGAAATCCATAAGAATTTCCCCACACTTGGTTTTTACTAAGATGGTAGCTGAAAGTACCACAAATAACAAACAAAATAGAAATTATAATTCAAAATAAAAATTAAAATATACAAAATGTACAATTACCACCTTTTTGAAACTTTTATAACATTCAAGGTGGCTGATTGGCCCACTCCCGTGCAGCTTTCTCGGTATAAGCACGCTCCATTTCAAGCAATTGTTGACAGTCTTCCGGCAAACCAGGGTCAGGCCCGAACATCCTCATCCTCCACCCTGGATCATTTAGGTTAGGTGGATGTCTCACTTTCGTCTTCCTTAGTCGGCCTCCTTTTTCTGCCACCTTCTCACTCTGTTGATGCTCAACTTCTTTCTTCTCAACTAACCTGTCAATCACAAAACACTCCACTTTCGTGTGATCCTTGCTCAAGGATACACACTTGTTAAAAAAATCTGCCTTCAGGCTTTCGTTGTCAACAAGAGTGTCAGTAGTATTTTAAAATAATAATCGTTTATCACGATTCCCAAGTTTAATTCCCAGTGTCCCTTTAGCACAATCAATCACTGCAAGTGAAGTGGCAAGGAAGGGTCGACCCAATATAACTGCGGGTTGCGTGTTAGTTACATTTTTAGTATAATCAAGCACTAAAAAGTCAACTAGGTAACAGAAACCTCCACATGTACCATCACATTATATATCATGCCTTGGGTAAGTGTATGGGTTTGATCCGCTAATACCGCGGTGGTGTTTACTTTCTGTAGTGGACCAAACTCATATTGATCATATAAACTACCAGGCATGATACTAACACAAGTTCCAAGATCTAGCAGTGCCCGATAAGTTTTAAATTCACCAATTTGGATTGATAAAAGGGGCACTCCTGGGTCTTGAAGTTTACTCGGGATAATATTATTATCAACCCTCTTATCCCTTATTTTGGTTAATTTGTCATTCAAACATTTATCACAAGAACAATTTTGACAAAAAGATGTTTCATTCGGTTGTAATTCATAGTTATTTTGAAAAACTGTTTCATAATTACCCACATTTTCAATCTCATCACTAATATCTTCCACCATCCTTTCAACAAACTGTGGTGTTGGATCACTTTGAACACTAGAAATTTCAAAATTAGGTAAAAGACTTACCGCATTGATATGCACGTTGTTCCCTTCTTTAAATTCGAGCTGTTTTTCTTCAAATTTGCCACATCGGTTGCAAGTTGACCCATTTGAGTGGTCAACGATTGGATGGCTTTGTCACGGACTTCATCCTTTTGCATGCGCACTTCATCAAGTTGATTTCTCCTTTGCATGTCTTGTTGCATCATCTTTAACATGTCCATAACTTCATTTCCACTTGATGAACTTTGACCCGTTGACCCTCTTTGACTGCCACCCCCTTGACCTTGAAACCCTTGATTATTCACGCCATGAAAATTACCTTGGTTATTATATTGTTGGCAAGGAACATAATTCGCCTTGATTTCCTTGAAAATTCGGGTTAGATTGAGTGGCCAGATTTCCATATCAAAAATTCGGATGATTTCTTAACCCGGGGTGGTAGGTGTTGGAATTCATGTTGTAATTCCTACCACCTCCCCCTTGAAGTGCATTTACCTCCTCCACCGGTGCTTGACCTACCACACACACCTCCGAAGCATGACCCAGCTCGTTATAATTTGTACAAACATCAATTACCTGACTAGTGGTTTGTGCATTTCCTTCTTCCACGGCTTGCACTTGCGGTCTACCAATCGCCGGTCTTGCTCTTCGTCCGGTTTGAGCCTTTCTCTCGATGTAACCGCCATTTGTTCCAAATACACCCAATCATCTTGTTCATAATTGGTACCAAATGTACCATTAGTGATCGACCGCAAATCCCGTTCATCCTCCATACTCAAACCTTCATGAAACGCATTCAACAATTCCCATAAAAAAATACCATGATGAGGACAATTTTTAATAATCATGTTAAACCTCTCAAATGCTTCATGAAACATTTCCCCCAATTGTTGTTGGAAGGTTCTCAAACTTCTTCTCGCATCGTTGGTCTTTTGGGTCGTGTAAAATTCTTCTAAAAATCTTTGTTGCATTTCGGCCCAAGTATTAATAGACGCGGAAGGCAAAGTGTAAAACCATCTCTTTGCCTTGTCTTCCAATGAAAACTGAAATAGAACCAACTTAACCTCATCCGATGTAAAACCTTGTCCCCCAATTGTGTTGCAAATGGAGTCATATGCCTCCAAGTGGAAGTAAGGTTCCTCCATTGCTAGACCCTTATACTTTGGAAGACTCTGAAAGGAATTGGTTCTTACTTCAGATGTCCTCCCTTGTTGATTGTGAAGGATAACCACCGGAGACGGATTATTAGTAATTATGGGTAGGAAATGGGCTTCAATCCCCCTACCATCTCTTTTGCATGCCTTCTTGGTACCCCCATTGGTACTCTTGGTTGACCCATTTTCCTATAAACGGGCCTTGGCTGCGCAAATTGTTGTTGAAACTGTGGTTGGGACATTTGCGGTTGGAATTGTTGATCTTGAGGTTGCCCTTGCGGTTGTTGATAATCGGTGGCGGTTGAACTTGATTAACAACAACCGGTGGTGGTTATTGAGCTTGTTGAACTGGTGGTTGAGCTTGTTGTTGAATAACCGGCGGTGGTTGTTGTCGATTAAGCTCTTGCAACGGTTCCGGTTGATGCCATTGACCATAACCAAAATTTCCCGGATTTACTCTTTTGCTTCCATCACCTCCGATGTAGTAACCTTCTACTTCATACCCTTCAAATTCACTGTTAAACCCATATCCGTATCCGTCACCTTGTGTTCTTGAATGTTGCATAAAAGGTTGGGGTTGATATTGGTAGCTTGATTGTTATTGTTGAAAGGGTGGTTGTTGATGTTGTTGAGATGATGATGATGCACCAAAGTTAGGAAAAAGGTTGGTAATAGGTGGCAATGTGGATGATGTTGCATAGGTGAATTGAGCACTGATGGGTTCAGTTGTGGGTGGTGGTTGGAGTTCACTTGATGCTGCAGGTATATTAGTAGTGATTGGTGGAGGTGGATTTGGTGGAGGTGTAGTCGGGATGGTTTGACCTGAAGTGGGAACTGGTGAATCCATGTTGCTGTTTGATGCAGTTGGAGAACCAAGAAGCTTGTTCTCTCTAAGTAAAACTCGGTTTATTCGAAGCGTTCTATCAATCTTGGGATCTATAACTAGCGGTGATGATCTGTTAGAGCTTCTAGTATGCATACACCTGTAAGTACCTGCACACTAACACAACCAACGTAAACCCGAAAATAACAAACAAAAACTACTTTAGCTAACACACGTTGCGCACTACTCCCCGGAAACGGCGCCACTGGGCTTGCGCGAGGGCGTTGTGGTGTTTTTGGTGGGGGCGGCTTGCGCTAGGCTGTCCGCGGCAACTTTAGCCTTCGCGACCCAGCTCGTGGCTGGGCTCGCACGAGGGTGTTGTGGTGTTTTTGGACAGCGTGGCTCGTCTACGCCTTCTGTGGCTGGGGTGGTGGGCCACAACGGGTAGTCTTATATAAAGCGGACATCCACGTTGTGGCTTGGTTTTGAAAAGCGCGCCAAAGGTTAGAGGCAACCTAAGAGTATCAACAACAGGGCGTCTGGAAAGCGTTCGGATATGATGTAGAGCTATGTTAGAAGAGAGAGGGGGAGAGGGAGATTAGGGGGCGGGGGAGAGGTGGCGTTGAGGTGGTGTGGACGATTTCACTTTTGGCTACTAAAGGCGACCAAAGTTAAAAAGTCGAGAATGAGACGTGATTTTTAGGAAAAAAAGCGTCCTGAGGCGAAGCTGAGGCGCACACCTTTCCTACACCGGCAGTTTGTATTCATCAAAATGTTGTACAATATGTTGTTTAGGTTTTACATGTAGGTAATTTATATATTAAATCATATATAATGCTTATTTACAAATAAATTTTAGGTATGGATGCTAAAAAATTATGAGTCATATAAATTTATTATATAAAAACTTTGCGCCTTGCACTTTAGGGGTGTTCTTCGGGTTCGTTTTTCGGGTTTCGGGTTTTTCGGGTCGGATTCTTCGGGTTCAAATTTTTAAATCTTGACCCGAAACCCAACCCAAATCTCTCACGGGTTTTTCGGGTTCGGGTTTTTTCGGGTTGGGTTAATCGGGTTTCGAGTATTCTAGAAAACAAAACAAAAAACAAAAAGTATTTAAAAACTACAATGCTAAAATTAAAACAACATATTATTTTTTGCTCGTAAATAAATAATCAAATGATAAACCAACATAACTTGATAAAGCAATTCAAAAGAAGAGTAAAACTAACTCGAACCATAATCGTCTTCAATCGGACATGATCTGGTTGTTCGATTACGGTTATTATTAGTAATGAACGAAAACATAAATTAACAATATACAATCGATCTATAATAGTTGAAATGACAACAATCGATTAGGACAAAATTTTGATAACGTTAGTGGCTAAGACTAAGCCTATTATACCTAAAAATATATTTAATTTCAAAACTAAAAGTTTATTCGGGTTATTCGGGTTGACCCGAAACTTATAAATCAAACCCGAGAACCAACCCGAATTACTTCGGTTCGGGTTCGGGTTCGGGTTTTTCGGGTCGGGTTAGTTCGGGTTCGGGTACGTGTTTTCTCGGGTTGGGTTTCGGGTTTCGAGTAAAAGTGACAGCCCTATTGCACTTCGCACTTCAGTTCCAGACCCCGTCACTTGTAAAACAAGCGTTGTGGAGGGAAAGTCCACATACTTGGTTTGTGGATCCAGACGAGAGAAATGGGTCTCCACGGTGCCCCCCACTTTTCACACACACACACACTTTTAGTAATTTTTAATAGTACTGGCTTCATATAATCCGAACTATGTCCGATTGCCAAATATAAGTCTCATCTATGGAAATGACAAAAAATAATCCCAACTATGCATGTGGGTGCAAAATTAATGGAAACTTAACCGACCGTTTGTTTTTAGTGGCGTGGTCGCTGAGTTTTCTAACCAGCTTACGGGGACGATGACAGGGCAATTGATGGAGGGAATATAACTTGTCGATCTTTAAGCTCTAAAACCCAAATTGAGCTTGCGAAATAACCCAATAAACACCAAATCGATGGAATTGAGCTCGTCCTCCACTTCGTCATCTCGTGGGAAGAAAAACCCTCCAAATCGGGTTTTCGGGCATGACGATTTCCCGTCTAATGAGGCAATTCCCCCCTTAATTGACCCTAAACCGTTCACATATCCTCATATTCTCTTGATGGCATGGGCATGGCCCGAGCTCGATTAGGCTCGAGCTTGGCTCGTTTCGAGCTCTATTTCAAAGCTCAAGCTCGGCTCGTGAGTTGTAATCCTTATTGTTTATGTTTTTCTATTTTTATATCTTTGTTTTCCTATATATCGTAATCTCGTTTAAGAAAAAGAATAAGAAATAATTATTATTTTGGGTCTATTTTCTCTTTTTCTCTTGTGTTCTTGGGAGATTAACGGTTGTCTCGAATAAACCATACTAATTGGTGATTTCATTGAGCCTTAGCCTGGATGACTTTGAAAGAACTATTGTGGGAGCATCCACGATTAACTCGTTTCAACCGTACCAATTTTATTTTATTTTTTATCAAAAATATATTTCTGCAGACAAAATATGCTTACCATAAACTTACTGATTTTCGTACTGACATGCATTTCATATATATCATATAATAATTAAATAAAAAAACAGCAATTCAAAGCTTATTCACGAGGCATCTTCTAAAATTCAATAAATATCTTGGTGGAAATGTTAGAAGGCATTATTTGATCTAAATTTCTAATAACAATATGGACTTAGGAAACAACCAGCATATGCTATATATAGCGACCAGCTGTAGCGAACAACCAAACCTGTATCAAATAAACATAATTTTAGTCTACCATCAACACATCAAATGTAAAATATGACATGAACACTTTTCATGTTTTAGATACTTTCAACTATCCACCCTACTGCCGGATCAGGTTCATATACGTGCGTGCGCACATAGTCCTTTCGTCTATTTTGAAATGTTTACAACCCATTATTGTGCTAATTATATGATTACAGATACTATACAGCACACTATAATCCATTTTGGATGACACAGTTTTGGAGGTTGTACGTATTAAAAGTACAGCATGAAGGATTCTCAACCCATTTGAAACCTATTTTTTTAGCTGATCGACAAGTGAGTCATAACTCATATCAGCACACATAGGTTCAACCAGCAACTTATAACATTATGCTAAGTGCTAACTAATTATAATCTTTTATGGCACCCAATTTGCCAATGATCACATGGAAAATGGCAACATCAGACGATGTTTTGGACACTTATTAAAACCATATTCACCCAACTATTTCAAGATGAGAAATGGCCAACTGAAGAAACACTAACCGAACCCCGGGCAGGTTACTGGTAACCTGGGGGTTGGAGAGATGTTTCCCACGAGGGGTTAGACCCTTGGAAGATGGTTCTTCTGATAACCTGCAAAACAGACACCGTGAGCTCGTCACTGAGAAGGGGGGGGTTCCTCCTTGTGACCACCCTCCGGCGTGAGAATCAGACTAGATTGCTCTTTAAATATAAAAGTATATTAAGAGATTGCTAGAGCAGATATCAGGTATATTATGATGATAATGTAATAAGATATGATAAGATCAGATGATCATACCATTTGTGGTATTTATAGCCGAAGGCAGGTTTCCAAGGGGTTTAGCCGGCCCAACACGCTACCAACTGTAACCTATGCACGTGCCCTGCCTGTGAGTGGTGGATAGGTAGCGTCTGACACAGAGCAGGCGTGTCGTGCACTCTTCCTCTTCTGCCAACTACAGGCTAGGCACGTGGTATGGCAGGAGTTGGTGGGTAGGCGGCGGCTATTGGTCACAGTGCTGTGGCGTGCTGTCTGCCATGCTGCTGTCAGTGAGCTGTCGCATCTCTGATCAGATCTTTTGCCCATACCTCGTCAGGTACAGTAAAAGATCCTTCAGTATACGGACTGGCTTATTTGGGCGGGAGTATTCCCCCTCCCGCCTCTGTGCGAGATTGCTCCCGGCTTGGCTCATTCCTTCAGGTGACACTGAACGATTGAGAGCTAAGTGCCTTGTGCGTGTAGCCATGCTGTGCGGGTGGCCTTCCCTCATGGCTTGTATCCGAGGCTGCGGGAACAGGCGGAGTCCTTCACCATGGGGGGCATTTCCTGCGGGACCAGCTTGCATACTGCGCGTAAGGACGTCACTTCTCTGAGCATGGTTGGTCCTGCGGATCCAGTTGGTCTCTGCGCAGACGTCCCTGTTTAAGGTGAGTCTTGCGGGTCCAACTGGGCTCTGCTGGGACCTACCTCTTCAAGTCCCCCCAGTCCAATGTTCTTCTCATGAGTGTTTAATGAAGTGAGGTGAACTTTTGGACTTGAGCAAAGGGTTTTGAAAAGGGTTTTGTAAGGTTTTCCATGGGGATTCTTTCCGCGGAAGTCCTTGTCACTTGCAGAAATGCCCGAGTTTCCTGCTTGGTCTTTGGGTATGATGCGGGTAAGTCTGTAACCTCCTCGCAAGTCAGGAGCATTGAGTCCCAGTTGTATGTATTTTCCATGAGGTTTTGGTAGTTTTGAACATAGTGATCAATTATGTTAAGACCACCAATTCCATCCTGGAGCTTCAAACAACGTAGTTCTCGATGTTCCCGCTATGCGGGGATGCTATTTCCGTTTCCGCAAGCATTGCCCAGAAGATCCTTCTTGGTTTCAATTCCCAGCGGAGCGCTAGGTATGTGAAGGGTTTTGCCTTAACACTGTACCTGCGCTCGTCTTACGGTTACTTTACTCTCAAGGTATTCCTGGCGTCAATTCCCTGCGGGTGCTAGGTATGTGAAGGGTTTTGCCTTTACACTGTACCCGCACCTGTCTTATAGTTACTTGGTTGCCGAGGTACTTGGCTTCAATTCCCTGCGGGTGCTAGGTATGTGAAGGGTTTTGCCTTAACACTGTACCCGCATCCGTCTTATGGTTACTTGTTCGCCAAGGTTTTCTTGGCTTCAATTCCCTGCGGGTGCTAGGTATGTGAAGGGTTTTGCCTTAACACTGTACCCGCATCCGTCTTATGGTTACTTGTTCGCCAAGGTTTTCTTGGCTTCAATTCCCTGCGGGTGCTAGGTATGTGAAGGGTTTTGCCTTAACACTGTACCCGCATCCGTCTTATGGTTACTTGTTCGCCAAGGTAAGGGGGTATTTTCCCGCTTCTTAAATTTTGAATTTTGAAATTCGAAAGGTTGGTGAAAAGATAAGTCCAAACCTTTGAAACGTCGTGCGACGGTTTCTTCTGACTGTGTCAGGACGTGCAGGAAGTTATGGTGACGTGACAGAACATGGTCATTCCAGTCGCTTTTTCAGGCGCGTGGGAGCGATTTTTCGGGCGCGTGGCCGCGAAATTACTGGCACACGTCCTTTCAATAGCTGTTGCCAGCTTGCTTTTTGCCACGTGTCATAGTTTCATTGCACATTTGATTTCTCTCTCCTCCGCATTAAATTCACCGCATTAATTGCGATTACTATATAAAGGGGAGAGGGTTATTTGCAATTCACACTTTCCACTTTCATCTCTTCTTCTCAAGTAATTTCCGGCGAATTTTTCTGTTTAGTAAAGCATTACCCTGAAATCTCTTCGTCTTTCTTCCACCATGTCTTCTCATGATGTTGATGACCAGAAGACTGCTGGCGAATGCCAGTGCTCTCTTCCTGTCGATCTGTACCAGTATATCATCAGGAAGTTCATGCTCGAGTCTCTCGAGCCTGAGTTTCCTGAACCCCACCATACTGTGTACGATGCCCCTAGTGGCAAGATCGGAGTTTATGCTGCATTCTTTGTCTACGGGAACCTTAGGTTTCCATTGACAAAGTTTGTGTACCGTGTCCTGGAGAGGCACGGTGTGCACCTGACAGAGGTGCACCCCATGGCCATTGCCAAGGTCCGGCACTTTGAGTGGGTGTGCCGGATACTGGGCCTTGAGCCCCTCGTTGATCGCCTGATGACCTTCTATACATGGAGGTGCATCCAAGGGTGGTACACTCTTACAACCCGTATCAAGGGTTTAAAGATTTGTACCACCGAGCGGAGTCTTCGCTCCTGGAGAAGAGAGTTTTTCTTCATATCCGCTCGTGCCATCCCCATTGCCATGAAGTTCAAGAATGGCCAGGCGCTTCCGAACCTTCCCGCCCTCAACTACGAGGAGGCGGAATGGTTCTCGAAGATTTCCCGGGTCCAGTCCCCGGTTTTCCGTTTTCCGGAGTCGGCGATGGTGATGCTGGGGATGAGCAGGGTGTGGAAGGCGGCGAATGCGGATAAGGTTCCGATCGTCCTTGAATATGGTTCGAACTCTGTCCCTTATGGTACGTCTTGTTTCATTTTGCTGACTTCGATTTTTACTAACTTTCTTGATTTCAGAGGGGAACGATCTTCAGTCGCTCCTGAACCCGCGGGAGGAAGATGGTCCTGCGCGGATGGGTACTCGTGCTCTGGACGAGAACGAGTTGCCCATCTTAGAGCAGACCGCGGGTCGGTTCGTGGAGGTTTACCCGCCAGGCCAAGAGATCCTGAGCCACCGACGGCCAGGTAAGCCTATCTTCTACCCTGAACCTCTCAATGCTGTGCCTGCTGCTAGAGTTCATGACATTTCTTCTTCTGAGGAATCCGCAGAAGGTCCTCCACTGGTGCGGAAGAAAAAGGCTGCCGTCGGGAAGGGCAAGGAGAAGGTGGCCTCTACGGCCGACCCGGTAGTCCTATCTGACTCGGAGTCAGATAATGCAGAGGTGGTGGGGAAGCCCGGTGGTGAGGAGACCACCGCTCCGAAGGCTGCAGGTGTTACCTCCGGGGAGGCAGCGACGACGACGGTTACCGGTGTCAAGAGGCCGGCTCCATCGGGTTCGCCCCCGCTCGTCCGTGCGTTCAAGCTCAAGAGACCCCGTAAGTACCCCCATAATTCTTGTCTAGATTTGTTTCGAATAAATTTTTCTAACACTTTTGCTTGTGCAGGTGTGGATGTTGACGCATTCCAGGGTGGAGTTGGAGCAAGTGTTCCCCCGCCAATGACGGTAGGCTTGGTCAGCCTTCCCGAGGCGTCGACCCAGGCGTCTGCTTCCGCTGGTTCCAGCCTTCCTGAGGCTGTTCCAGCTGAGAAGGTGTCTCCGCCGGCCGTGAGTGCAATTTTTACAGCATCTTTCACGGAGCCGGCGGTTACTGTTGCTGAGGAGGCGGTGCCAACAACGGCTACCACAGCGGCTGCCACTATACCTGCGCCACCGGCACCGACGGCCGGACCATCAGGTACACGCCGGGCTTTCCGCCGATCTATGCCACCTTCCCGTCTGCCTGACCTGTTGGATGGATTTCCTTTAGGTTCAGGTGATGGGTTTGGCGGCTATCGGCCTGTTATTGACCCTACAGGTACGTAGGGTTCTTTTTTTTCCCTTATATATTTTTATCATCTTTTCCTAACTGCCTTTGTTCCTTTTGCAGTGTCGGATTCCAATGAAGTGTATGTTCCAAGATGGAACATACGCCGAGGAACAACCCTTCGCACCCCTGTGGAGTGCGTGGACTGGGCTCGCCACGCTGCTCCTCCAGGTGCGTTGGGGGAAGCCATGGCTAGCTACCAAGAGGGTAGGCTAACCAATGAGCTTCGGGTTCTCCAGGCCCGGACGCAGCCCCGCGTCGAGCTGCTTTGTCGTGAAAACGACAAGTTAAAAGCAGCTCGCGCCAAAGATGTATCTGAAGCGCGGGCTCTTCGGGAGGAGAACCGGCAGTTGGCCGCTGCCGCAGCCGAGAAGGAGAAGGCATTCAAGGCCCTCGAGGTTGAAGTCCAGGCGCGACTCGAGGCCCGCTCCAAGGCTGCCCAAGCTGTGAATGAACAGCTTCGGCTGGCCAAGGAGACTGCGCGAAACTCAACTGAGAGGGCTGCCAAAGCTGAAGCTGTTGCTGAGCCACTTCGCGAAGAGAATGAGCAGCTTAAATGCAAATTAAAGGCTCTTCAGCATGCTCATGACGCCTTGGCAATGGAAGACGCCAAGAAGCTGCAAGAGATTCTTGACCAGAGGGGGGTGCTTGACCAAACCGAGCGGAAGCTTAAGGGCGTCGAAGAGGCTGCCGCAAAGGAAGTATTACTTGCCAATCTGAACCAAAGCGAAGCCGAACGCGCCCGTGACGAAGTGCAAGCTACCCTCCAATGGCTACTTCGAGAAGCGTTGCCTGAGGTATCTTTATCTTTTTCTTTACGCTTTCCGCTCGCAATTAAATGCTCTAACTTGTAATTTTCTTTTGTAGGTTGTGCGTCGGGTCCTTTCAGAGACCTCTTACGACGATGCAATGAGCGCAGCCCTCAACGCTTCTCATGAGGATGGGCAGAAGACTGGCTTCCTGCTTGGTCTAGGGTTTGCTGAGAGAGGCTTTCCGCCCTCCAACTTCCCTTTATTCAATGTTAATACTGAAGCTGCTTATGACCAAGCTGTGAACCAGTACGCTGCCTTCCCGCATCCAGTGGTGGAGAAGGTGAACGAAGCTGCTGCTGCTGATGATGGGCTAAACATCCTTAAGGCTTTCCTTGGGCAGTCACGCTCAGACGGTGCTGGTCCAAGCGGAGGTGGCCCTGAAGCCTGATCCTGAAGATCTCTTCCCACCGCTAGGATAGACTTAGCTTTGTATAGATTTCTTTTAGGCGGGTAGTTACCCGGCCACTGTTGTAATATATCATTGAAATATTAATCTTTTTGCGTATAAGATTGTTATTTCCTTCTTTGGGTTCCTTGCTTTATAAACTTATGACTTGCATACTTAGTTTAAATTAGCAATTTTCCAAGTGTTTAGAATAAGAACCTTTGAACGTGGTTGATAGTGGGTTAAAGTTTCGCTTCTTCCTTCGTGATTGTGCGGGTAGAACCGTCACTTGCACTTGGTGAGATGGCTAAACTTTAACTTTTATCTAACCTGCGTGTAGGTTTTTCTTACTTTTTGAGGATAAGTTAACCTTTGAACGTGGTTGATAATAGGTGTGAAGTTTTGCTTCCTCTTTCGTGATTGTGCGGGTAGAACCGTCACTTGCACTTAGTAGGATGGCAAAACTTTATCCTTATCTGACCTGCGTGTAGGTTTTTCTTACCTTTTGAGGATAAGTTAACCTTTGAACGTGGTTGATAATAGGTGTAAGTTTTGCTTCCTCTTTCGTGATTGTGCGGGTAGAGCCGTCACTTGCACTTAGTAGGATGGCAAAACTTTACCCTTATCTGACCTGCGTGTAGGTTTTTCTTACCCTTTTTAAGAATTTTGTTTTGAACCGTTCGACGCGCGGTTGTCGATAGGTTAGTGTTCATTTTCCTTTCATGATTCATGCGGATAGACCGGCACTTTCATTTAATGGGATAATTGAACTCCTCCTTCAACTGACCTGCGTGAAGGTTTGCCACGTTATTGGGTTCGTGCGGGTAAGACCGCCTTCCCACGCAACGACTTCACGTAATGTGAATGCCGTCACCAGTGTTGGATAGTTTTAACCGTTCGACGCGCGGTTGTTGATAGGTTATTATTCAGTTTCCTTAATGATTCATGCGGATAGACCGGCACTTTCATTTTTGGGTGCTGAACTTTTTCCCCTTCAACTGACCTGCGTGAAGGTTTGTCACGTTATTGGGTTCGTGCGGGTAGGACCGCCTTCCCATGCAATGACTTCACGTAATTATGCGGTGAAAACGGCATATTAGTGTCCAGAAAAGTATAAATGTAAAATCATCAGCTTCGATATTCTTAAAAGAGAATCATTTCCATTAGAAGTGGCTCTTGGCCTTTTCTTTACAAACTGGAATTGATTTACATGCAAACTGTGTAAATGAGCTCCCTTCCTTGTTGGGATGGGAGTGCCATCGAGCCGATACGCACCTGGTTCGGGATCTCGTTCTTTACGCAGCATGTAGTCTCGATTTTGAAGCTGGAATTGATTCGTGTTTTCCCCAGCTGGGGTTCTATACGCACCCGCCTGCTTAGCTTTTATTTCGCCACGAGGTGCGCGAGCGTCCCATCTCTGACGAATGTTTCGACCATGTCTTTTACGTCTATGCATTCTTCAGTGTTGTGGCCTTTTGTTCTGTGATAGTCACAGTACTTGCTCCGATCAGCATCGTGACGATGTCGGATTTCTGGAGGCTTTGGCCATGGGAGCTCTTCAGTAGCAAATATGTCAGTGACGCTTTTGGTAAGTGGCGTCCATCTGGGGTTCCGGTGCGGCTTTACATTATCCCTTTCACCCAATCGGTGTTGTAAGCCGGATGAGGTGTCAAAGTTTACCCTTGACTGCCAAATGCCTTGCTTCCGTTTTTTGTTCAATCGGGCGGTGAGGACGTTGTCCTCTCTCGTCCTCTGGGTGTAAAGGTTTGTGTTCTGCGGAAGGTCTCTACCCAGTTGCTTCTCCGTTTCCGCATAGCGTTTGGCTGTTGTCATGATGCCATCCCATGTGGATGGCATTCCGTCTTTACCCGTTAGGGTGCGGATAAGCTCTGGGTCTTGCGCGCCCTGGATGAAGGCTGCGCGAACAAGATCCTCGCTGATATTGCCCAAACTTAACTTCTTTGAGTTGAAGCGAGTGATGAAGTTTGGCAGAGATTCATCTTCTTCCCGTGTGCATTTGAGGATTGTCCATTGCTCCTCGGTATACTTTCGCTGCTGGCTGAAGTGTTGGCTAAACTTCTGCTGGAAGTCTGCCCAGTCGTAAATGTGGTTAACCGGTAAACGATCAAACCAAGCCCTAGCAGCCCCCACCAGCGTCATTTGGAACATGTAACACCACGTGGGTTCCGTCCAATTGCTAACGGTTGCCCCCGCTATGAACCTGTTCAAATGATCGTCTGGATCAGATAGGCCGTCATATGTGCCTATGTTAGGCATTTGTTTAGCACTTTTCGGGGCAATTGCTTCAGCAATGTCCCTTGCAAATTTGGACGTTCCTGCATTTGTAACGTTTGGTCTGAACGTTTTAGAGAAGTCTCGTGGACTTCCATCTATGCTTTTTGGTTTGAAGGCTTGTCCAAAATGCCTTTTTGGTTGGGTTTTCGTTTCTTTACGCTTCCCTTTTGCCTTATGACGAGGGTTCGCGTCGGAGTCGGATTCCTCCGAGTCATCCTCCCAGTATTCGAATTCGTCGGCCTGTTGCACGGAACGCAAGCGTTCGTTCAACTCAGCCTGGAATTCCTTTTGTCGTGCCTCCGCCCATGCCTTGACTTCGTCGAGAGTCTGGCGGGGGAGTCTTCGTTTTTCAAACTGGGTATCGGTGGATCCCAGTAGGCGGTCATTTACTGCACTTGCCCCTGCTTTAGTAAGTGGGGTAGTGTTCGTAAAATTTACTTCACTTGCTCCGGCTTCGGTAGCCGGAGTAGTGTTTGTAAAAACTGTGTTGCCGGTATTCCCCCCAATAGCTGGGGTTGTGGTTACCGGAATTTCTCTAACCATCTTTTGTATAAAGTTTTGAAAAAACTGGAGAAAATTGTAGTTCTAGCTTTATGCACGGATGGCGCCAATGAAGAAACACTAACCGAACCCCGGGCAGGTTACTGGTAACCTGGGGGTTGGAGAGATGTTTCCCACGAGGGGTTAGACCCTTGGAAGATGGTTCTTCTGATAACCTGCAAAACAGACACCGTGAGCTCGTCACTGAGAAGGGGGGGGTTCCTCCTTGTGACCACCCTCCGGCGTGAGAATCAGACTAGATTGCTCTTTAAATATAAAAGTATATTAAGAGATTGCTAGAGCAGATATCAGGTATATTATGATGATAATGTAATAAGATATGATAAGATCAGATGATCATACCATTTGTGGTATTTATAGCCGAAGGTAGGTTTCCAAGGGGTTTAGCCGGCCCAACACGCTACCAACTGTAACCTATGCACGTGCCCTGCCTGTGAGTGGTGGATAGGTAGCGTCTGACACAGAGCAGGCGTGTCGTGCACTCTTCCTCTTCTGCCAACTACAGGCTAGGCACGTGGTATGGCAGGAGTTGGTGGGTAGGCGGCGGCTATTGGTCACAGTGCTGTGGCGTGCTGTCTGCCATGCTGCTGTCAGTGAGCTGTCGCATCTCTGATCAGATCTTTTGCCCATACCTCGTCAGGTACAGTAAAAGATCCTTCAGTATACGGACTGGCTTATTTGGGCGGGAGTATTCCCCCTCCCGCCTCTGTGCGAGATTGCTCCCGGCTTGGCTCATTCCTTCAGGTGACACTGAACGATTGAGAGCTAAGTGCCTTGTGCGTGTAGCCATGCTGTGCGGGTGGCCTTCCCTCATGGCTTGTATCCGAGGCTGCGGGAACAGGCGGAGTCCTTCACCATGGGGGGCATTTCCTGCGGGACCAGCTTGCATACTGCGCGTAAGGACGTCACTTCTCTGAGCATGGTTGGTCCTGCGGATCCAGTTGGTCTCTGCGCAGACGTCCCTGTTTAAGGTGAGTCTTGCGGGTCCAACTGGGCTCTGCTGATCTTTTATGGCACCCAATTTGCCAATGATCACATGGAAAATGGCAACATCAGACGATGTTTTGGACACTTATTAAAACCATATTCACCCAACTATTTCAAGATGAGAAATGGCCAACTCCTTAACAATATATTGTAGCACCACACCAAAAAATGGCTGGTGAGAGTGGCTCTTAAGTTCTAGATATTTAGTTATGTCTTAATAAAGGCATCACTTATTTTAGATAGGATGTATAAAATAAACAAAATTAAGTACTTTATTAATCCACAAGTCATTCAAATTAATATCTTATTAGCAAACAAAGAAAAGGGAACCTAGCCACCCCTCTAGTTTCTTACATCTTTTGTAACTTCAAAATGAATAACTTGCTTTCTTCAAATTTCTATGCTACTTATTCACGAATTCAAGTTGCTCCTTATCAAATTTAAACTTTATTTTCTTTACTCTTGACAACCACATAGCACTAAACCATCATTTTACATGCATATCAAATGAGTTTTTATTTAGTGTGGAATGTTTCACACTACACTTACAAGTTCAGTTATAATCCCTTTGTGTTACTTGGTTCAAAGATTCAACTGTACCACCTTTTTCTAGTATTAATTAATTAAGCACACTATATATATAAGTATATTTGCAGAATACCTATTTCACTCAACTGAGAAAGAAAGTCAGCTCTTGTTCACATTTTACACTTTAAAACTTATTCTCTATTAATATGTTTATGCAGCTGAAAAGGCCAACAGCATGATGCTAGTTATGCATTAGAAAACTATTAACTATGAACATGAATATTGTCTATGAATGCATGAAAGGGTTATGAATTTCCAATACAGTAATACACCATCAGTACATAAAATCAAATTTCAGACCCTATAAAGCAAAGTTTCTACCAAAGAAGAGTTGAGCACCCTATAATGTATATTGCATATCTAACAATTCTACACAGCAAATATAGTAAGGCATACACATGAATGTATTCATTCGCTATCAAAGAAATGCATATCATTGAAATGGTAAAGAAATCATTGCAAGTACCTCATATTCGAGTGCACGAAGTATCAAAATCATCAGGCGCCACACCAGCAATCCAAGTACCAAGTGTCTTCTTGACATCCGAGTGATTAACATAAGCCAACTCATACATACTACACAAATTCACCACAATCGTCTCATTCAACGCGATCGTAGGAATCCTCTCCAAAGCACTCTCCATCACCTTAATAGAATCCGACAAATCACGCATATACATCAAACAAAGCGCCTTATTATTAATCGCTACCACATCCGAATTATCCCTATCGATACACTCCTGATACTCCCTCACCGCCGACGCATAATCCTTCTTAACCATGAACACCAACGCCTTATTCCTATTCACAAGATTCAACATCTCAACATCCCTTTTAATTTCCTTCACAATCCCCTCAATCACACCAAATGTCCCCTTAGCACCTTCCAAATCCCCAAACTGCATTTGAATATACCCTAGCTTCGACGTCAAAATCGCTCTAGCAACAGGAGCCGATTCTCGGGTGATCAAATCCTTAATCAACACCAAACACACACCAAACTCCTTAAAACTCAAATGATGACTTATTAACGAACTGATCACCAAACGCTCGCGTTTCTCCCATACTTTACTTGACGAATCAGGTAACTCTTTTAATAACTTCTCTTTGATAAACTGGAGTAATATATAAAACCTATCTAGTGTCTCCTGACGCTTACCCAACCTTGAAGGGAGCTCTGCATGCAACCAGCGGAGGACGAAAGGCGCCATGGAGCCGTGGCGGTTGGGGTAATGATGTGGGTACGTTTCGTACCGATATATATCTAGACCTTTTTCGACTAACTCCAGCTCGGCCACTGCTTCGGAGAACCGACGTAGTTTGGTGAGAGCTATGGCGTTGTATGAGAGGTAAATAAGGTGTTCGTGTGGTTTTGAAAGGAGAGATCTGGTACGTGCTTGTGAGACTTTGTCGAGGATGGATCGCCATGCGCCGCGGCAGGCGAGCTCCTGTAGGGAGGAGAGATCGTAGCAGAGGTCGTTGTACATTTTCACGGAGTCGGTATTCTCACCAGCGTTCGTGTTCGGATCTTCGGAATCCGGTACGGACATTGTTGAACGATGGGTATGAATTAGTGTAGGTGATCTTTTGCTGATCGGAGAGGAGGATGAAAGAGTGGCCGGTTACGTAAGTGGTCAGGTTTGATCGGTTGCCGTTTATGTCGAATCTTATAACTATTACAATACAATATAGTATTTAAATCTGACTGATTCAATATCAAACACAAATTATTCCAAACATAAAATAGTAAAAACCAAATTTGTTTTTATTATTAGGTTTATTTTTATAATTTTTAACTGTTATATTTTTTTTTGTATTTGCTTATTATTGATTATAAGACATTATAATATTTGTTGATTTACATTTTATTATTACTAGATTTTTTCTTATGTTAGTTATAAGTATTTGTTGTTACTATTTTGTTGTTAATTTTGATTCTTTTGATGTTATTCTTAGGGTCTTTTTCTTTGATATTATAAAACATTGATTATGCAGATTGGTATTGTAGTTTGTATTGTTTCCTACGTGTTCAGGGGCGTAGCTTTAGTTGGGGCCAGGAGTGGCCCTGGCCCCCTCCGTTTTTCCGGTCGATAGTGTAAAGTTATCCTTTTTCGACCGAAATTATTTTATACATAGTGTAAATTTACCCGTTTTTGACTGAAATTTTGAGCCCGGCACCCTCGTTTTTTTGCTTGGTAGTGAAAATTTATCCACTTTTGCTCGAAAATTTTTATACATAGTAAAAATTTACCCGTTTCCGATCGAAGTTTTGAGACCAACCTCCTTTTTTTCACTCGGCAGTGTAAATTTATTCTTTTTCAGCCGAAAATTTTTATACATGGTATAAATTCACCCTTTTTCGACCGAAATTTTGAGCCCGCCCCCTATAATCTATGAATTTTTTTATACATATTGAGTCCGGCCCCCCTCGACGTGTATGTCCAAGCTTCGCCACCATACGTGCTCGTGTTAAGATCATTTTGTACATGAGCCCCCCCCCCCCTCCCGGTTACGTCATACTTAACTTTATCTACGTTTCAATTTAAGTTTCGTTTAAAACAGAGTTGTGTGTGATAATGTAAAAGTAATCTTAGCGTAGACGAACAAGTCATTAAAGTTTTCTTCATCTTCTTTTTTTTTTAGTTTTCTATTGTTGCAACTTGGTTATTCTTTTATACGATAGTGTTTTGCATTTCGTTTTAGCTTTTGTTATTTTACGTTTTAACATTCCGCAAAGCATGGGTTAACGTGCCGCAATGCAAGTGTGTGGCTCAACATTTATAATTCTGGTATTGTACGATTTTTAGTATATTTTTACTCAAATTTTAACGATAAGGAGTCTTAACAATCGAAATATAGTCAAAAGAAAAAACATTTTAAACAACATCAAGTTCTTATTTTTAATTATTTTTTGTTTGAATTATGTAGTTTTTATTTTTAATAATACTTGATTTTTATTTTGTTACTCAAAATATAAGTTCTGTTTTATTAAATAAGAAGAAAAAGAAAAGGGATATAATACTTGAGAAGAATAGTGTTATCAAAGATAGGGTTAATATAAAAAGGAGACAATTCTTAAAATTATTCATTTTGAAAGAGAGATAGTCCATTAATGTCTTCCTCATCTTTTGTCATTGTAAATTTTTAAGAAAGATTCCTTTCAATCTCATCACAATTAATCTGGGACATCTCCATCTTCTTCTTCATCATCATCTCATTCAATCTGACGAGTCTTAACAATCGATAGTTTTTGATTAGTTTAAACAAAGCAAAAACTTACATTCACGACCATCTTCCATTTCAAAACCCTAAATCACAAAAATCGATTGAAAACTGGTTCGTGTACTCAAGAGAGCTCAATTGATAGTTTTTGGTACAAAAATTCTTTCGTAAATAAGAAATTAATTTTGATTAAGCTAAATATTAGGATCGTAACCGTTTATACGCAAATTACCAAATTTAAATTACTAATCAAAAAGACAATCGTACCATTCTCGCTTAAAATACACTGGATCTTCTCAACCGCCCTCAACTGAATGGAAAGTGTAGATAGACGCTCAAAAATGTCGCGTGCGGTTTTGTACGATAATGATTTGCGTATTCCATCTTTTCTCATATTATATATATATAAGACGTCATCCGGGTCAACACCGGTCCGCCCTCCGGGTCGGTCCGACCTTTGACCTAGTAAGGCGTCCAAGTCGACGTCCGGGCCGGGTCTGAAAACATTGGTGTAAAGGAACAACTAGTGAGGGCTTAAGGTCTCAGGTTTGAAACTTAACTCGGGGGGAGGGGGGTTCTCATAGTGGTGGGTTTCCTCTTAGACGGTGTTTTTGGGTGAGTCGGGCCTGAAACGTCAAAGTCAGTATAAACGATTGACATTCCGTCTTAAAAAGTCTTACTCGGGTTTCAACGTTGGCGCCTGATCCAAACGTTATTAATAAAAAGAGTGAGTACTTTTCACTTTGATGCCATGTCAACACTACGTGTAAAGATTTGGTCATAAATAGTTATTATTTTATTTCAACCTTTATAATTAATTAATTAATTAAAAATCATTTTTCCCCAATCCAAATTTTACAGTCTCATTTTAATTTACCCTCCTCCTATCATCCTTTGTTCCACCGAAGAACCAAGAAACAACATTTGAGCTGCAAAAAAAGAAAAAAAAACCTGCTTTTATTTTCAAGATCTTTTATCCATCCAGATTGTTTTATTTTAAAAACAAATTTTTTTTTGTTGATGGGTTTTCTAATCCTTGTTTTTTTGTCTTAGGGTTGATTAACTTTGGAACATACTCTTAATTCATTCTTCATCTTCATCTTCATCTTCATCTTCATCTTCATCTTCATCCATCACCATTGTACTGTAAGTAACTACTCTCATCTAATCTACCTCACACTCACACTCACACTCACACTCACACTCACACTCACTCCATCCTTACAATTGTTTATTTCATTTGCATTATTAAACCTTTGTTTTAATATAATTGATAACTGTTAGAACATGTATATAAAGTATCTATTTGATGATTATTTACTTTTTGTTGCTATTTTAAAGATTCATGTTGAAATCATATTATGTTTATTCTTAAAGATGGGCATATAAAGTTTTAGAAAAATAAGGGTAAAATGGTCATTTATTATTTTTTTTAAGGGAATTAGGTGTATTTGATGTTTTAACTACTTTGTAAAGGCATATATGATATTATTATTTTTGCTTGGGTATATATGATATTTTCCAAGTCTGTTAGGGTATATAACAATATATGAAGTTGCCCCTCGTTTTTTAATGTAGTGTAACTGTATTGTTTTGTTTCTGATACATCATGGTTTTACATTTTCCAACATGGTTTATTTACATTGCTGATCTTTAATCTTTTACTAGGGTTTAAGTGTGGAAAATGGGAGACAAGTCAGATAGTAAAACTAAAAAGGTGTCTTCACCATACATGGTTCTTGAAAACCGACCTTTGAATTTATGGAAAGTAACCGAGTTAAAAGAGGAACTCAAGAAACGGAAATTAATCACAGGGGGATTAAAAGAAGAACTTGTTAAGCGGTTTGATGAAGCTATACGGGCCGAAATGGATGATGATGATAAAACTAATCTTGAAAACGACTTAAACAGTGAGGCCCAATCTGATGATGCAGAGAACATCTCAGATGTCACGGATCATACTGAGGACAAAACTGAGAATTTAGAGCAAGATAATAAGGTTGAAACTGAAAAAACGGTTACAAAAATAGTTAAAAAGATTTCAGTGGAAACCACTGTTGTGGTGTCTGAAGAGTCTGGCGGTGGTTCGAACCAGGAACCAAGAAACGGTGAGCCAAAGGCTGAATCACGGTTTCTTGAACAAGAACAAGCCCAGCCCGGTTCATGCAAACAGGTAGATGAGGTCAGCAAAGTACAGTCTGATTCTATTTCTTTTGATACTATAATTGAAAAGAACGAAGACCTAAAGGATGATGTTATTGCTGATGATATCAATGTTGAAAGTACTCGTTTTTTAAATGAAAAAGATAACGCAATTGCTAATAACGTTAAGGAAAATATTGATATTATTAAGAAAAATGATAGTGGAGATGTGGGTTCGTTAGAAAAATTGAATCTTGATAGAAGTTCTGGTGATGATTCAATGGAGGAAGACGCCTCGGAGAGCAAGCAAGTTGATTCTAAGTTTAGTGATGAAGTGGGAAATAAAAGTGAGAAAGTTAAAGTTAAGGAAGATGATTCTGTTAATGTTACGATTGACGATAAAACAACTGATAAGAATTTACTGGCTGTTGAAGATACAACTGCTCCTGGTGTGACATCCGCAAAAAGAAAGGCTCATGGTAAGTTTTATCTCATTTGTTTGTGGAATTGGAGTTGAAAAAATGGCACATTAAGGGGTCAAAATAGGTATTTTGGTAGGAATGTGTGTTGATAGTCTTGAAATGGTTTTGGAATCCAACCGAACCAAAAGTTTGGTTTTTGGATTTCTGAAAACGTTGGATTTGGGTTTTTCGGGTTTTGGTCTTTACAGTGGGTTCTGACAAGTCCGAGCCCCGGTGCGGAAGCGTGAATAATAGTCAATACTAATCAATGGTGTGGAGCTCGGATCTAGGGTTAGGATCGAATCTAACTCGTATTCACTCTTGAATGATGTTAGTTGGACGGATGAGGTGTATTGGGAGAGAGCCTGATTTGATTAACAATCAACAATAAAGTAGGATGAACAATTGTAATCAAAACACAAACAAGATAGAAACGGTAGTATGAAATATTAGCCGAATGATTCTCATTAAGATGAAACACTCATACATACATTCATACATACAATTAATTAAGAAATATCTCAGCCGCCACCAGGAGAGCTCATCATGGAGGCAGAGACTCTCTCAAAGGGATAAAACCCTAAATGTCACACATACACAATACAGTCACTCATACTAGACAAATGAATAAAAACATCTATTTATACTAGCCTAGCATGACTTGGTCTTCAAGCCATCCACCCTTGGTTGAGACCAAAATAATATATTTTTCACCCAAAGATTAATTCGATGCGTCGGTCTAAAATATAAGTCCCAACAGTCTCCCCCTTAGACCGATGTCATCGAATTTCTTCCATGATCACCTCATAACTCGTTGTCTTTCATTGAAATTCTCCCCCTCACGTTAAGCTTCTCCCATTTTTCATTTCGAATCATCACTCTTATATCACTTCTGGATATAGTTGTATGGGCATATGAACGAGGCTTTGAACTTCAAAGATCAACTTCAAGTAACATGGTCATCACAAAAATAAATAAACTTAATGTGATCATCAAATAATCTTCAATTCTTCAAAAACCGTTTCTTCCCATGTAAATCATCTTCAAACCATTCCCTGAATTAAGATAGCATTCAAGTCAACCATAACCCATTCTTGACTGTTCAAGTGACTATTTCATAGGAGGTTAAACTCTACTGATCATTCTTTCAACATTGTTGCTCGTGATGACTCCATCTTCTCATCCGTACTAGGAAATCTGAAAACTTACAATGATGAAACGTATTTGAAAAACCTTGGATTATTGATCTTGATCAACTTTTCCTTAACTTGAGTCTTTTACTTGATTTGAAGCTAGCCATTTGCAATGAAATTCAAAGATTTTTTACTCGTATTAACTGATGTTAACTGATAGGTACTTGAGTGACTACTTGTGCAATTTGGTTGATTTTGATGATAATACTTGACTATCTTTTAACTGATCTGATGTTATGATAAGTAATTAGATCTGTTTAGGTGAGATTAATTGCTTATATAATGTCATGAGTAATCACATGTTTATGATTACTTGAATATGATCCTAATCTGATCTTCTGAAGTTGTTAAGGTAGAATAGACATTGAATGAGATTACAGTCTGTTTTTTTCTTAATGATGATAGAATGATTAAGATTTGAGTAAGAGATGCAACTGTTTGTGTCAAAATGTGTTTTATGTCAAAATTATGTGATTCAATGAAATTTTTAATGAATTTTGCATAAATACTAGATTTTGGTCAAAACATGAGCAAGTTGATTAATGGTGTAGAGATATGATAAGATTATTCAGTTCAAGCTTTTATGTAACACCCCAACCCGGAACAGACTAACGTGTTACTATTACAGATATCAAATCAACGCCACAATCCAAAATACAACAAAAATTAATGCAACCTACGTCATATTATTAAACAAAATGAATTAACTTTTAGAAGCTTGAACTTCATTTTTATCTCTCATCACTAAATTCCCCGAATCCCGGATTACCTGAAAACAAAATAAGAAAAACAAAACAAGAAAACACGGCTGAGCCAAAAATTGCCCAGTAACGGAAAGAACAATAGTATAGGTAAAGGCATACATAAGACAAAACACATACTGAAATAAAACTGAAACTATTGCGGATATAAAACCACGTTTTAGACCGAACTATAATTAGATGTGAAACATAATCCGATACACGATCGGGACGTAATCTGAATATACTCAACTTTAACCAAATGCATATACACATATCGAAACGGACCAGAAATATAGCGAAACAAAATATAATTACTAAAATACACGACGACGATGTTAAAATAAATAGGTCGTGTAATACGGAAGCACCCAGAGCCTAAACAGAGGGGTACACAGCTAGCTAGTCCATGCACCAAGGAGACGGTGTGGGTGGCGTGCACACATTGTTCCATCTCAAACAGAAGTCAGGAGTCAGGAGTCAGAAGTCGGAGCTAAGATCGATCTATACGCCTCTAAGTGGCCAAGGTACTACATGAGTACTTTCAGAGACGCCGTGAACTTTGATTTCGCACTGTCACGATAAGTGCCATGTCAGGAGTCAGGAGTCAGAGCTAAGATCGATCTATACGCCTCCAAGTGGCCCTAATACTTCAAAAGTACTAGTTAGAGACGCCGTAAACTTTGGTTACGCACTGTCACGATAAGTGCCTTCCCGTTGACGCCCCAACGACAAGTCAGAAAATGCTCGGGTAACAGAGTACTAAAACTAAAAACATATAACTAAAATATATCATATAAAATAACTGAACTCAAAATATAACCGACGCGTAACGAAAATCCGTACTACAAAGTAACGGAATAGATTCAATACTAATAGTAACGAGAACAAAAACCGCACTACGAAGTAACGGAATATAATTAATACTATTAGAGAAAGAAACCAGAAACCGTACTACGAAGTAACAAGAAACAGAATCCGTACCACTACGAGAACGGTGAAAACAATATAAAGCTAAAAGAAGAAAAACACGGAATCCGTACTACAAATTAACGGAATATAATTTATACTATGAATGAAAGAAACCAGAAACCGTACTACCAAGTAACAGAAAATAATTAATACTAAGAGTAACAAAACAGAAACCTATTACGAAGTAACAAGAAACAGAATCCGTACAACAAAGTAGCGGACTATAATTAATACTAAAAGTGAATGAAAACAGAAACCGTACTACGAAGTAACGGAATATAAATAATACTAAGAGGAAACAAAGACGGAAACCGTACCTTAGTTAGCAGAACAAAAGTAAGCCAAGTTAATTAAAACTCAAAGTTGTCCAAAAGTCGTATGATAACCTCACAAGCCGACAAAACCGGACGTATAACAGAGCGAGAACGGTGAGAGACTACGGGCGTCTGACGGTGTCTTAATAACGGAACAAGACATCAAATGGTGAGCAACAGTGATGGTACGCGGCGGCGGTACGTGGAGGCTGCACGTAGTAGTTGTAACAGACGGCGGAAGCGAGAGACACAGCGACTGATCGAGTGTCTGCTTTCCGGCGAGTTACAGGGAAGTGGTGGCGTCGGTGAATATCTGTGGCGGCGTTCGAACGGTGACAGAGGGCAGCGGTAAAGATCGGTGGTGATTTACGACGGGTTTTAGTCAAGCGGCGGTACTGTTGGTGCTGATGATTTCCAGCAAGTTCAGCAGCGTCTACGATGGTGATAGTTGTCTCCGGTGGCCGTTGATATTTAGAACAGAATAGGTCACGGAATATTATAGGTGAGATGGTAGGGTTCGATGGAGTTCGTTTAGGTATCCAGGGGTTTAAATATGTGATAGTTATCGCTAAACTCAAAAACCCTTGCATGTTTCCGTATGTTTGTTGTTGGGGATAAGCAATTTAAAACGATGGTATCTATCCAAATATCCTAACTGCATGTTTATTATATTATTATACATATATATGTTATACTTTAAAAATTCTAAAATGCATAACCATTATTTAATTCCCTTGCATGAGCATATCTTATATTACTTATTTGTTTTGTTGATAGTTTTGACAAATTTCTAAATCAACCCTCTACCTTAGCTTTGAATTCATTTGAACACTGTACTTTAAAATTAATAACGTATTCAAAGTCATTATTATTATAAACAATTCGGTTACTTGACGCTAGTATTCGATCGTTTTAATAATTATCAACTCGTTATTATTTGACATTTATTACTTTTATTATTTTATTGTTTCAAATTTTTCGCATGTTACAATTCTTCCCCCCTAAAAAAAAAAAATTTCGTCCTCGAAATTGTTAAATGGCGAACAATCTACAATTTTCAGACGTAACAAATACATAACATAACTTAAACATTCACTGTTTCGGGTATTCAAAACTTTAAGTACACCATCATACAAGAGCCCCGGTAAAAGAGGTGAAAAAGGAAACTAGTATTTAGTGTATTGGGAAATGATGTTCTAACTAGAGACGAATAATTTATAGTGGAAACGAAAAACATAAATCGAGTAACAAATATCTAGAGATGGATAACTGGTAGCGAATCTGATATTGAAGTCATAATATAATTTGGTAACTAAAACAAATACGTGATGTATAACTAAGTGATACTTATATTAAGTATTATTATTTTTTTTTTCTTTAATATTCGAGTGTTACAATTCAACCCTCGTAGAAAAATCAATCTCGAAATTTATAGGCGCAGATAACCTAAGAAACATATAACATCATAGATATATGACAAAACATCAAACTTCACATGGTCAGACAAATAAAACTTCAATACATTTAAGATATGTAGCAATAAAAACATAACCTAAGCAGCTGAGTCCAAGCAACATCTGAGTCCAAGCAACATGATATTAAATGAAACAAATAACTTAAATGGTAACCTTAAAACATTTAACCGAGGATATCTAATCTTATTTCTGAAAACGAAAATTTTATTTTATGTAATTACATATATGTGAGCGGATAACTAATAAGTAAAAAAAAATAATATCATAATAATAATAATAATAACTATAAATTGATAACTAAACACATCTGACTCAATCTTATAACTAGTAACCAAGACAAAACTAGATAATTGAAACGGTTGATATAAGTGGAACTTAAAAGCGGTAGCAAATCGGGTACTTCATAAATTCAAAAATCCAAATGAAACAAATTCAAATATCGTAATTTATATGCCAACATACGTTTCTTAACTCATAAACAAATAAAAATAAACAACACATAACACTAGCACATAATATGAAAAACTTAGGACGTCATATTAGAGTATTAGAGAAACATTTATCGGCACAATGGGATTTTAGTAGCACACATACGTACCTGTAAATTCACGATTACATTCGCGACCATAATCGTCAATTTACCTTACGACCGCGTCCTAACTGTCCTTCCATTATGCATCTTAAAACATGGTTAACCTTTTTTTTTTTTTTTTTTTTTTAATTGCATATAACTGGGTGGATCACAAAAAAAAAATAATGTCAAACGGAGACATCTAAATGAATCCTATAACTAGTAATCGAGACAAAACAGATAACTGAAACGGGATACTATAAGTAGAACTTAAAAACGGTAACTAATTTGATCCTTCAAAAATTTAAAAAAACTCAAAACATATCAAATTCAAAAATCACAATTTATAAGTTTACATATTTTTTTTTAACTCTATACAAATAAATAAATAGATAAATTAATAAACACATAACACTAGCACAATAAAGTGAAAATATTATGACGAGGTCATATCGGACGGAGTATTAGAGGAACAAAATCTGCACAACAGAATTTTGGTAGCACACATGCGTACGTATAAATTCACGGTTACATTTGCGACGTGCAATCATTAATTTACTTTACAGTGTCTTTACGGATTCAGAAAAACATTAATCTACATCATAGGGATTCAATAGCACACATATGTAACTGTAAATTCACCATTACGTTGATCAAGTGTAATCGTCAATTTACTTTACAGTAGTGTCCTAATTGTCCACCCGTAATGCATCTCAAAGTCCTAGCTATGATTACAAGGAAATAACGTTGCGATGACAAACAAATTATGAAAGATGTCGGTTACTTAAAGGTGTTTACTAACACCAAGTCTCATATTTATTTAGATTATAGGTCCTGCGGAATATGTCTCGAGGCATACGAGGTAGCAAGGTCTAAATCGAGTGTAAAGAGGGTTAGTCAAAGTCATGATCTCTTTGGTGGCTTCAAACAATGTCTTCGGAAGTCACTTCTTAAGTCATAGAGCGCAAGCGGTGGAGAAGACAGAATAACTTAACTCATTGTACTTGACTAATTTATAAAGTTAAAAAGACGCCTATTTCTAACAACGACGGGTTTCTTACTGACATTGGGAAAATCACAAAATGATGAATAATGACAGGAAACATGAAACCCTAACCCAACGTCTACCCATTCCCTCACAGGTTTTACTTTTAGGTTTAAGTTTTCTACAGGAAAGAGCCTTTGCTCTGATACCATAACTGTAACACCCCAACCCGGAACAGACTAACGTGTTACTATTACAGATATCAAATCAACGCCACAATCCAAAATACAACAAAAATTAATGCAACCTACGTCATATTATTAAACAAAATGAATTAACTTTTAGAAGCTTGAACTTCATTTTTATCTCTCATCACTAAATTCCCCGAATCCCGGATTACCTGAAAACAAAATAAGAAAAACAAAACAAGAAAACACGGCTGAGCCAAAAATTGCCCAGTAACGGAAAGAACAATAGTATAGGTAAAGGCATACATAAGACAAAACACATACTGAAATAAAACTGAAACTATTGCGGATATAAAACCACGTTTTAGACCGAACTATAATTAGATGTGAAACATAATCCGATACACGATCGGGACGTAATCTGAATATACTCAACTTTAACCAAATGCATATACACATATCGAAACGGACCAGAAATATAGCGAAACAAAATATAATTACTAAAATACACGACGACGATGTTAAAATAAATAGGTCGTGTAATACGGAAGCACCCAGAGCCTAAACAGAGGGGTACACAGCTAGCTAGTCCATGCACCAAGGAGACGGTGTGGGTGGCGTGCACACATTGTTCCATCTCAAACAGAAGTCAGGAGTCAGGAGTCAGAAGTCGGAGCTAAGATCGATCTATACGCCTCTAAGTGGCCAAGGTACTACATGAGTACTTTCAGAGACGCCGTGAACTTTGATTTCGCACTGTCACGATAAGTGCCATGTCAGGAGTCAGGAGTCAGAGCTAAGATCGATCTATACGCCTCCAAGTGGCCCTAATACTTCAAAAGTACTAGTTAGAGACGCCGTAAACTTTGGTTACGCACTGTCACGATAAGTGCCTTCCCGTTGACGCCCCAACGACAAGTCAGAAAATGCTCGGGTAACAGAGTACTAAAACTAAAAACATATAACTAAAATATATCATATAAAATAACTGAACTCAAAATATAACCGACGCGTAACGAAAATCCGTACTACAAAGTAACGGAATAGATTCAATACTATTAGTAACGAGAACAAAAACCGCACTACGAAGTAACGGAATATAATTAATACTATTAGAGAAAGAAACCAGAAACCGTACTACGAAGTAACAAGAAATAGAATCCGTACCACTACGAGAACGGTGAAAACAATATAAAGCTAAAAGAAGAAAAACACGGAATCCGTACTACAAATTAACGGAATATAATTTATACTATGAATGAAAGAAACCAGAAACCGTACTACCAAGTAACAGAAAATAATTAATACTAAGAGTAACAAAACAGAAACCTATTACGAAGTAACAAGAAACAGAATCCGTACAACAAAGTAGCGGACTATAATTAATACTAAAAGTGAATGAAAACAGAAACCGTACTACGAAGTAACGGAATATAAATAATACTAAGAGGAAACAAAGACGGAAACCGTACCTTAGTTAGCAGAACAAAAGTAAGCCAAGTTAATTAAAACTCAAAGTTGTCCAAAAGTCGTATGATAACCTCACAAGCCGACAAAACCGGACGTATAACAGAGCGAGAACGGTGAGAGACTACGGGCGTCTGACGGTGTCTTAATAACGGAACAAGACATCAAATGGTGAGCAACAGTGATGGTACGCGGCGGCGGTACGTGGAGGCTGCACGTAGTAGTTGTAACAGACGGCGGAAGCGAGAGACACAGCGACTGATCGAGTGTCTGCTTTCCGGCGAGTTACAGGGAAGTGGTGGCGTCGGTGAATATCTGTGGCGGCGTTCGAACGGTGACAGAGGGCAGCGGTAAAGATCGGTGGTGATTTACGACGGGTTTTAGTCAAGCGGCGGTACTGTTGGTGCTGATGATTTCCGGCAAGTTCAGCAGCGTCTACGATGGTGATAGTTGTCTCCGGTGGCCGTTGATATTTAGAACAGAATAGGTCATGGAATATTATAGGTGAGATGGTAGGGTTCGATGGAGTTCGTTTAGGTATCCAGGGGTTTAAATATGTGATAGTTATCGCTAAACTCAAAAACCCTTGCATGTTTCCGTATGTTTGTTGTTGGGGATAAGCAATTTAAAACGATGGTATCTATCCAAATATCCTAACTGCATGTTTATTATATTATTATACATATATATGTTATACTTTAAAAATTCTAAAATGCATAACCATTATTTAATTCCCTTGCATGAGCATATCTTATATTACTTATTTGTTTTGTTGATAGTTTTGACAAATTTCTAAATCAACCCTCTACCTTAGCTTTGAATTCATTTGAACACTGTACTTTAAAATTAATAACGTATTCAAAGTCATTATTATTATAAACAATTCGGTTACTTGACGCTAGTATTCGATCGTTTTAATAATTATCAACTCGTTATTATTTGACATTTATTACTTTTATTATTTTATTGTTTCAAATTTTTCGCATGTTACATTTTAAGAAGCTTAAAAGAAGGATTTTTAAAGGGAAAGATCTCAAACAGTTGTTTTTGCTAAAAATTATGTCATTTGCCTAGTTGAAAGGACATGCACTTGTGTATGTTTGGTCCTTAAATCTCTATAGATTCAAAGGATAGCCATTGACCTGAAAACTGAATGCATTTGGGGCAATTATGACTTGTTTCTCATTCCTTCACTTAAAACTATGTCAATAACTCTGACTTTGACAGGACATATATTCACATGTATGTTTGGTCCTGTTGATCACTTTTGGTCAATACAGGATAGCCATTAACCTGACAATGAAGAGGTATTGGGGTGATTAAATATTAAACTGTATAGATGGGAAATGATAGTACATTGACTACTTAGCTGATCATATGGAATTAATAGGCTAAAAAGGCCTTAATATAGTCATTAACATGTATGGTTGCTTTCCCATGATGATGTAAAATCTAAGGTGATATAAACATAATGAATATGCTAATCTTTATGTAGAGATGCATAGTTGTTTTGCATGTCTCAAGATAAATCTCTCCGAATGATATGGCAGAAAAGTGATTACCCAGTCATACACAAGCCTGTTGTTATTTGATCAACCAAAATGAAACATTTTTTTTAAATATGACAAAGAACATGCTTTAAGAAAATTTGAGAAAATATCAAAAACAAGGGGAAGAATGAATAAATCAACCAAAAGTTGATAAATGTTTTAAATATTTTATCAAACAAGAGGGTTACAACAAGAACTACAAAGATGTTGGCAAAATCTGTCTCATCTTGAATGAAAGGCATGTTGCTAACTGTAAGTCCAACGTTCAACCTCTATACATGTTTGAATATAAAAAGTCCAAAAATACAATAAGTTCTGTCATAAGAAACTATTTTTGAACAAATACAGGAGGTTGGAGTCAAATTGGGGTGATCTGGGGAAAGCCAAATAAGCTTTGAGAAGAGATATGAGGCATCATAGCACAGTGTTGACCATTATTGCATTATGCTCAAATTGAACCTTAATCATATCACCAAAGAGATGAAAATTATGCTAAGTTTATACCTGCTGTTAACCTATCTAAGCTGTCATAATAATGCTGAGAGTGAAATAATGAAATAGCTACTTAGTCAATATGATCCCATTCCTGAGATCTTTTCAGTTTATAAAAGAAATTGTTTTGAAATGAAGTATAACTGAAATTTGATTTCTTAATGCACCATTTGCTCTTAAACTATGTTCTGAAATGATACATAACTTAGAAACGTCTTTGAAAAACCTTGGATTATTGATCTTGATCAACTTTTCCTTAACTTGAGTCTTTTACTTGATTTGAAGCTAGCCATTTACAATGAAATTCAAAGATGTTTTACTCCCTCAATTTCGTTGCAATTGTATTTAATAAATGTGTCTTCAAATCAAGTGTGGGTGAAACAATCTTGATCATCCTCATCAAGATTGTAAAAATCTCAAATGAACATATTCAAAAGTTGGTTGACAATAAAAGTGATTAAATCCTTAAGCTTGGTCAACACTTGTTCTTGTAAAGCTTTTGATGAAGTCGTGAAATTGGATGAGGTTTGAATTCCATAAGCTTGTTGATGATTGGAGAAAAATTACCAAAATACCCCGGGTATATATCTTCCGTAGAGAACAGCTTGGTCAAACGGTCAACGGCACCAAAAATCTCAAAAGTTTCTTCAAAACTTTGAAATGTTTCACAAACTCTGTTTCCTAGCACAAAGAATACTCTGATTCAATTTCCAAGCACAAAGTGTACTCGGAAGCACTTTCCTAGCACAAAGTGTACTCGGAAAACAAAGTGTGCTCGGAAGCAAAGTGTACTCGGAAGCAAACTGTACTCGGAAGCAAAGTGTACTCGGAAAACAAAGTGTACTCGGAAGCAAAACACTTGTGATTTTTCAATTTTTTACTTAACACCAAGCATGCTCGGGAGCAAAAGTGTGCTCGGGAATACTTGTGTTTTTTTCAATTTTAGCACTAGCACAAAGTGTACCCGGAAATCAAAACACTTGTGAGTTTTTTCAATTTTCAACTAGCACAAAGTGTGCTCGGAAGTACAAGTGTGCTCGGATTACTTAGTGCTCGGAAACAAAAGTGTGCTCGAATTACTTAGTGCTTTTTCATTTTCCACCAAACATGCTCGGGAGCAAAAGTGTGCTCGGGAGCATGGGTGTGCTCGACACAAACTTGAGTTTTCTCTTCACAAGCATAATTGTTTAAGACAAAACAAAGTATGCTCGAAAAAGAGCCTGCTCGAATAAATAACAAAGTGTGCTCGAGACTTAAAGAAGATAGTTTTCTTGAGAAGACAAAGGATATGCTCCGGGTTTCACAAAGTGTGCTCGAATTTGATGTTGCTCGATATAAGATGTGCTCGAAATAACCTGTGCTCGAGCCAAACAAATATGTGCTTGGGCAAAACACCTCATGTGCTCGAAGCAACACTTAGTCATTTTCCATACTCGAGTCCAATCTTATTTGTTCATAGTGTGCTCGAGACATCAAAACTTCATTTCTGCGTCATCAGTCACTGATTTGCCCTTGCAGAACCTGCTCGAATATTCACTTTGCATCTGCTGCAACAAACAATGATGAAATTGCCTTTAGTACCTGTTCATTCTTGACTTGTACATTCTCCTTATCATTTTGTACCATCGGCAATATTTTTCAACAAACATCTACTGTTTTTGCAGCACGAGCACACAAAACCCTAATTTCAAATCCAGAAACAAGTTTCGTAATCTGAAATTAATCACTATAGCCCTATCCAAGTCATCTCGAAATCAAAGAAACCTATCTTCATATCATAATCAACCTTTTCAGATCTAGAAATAATCAGATGAACAGTGTTGCCCCAAAGCGAGCCAAATAACACTGTTACATCAGATCTGGACCATTTTGACCAAATAAACATGAAATTGATGTTGGATCTCCAAACGAGTCATCAACCCAAACATCAATCCATATACTTTTCTCCGAATCATCAAATAATTTCAAAACCCCAAAAAATAATTTCAACGAACTTCATCATTTAACGTCCATGGTGGATTCAAGAGCGAAATGAATCTGTTCAGCGGTTAGTCTGAACGATTCGGTAACCCAGGCTATGATACCAATTGACAAGTCCGAGCCCCGGTGCGGAAGCGTGAATAATAGTCAATACTAATCAACGGTGTGGAGCTCGGATCTAGGGTTAGGATCGAATCTAACTCGTATTCACTCTTGAATGATGTTAGTTGGACGGATGAGGTGTATTGGGAGAGAGCCTGATTTGATTAACAATCAACAATAAAGTAGGATGAACAATTGTAATCAAAACACAAACAAGATAGAAACGGTAGTATGAAATATTAGCCGAATGATTCTCATTAAGATGAAACACTCATACATACAATCAATTAAGAAATATCTCAGCCGCCACCAGGAGAGCTCATCCTGGAGGCAGAGACTCTCTCAAAGGGATAAAACCCTAAATGTCACACATACACAATACAGTCACTCATACTAGACAAATGAATAAAAACATCTATTTATACTAGCCTAGCATGACTTGGTCTTCAAGCCATCCACCCTTGGTTGAGACCAAAATAATATATTTTTCACCCAAAGATTAATTCGATGCGTCGGTCTAAAATATAAGTCCCAACAGGTTCGGTTTTGGTTCTTTAGGCTTAAAACTTTTGGACCGGAAAAAATGGCCCAAATAATGAATTTGAGCTAAATTTTCTTTTAATTAATGATTAATTGATTATTACACATTTGGAACTAAACTTTTTGGTCCACAACTAGTTTCTTATAAATTATGTAAAATCAAATTTTTGTTTATAGCAAAACCGAAACCAAACTGAAAAATCGGTTTTAAAACAACTTAAAAGACAAAGCGTCGTTTTTTATTGGGTTCTGTTATTTCGGTTCGGGAGTATCAGCTATTCCGGTTGTGGTTCAGTTAATTTGATTTTGTGCACTTCTCTAAATTTTGGTGTGGGCCAATCTTTGTTCAAAACTTAAATTTTATGAACAAATAGCTTACATACAATTACAAAAGTTATATAATAACAATAACAATAACAATTATAATAATAATAATATATAGGTTTTTGAATAAAATGATTTAGGGAGTTTTATGCATTAAAACATTTTGGGTGATTTTGAACTCGTTTAATCTATTTGACCCGTTTCTTTTTAAACCAATTTTATTTCCTGTTGACCTGTCAGAATTGAGACATTTTCATAAAATTCAGATTATAGATGCAACAAATGAAGGGCCAAAGGTAGTATGGGATGATGTACAACCTTGGCCCATATGGTTTAAATTTCTTTTTTGTTGGCCTTTTATTCCCCTCATTTTAGCATTAATGCAAGAAAGATCGATGGGTAACTCAATGAGAAGCATCGTTTTTATCACCAAAACTGTAACCTTCTGTGTTACATTTCAAGATTCATCACCATTTTAAATTTATTTTTTAACTTCAACTATGTTCGCAACTATATAAATATCTGCGTGACAGACCAGGACAAAGAATCAGAAAACAATGAAACACTAAAAAGACAGCGCAGGTGGAATTCTGAAAACGTTAACATGCCCAACCAACAATCAACTAATCATTCAACTTCCACCACACCTAAGGATACGTTTCAGATCCCTTCCAAACCCGCGTTTTCAAGATCCGAGTCAACAAACAGTCAAGATTTGTCCAAGGAACGAGTCGGTAAGCTGCCACCTGTCATTTATAGTGTAATTTTTTGAAATTTGGTATTAAATTATTTTTCATACACTTCAATCTCTTGACTCATTTTTTACTACTTTTTTTATATGTATTTTCAGTTCCTCCATCATCAAAGACCCCAACTACTTCTCTTCGAATTGATAACTTTTTGCGTCCGTTTACTCTGAAGGCTGTGCAAGAATTTCTTAGCAAAACGGGTACGGTTGTTAGTTTCTGGATGGATCAAATCAAAACTCATTGTTATGTCATGGTACGCCCTTACATTTTTCAGTTATAGAGGTTTAATTTTAGAGTTTTGATCGTGTTCGTTCGCTTAACTTTAACCGAACAAACGATCGAACATGGACATTTAAACGAACAGGGTTTCCTTGTTCGTGTTCAAAATGAGCATGTTTATGCTTATTTATGTATATTCGGTAACAGTACAAACGAAGGCTTCACGAACGTAAACGAGCGAACATAACTGACTTATATGAACGGACATAACTAATGCTAGAACCAGTTAAAGTAATGCGAAGAACAATGTGTTGGGTCTAAAAATTTATTAAAACTAGAATAAGTTTTAATGGGCCAAAAATTTTTAAATAAAATATTAAGAATCGTAACGAGCTTTACGTAAATCGACGTAAATACGGACATAAATGAATGTAAATGTATGAACATAAACGAATTTAAACTAAACGAACAAATTTTGTGTTCATGTTTGTGCATTTTTTAAATAAACATATGACATGCTTGTTTCTGCAGTATGCATCAGTGGAAGAAGCTATAGATACACGAAATGCTGTATGCAACTTGCAATGGCCCGTTAACGGTGGACGTCTGCTAATGGCTGATTTTGTGAACCCACAAGAAGTTAAGAATCGGGTGGACCCGCAACCACCACCACAGCCATCTCCCAGCCGGAAACAACCACTGCCTCCTCCATCCGCCCTCCCAGCGATGCCAACGCTGGCTAACCCACCGCCAGTGAGAAACCGTGCACCACCTCCTCCTGAGAAAGTTGACCCGCTAATTGTGACATTGGATGATCTGTTTAAAAAGACGAGGTCGTATTTACTACTTACCGCTTTGTGGTGAACAAGTTGCAGCAAAATTGAGGAATGATTAGGGTTTAGATCAGTGTAAAGATAGTGGATTAGTGGTAGTTGTAAAGTATAATCATATGTTTGCAGGTCTGCAGGTGATGCATTTAGGAAGGAATGGTTCGAGCGAAGGTGGGCCCTGGACGAGCTTGGTGGTTCGTTGATGAACATAAGTTTGTTCCAGGTCAAAACTGAGTTTGGATCTGGAAGTATTATTTTATTTTATTTTATTGGATCAAATTGACATGTTTTATGTTTCATTTTTATTACAGCAAATTGTTTTATATATATATATATATATATATATATATATATATATATATATATGTGTGTGTGTGTGTGTGTGTGTGTGTTATGGATCTTAATTGATAATACATTTGACTGATTTATGTTAGTTTAAGATCTTGTGTAATCACCTCTGCGTTGGCTAGAGGTGCACATTGCTTTACTGTTGAGCGGCTTACAGAAACCGGCCTAAAGCAAATTTATTATAATCAGCCAATGTTCGTCGGGTATTTGTCTTGAAATACCAGTTGGTTTACAAAAAATCCCCATTGATGTTTCTAAGTACATTTCTTTTTTATCAACATCTAATTTTTGGGCATATTTAGATAAACTAGTATATGATATTGGGTACGTGGGATGAGTATCATCTAATAGTCTAATACCATACCCGTATCTAAACCCATGAATTTCTTTTAACAGTCTTGTATTTGGTCCGATATCCGTCCCGAATGTTCATGTATCTTCACTTCAGTGGGTTCGAGTTTCTTAATTGGTTTGTTTGTTTTTAGGATGTTATGTCTTAACTGATGTGATAAATTTGTTGTCTTTGTGTTGACTTGTTTAATCCATTTCTATAAACCAATTTCAAGTTAAAAATTTTAAAATAAAATAAAATGAGAATTCACTTGCTTGATCTATATATAGTCTTTGGGTTAACAATACAAGATACATTGTCATTTGATCTACTTATTATAACTTGTCAACCACTTAATGAGTTATACGCCCTACTTGAGGTGCGCGCATATTATGTATATATGTGTAAACCCTCGGGTGGGCAAAAGTGAAATTGCACTAATTTTGACGTTATTTTACTAATCTCGTGAAAATAACGTTAAAAGTGGCGGAAGGTTAATCAGGCATCATGTGGTGGTGTTGATAGCCGAAAGACGAGGGTACATGCACCAATCAGCCGGTATCCCGATGATTGAGTGCTATGTGCTTTATGTCCAAGGCTTGATGCAAAACTACTATCGAGCCGGGGGTCTCACCGGAAGCAGCCTCTCTATCCCTATGGGGTAGAGGTAAGGCTGTCTATATCTTACCCTCCTCAGACCCTAACATAGCTTTGCTATTGGTGGGATATACTGAGTACGATGATGATGATGATGATGAACCACTTAATGAGCTGTTTATAATTTGATTACAATCTGTTTACAACACATTAACACATATAGACAGATTAGTGCCAAGAAAACATATTACAAAAAACTACCAATTCTAACAAAAAACTTTATAAGTTATAAAATATCAGCTTCAAATTGCAGATATATAGAAACTATGAGCATTTCATAGCCTTTTTCAAAAAAAAGTCTTTGATAAAAATAGGCAAGTGGTACACGATAGCCATTATAGTTGAATACTGCCCCTCAGAGAACCAAGCAGGTGGGTCTTCTTTCAAGATTGCAGCTACTGTCTTGTTTGCAAACTCTTCCGATGTCATTGCTTTCGGACCTTGTGAAAAATATGCTCGCTCTTTGATTGCGCCTTCATATTTCTTATACAGTTTCCACTCAGGCATTTTATTGTAGTTGGCTATAGCTGAATCTCCAATATTTGATCTTACGGCTCCAGGTACAACGTTAATTACATCAATACCAAGCGGCTTCAGTTCCAATCTGTGCAGTTGGAAATTTATTCTATATTACATACATATTGTAAACCTTTTATGCACAAAAATCAATATAAAGAAAGAACCTTTGTGGTTCAAGTAGGGGCGCAATTCTAGACACATACACGACAGGAAAATAATCAGGTTCTGGGTCGACTAATATAAACATGACATGAGGTAGCATGTTAACCCGTATAAAAGGTTTTAAAAGTTCATATTTAGATTTTAAAGGGGTTATTAAAAAGAGTTAAAACTTAAAAGTTTGTCATTTTGATCTTCAATTTTTCCAAAAGTGAAATTAATTTTCCGTCTTAGAATCTTCACCGCCTCTTAATTTCAACTTAATTAATTTGATATAACTTTCTGGTTGTCGTTTATAATGCCCCTAAGCATATAAACTACACTCAGAAACTATGACCATTCTTCAATAGATGGGTTGATTTGGATAAAAGAAAAAATTCTCATTGTTTCATTTGGGGCTACTAAATTCATACAACTAATCAATTTGTGTCTAGTAAAATTGTATAGTAGGTCACTATTATAAAACATGCTAACTTAAAATGGGTCCAAATGGGCTAGCACCACCCACCACCAGTACCACTAGCTACCATAAAAGCAAATATAGATTTACCAATTTTGATACTTCTTTTTCATTATTATTTTTTTATCTAAAAACGACCCATTTCAAGGCGGTCAACTTTGTCCCGAACTAGACTGATACTTTTATAAAGCAATTTGTTTTGACCCAAACCTGTTAACCAACCTTACCACTCATTTTGCCAGGCTTAATATAAACCTTATTAGTTTCCCGTGCAAAAGCATGTGTACATAAAAGTTTCCACATTAATAAACGGCCAATTAGTATTAAAAGTGACAGATATAAGTAACAAGCTTGCAGCTTTAATATCTACATGGCAATCTTTTAGCTGAAAATAGTGTAAATCTATGACCAATTACTCCTCAAGGGTAAACTTGTATGTACTCTTTATTTTGCTTGATGGGAACTCCACGTTTATAGGCTTTGGGGTAACGGTGTCACGAAATGTATACAAGTCATGTATTCATGTAACTAACCTTAACGTATCAGTTAGTGCGTGCAGAGCACTTTTCGATGCACTGTAGGCACCTGACCATGGTCCGGGTGCCAGAACCGTAACACTTCCGGTGTTCACAATCTTTCCCTTCTTTCTTGATGCCATGTGAGGAACAACAGCTTGAATCAACCTCATGGGACCTACATATGGCACAAGCAATGTATAAACTAATCAAGATCCTCAACACTAATACATCCCAAGTATATAAATACTGAATAGGTCCAAAAAAGAAAGACAAGAACAATCATTTTAGGCAAAACCGAGTTAAAACGTTTACTTGGATTAACTACTTAGTGTGTGACCTTTTGGACGATTACAATTATATTGTTGTGTATTGGATATATAGTATGTGTTGTGTCTGTGGAGACGTGGGTCTCGGTTTGGACCCAGCTACTTACCTGAAGACATGTTTTATTGGGTTTAAACAATTTAGTGAAGATTAAAACATGAGAGCTTTTTTGGACAACCCTGTATCTTATTATGGTCCGTTATTTTTTTCTTGTTCTCTAAGTTTGTAACCTTGATTTAGTCTTTATTGGTGAGATTAGAAAGCAATAATAAATTCCTGGTTGCACCCTGGGAGCATAGTGTTAGGTTTGGGAAGACCTTTCGGACCTAATCTAGTGTAGGTTGGAAGGCCCGTCTGGCTTTCTTGTTCCTTAAGTTTGAAACCCTGATTAAAAAAGAAACTCTAGTTGCAGTCCGTGGATGTAGGTCGCCTTGACCGAACCACATAAATCACGTGTTATTATTATACTCTGTGATTGTTTATTACCGCTGAATAATTGCCCTAATAGATACCTAACACGTATGTTAGTCTAGACCGAACCATGAAAACCCGGGCCTATTAAAGATCAAATTGTTCGATAAAATAATTCAATTTTTCCTTAAATTAAAACAACTCTAAACCAAACCAGATCTAATAATAATCAACAACAACAAACTCATAAATCAATATCATAAAAACACCAACAATCATACCAAAAACATTGGTGTTAAACGTATGTTCCACTTCAGAAAGAGGAACCTCCGCAAGCGGACCAAGACACTGCACGCCAGCATTATTAACAACAACATCTATCCGGCCGAACTTATCGATCACATTCGCCACAACTTCTCGAACACGCTGATCTGATAACACATCAAGCTCTTGAAGAAAGTAAACGTCAGGAACGCCGCTCAAATCAGCCATGGAAGAGATCGAGCGTGCCGTGGCAACCACCAGACAACCCTTGGCCGCGAAAGCACGGGCCAAGGCGTTGCCGATGCCGCCGGTTGAGCATCCGGTGACAAGCACAACCTGTTTGTGAAATGTTTCCATAAAGAGAACCAAAATGAAAGTGAAGATGGCGAAAGTTGTGTGGCCGTCAAGCTGGAAATATTATATAGTGTGAGGGGACCGGTGAGAATATTTATATTGATTTTTGTTATTTTAGTTAATAAATATAAATGACACACACACGCGCCAGACATACGTGTTATATTTCCTATCAACTCTAGGTCCCATGAACACCAACGTGGTATTATTATTATTATTATTATTATTCTTTCTTCATGGACTAGTAGTTGGTAGTTACAAGTTACAACCAACTCTTTCCACAATTAAACCTAAGGATAGACAAAATTTCTAAATATTACTAGAAAAATATTTGTTTAGTTTTGAACTTTTGATTCATTGTAATAATGAACAGTATGAGCAAAGCCTTGCTCCGTTCGGTTTATTCAATTTGCTCGAATTATTATTTAGATTATTATTCTTAGAGGTGAGTTATTGTACAATAATGGATTATCGTACATTATGTACGCGACCCTATTAAAGGTCTAGATCAATTTCACGCGATGAGATAAATGTAAATAACCTAAATCTAATTTCACACTTGAATTCGACAACTCAATTTGTTGAATCAATATGCGAATTCAATCACAATCTACGAGTCAATTCCAATGTCACTCGTGTCTGAATTCAATCCCAATATGCATCAATATTGATATTTTAATTGAACTTACAAGTTGTAAAACAATGGTCCATTGTCATACATTAAAATTGATGTCCAAGCTTTTTGCAAATTTACCACCCACCTATAAGTTGAGATTTTTAACGGAATGAATTAAGAAATAACATTCATTGAACCGCATCTTCATGATTTACGCTCACTACAAGCCCATAAGTGCAAAAAAAATTGATTAGCTCAAAACAAAATTGATCAATAGTTAATTCACCATATCTCTTCCGTCTTCTCTAGTGTCTGTAAAATCAATTGAATAATTGATTTTACAAAGCTATCACAATTATTCAAAGTTTATCATTGATAATTGATTTGAATATTTACATTCCTAATAGAATAATTAATTTTAGTGGCTCTGTGAGATCTTGCGCTCAAAATAATATAGTGCACTAATTTTCTTACGCTTAAATTAGTCAATGTTCGATAATTGGATATTTACACGAACATATTATTTTATTCAATTGATTATACTCAAGCGTTTATGTAAAACCATATTATTCATTTAACGCCCTTTAAAATCAATTATTCATGTAAATAAACTAATGCTCAACGATTTAACGTATACTTAAATTCAATTAGGCTCAAATAGAATTCCAGTTACGCACAATTCAAGTTAAGCTCAATTAAGTTATGATTAGGGTTTAGAATATTACACTCAAATCAATTACGTTCTGTCCTTCAACCTCATAGCTCTTTTATCAGGTTCAATCTCTTAACATATTCGCGATTTCACTACAATACGTTCGATTTTTGAATTTCATTTTCATCTTCTTTTTTAATTTGGTCGGCAATTTTGGAGTTCAAATCTGATTTTGGTTGATGATTTAAAAAAGTGAGTCAGGTCTAATTTAGGTATGCAAAAAGCAGTTATGCCACCATCGTGAATGCAAACAATTAATTAGATGAAAATGGAATTGAATGAATTACAATTTTGCCTCCGCATGTTTTTAGTTGGAATTGAAATCAACGGTGTTTTGCAATTGCGTATGTAATGTATGATAAACCATTATTTTATTGGATCTTATACCATTATATATATATATATAGAGAGAGAGAGAGATGGGTTATTATACAATAATATCTTATCGTACAATAGGTACGCGAGAATATTGATCTCTGATTTCAATTTAATGCGTTGGTAGTTTTGTAATTAAACCGAATGTCACAACCCTCGACCTTATCCCGAGAGGGGAACCGTGAACACGAGCGGTGGAGTCGGTGTTTATTAAAATATATGGTGGTGAAAAGATTCATTATGTTGTAGTTGGGAAAAATTATCAGAGTATAAAAACGCCGTGATTCTTATATCATAAACTGGGGATAAAACTCTTTTTTATACAAACATAAGTTTTATAGGGACAAACCCTAATTTACAAAACATATTTCTTTAATCTGGTAACAAGCCACTTATTTAAGCTGGAAGACTTGCATGCATTAATATTGTGTATTTAACAAGTCACATGAAAAATGTTTAAAAATATTTGATCAACATGAAATACTGGTTAGTACATTCATTTGTAAATGACACATTTTGCAATTAAAACATTAATACGTTTTTACACTTGCCTGCTTACAGATTACCGAAAGGTATTTGTCATTCGCTCGTATCTGTGATTGTGGTCATATTACTTATTGGCTAACACTTGTCCAATAAGTAACATGTAACAACCAATTAAGGTAAACCTTGTATACAAAACCACATAATACCAGTAGTATACATCCCGTAAGTCTACAGAGACTTAATCATTGTAATGTAATGAAAATCTTTTGAAAATATTTTAGAAAATATTTGGACTATCTTTCATATTTTAATAAGTTTAAGGATCCCTTGAAAAACCAGTTGTCTCACACAAATATGAATTGTGCAAAAGCTCGAATGTCTCATGATGTATAATAATTTATACATCTTTTCAGCACTAAAATATCTCCAAATAAGCGTAATATAGACAATTATATTAAAATAAATAACCACTAATATTTATAATTTCTATATCTAGATAAATATAACCCTAAAGAATAAAACGAGCTGATATGAAGAAAAACGGTGAAAACAAACTCAACACACCCCATGGTGAATCAAGGCATGGCCATGTCAAGAACATACGAAGAAAAAACAAAATTCATGAAGTCATAGCATGGCCATGTTAACCTCTAACACACCCCATGTTGACAAGTACAATAGGAAAAGAAAAAATAGAAGTTTCTGAAGCTCGACATGGCCATATTTTACCAAAAACACGCCCCATGTTGAAAGTACAAGAGAAAAGATAAATTTGGACTCACCACGATGATGCCCAACTCACCACAACCGTGTCCATTTCTTTGCTATACAAGCTGGCAACGAGCATTAATTATAATGGGACAAAATGATGACCACGACCATGTTTAGCCCACCACGTCCATGTTGAGTCCCCTAGATCATCAACCTATAAATTGAATGCTCATCCACCACATTCAATAGACTTGGAGGAACAATCAATGCACTCCACCACTCACTTTCACCACCATTAATAAGGGAATTATCCCATCCATTCATCCTTTGAAGATCAAGGAGATTAAGCTCTTGAAAGAAGTCATTAGCATCAAAGATTAGTCATCCAAATTGGTTAGATTGATCTAATTTGATCATGTTTGTATCTATTACTTTGACGTATAACATTATGCTTACTATTGACTAAACTTTCATAGTATCATATTGGTATATAATGAATCTTATTTGAAGTTTAATAATGTTGATGAACATGTGATCAGTTTATAAAAAGTAAAGATTATATTGTAATTATCACTAGATGAGGAATATTAAAATACTCTTGAAAGATACCCCAAGTTTCGAGATTGATGATAAGCCGGAGAACTGCCACTCTTGAGGCCTTGGTTAACCTTAAAAGAGACTCATGTACCGAGCTTGATGATAACTCAGGGAACTGTGATTCTTGTAAGGGCTTGGTTGAGAAAAAATAATCCTAATTGAACATGGATCAAATGAAGTATTAGTAGTAATTGATCCTCTTAAAATGAAAACTATCGACAATGTTGCGAAAACGGATTGTTGATATTCATCAACTAAAATCGGTTAATTACTTGTCAAGTGAGTGTGCAACATAACTTATTTTAAACAACTCTTGGGTGGTTATTACATGAGTTCTATAATTGTTTAAGAGTTGTGCGGGTTAAAACTTGATAACTCAATGTTGATCCTTTAACGTACTTAACTTATCTTAATTGGTATTTTAAGTATACTATAAAGGTTATTTTTATTAAAATATCAAGGGCGATTCACTTAGTAATTTAAGGGATTGCCTCATCTTTAAAGTAAGTTATATTATAAATACTTTTTTATAAACCACTTTCTTACATAAAATGATGTTTTTGTGGAAGTCATGAAGTTATGCATACTTCTTTCTTTAATAATCATGGAATAATATGACTTAGGAATAATGTGTTATTCCCACATATAATCACCATCACATGTTCACCAGTTAATTATTAAACCAAGTTAAGAGGAGTTTTAGCCAAGATGATACACTTTTATCCATGGATGACTACGACGAATTGCCTCCTCGATTCTACATCAGAGGACACTCACAAGAAGAGGTGGATGCATTACACGGTAAGTAACATCAATCGATTATACTCATCTTTTTTCCAATCGATTGATTATTTGATATTGTTTCAAATGCAGTTGGTTCCCCTCATCTGTTTTCTGTTAAGTTGCATTATGGTGGCAAATTTTCAAAATTCCCAGGTCGTTCCTATGAAAGGCCTTTAAATATTTTGTTGATTTGCTCGATATAGACAAGTTCTATGTTCATGAATTGGATGGAATATTGCAACAACTAGGATACAAGAAAGTAGTTAGGTATTACCACTATCAAATTCCAAATACATATTTTGATTTCGGCCTTAGAGCTTTGGGAAGTGATGAATATGTGAGAAGGTTTAGTAAATATGTTGGTGAAGGTAACATAGTGATGAATGTCTATGTTGAACATGACACTTCCTCTGTCCATACATACTTTTGCTCACCATCAAAGGTTAGGATTGAAGAGGTGACCAGTGAAGAGTTAATGGCTATTGATTTAGCTAATTCAGGTAAGAGAATATTGCGTTTGGATTGGTATGAAAGTACTAATGAAACTGGACAAAGCAGTGGCCATCAACCACAAATAGAAGCTATGTTAAATGATCCAAATTTTAACCCTTTCTTTGGTGACATTGATGGTGGAGGTGGGGATAATGTAGATAAGGGAAATGTTAATGATGTTGGGTTAATGTAGATGAGGTTAATGTTAATGATGTTGGGGTTAATGTAGATGAGGGTAATGTTAATGATGTTGGGGTTAATGTAGATGAGGGTGAAAAGGAGGATGGTGAGAATAGTGAGGATGGTGGAGATGATTGTGAGGATAGTGGAGTTGATAGTAAGGATGTTGATTATGCTAGTAAGGATAGTGGGGATGATAGTGAGGATGTTAATTATGCTAGTGAGGATAGTGGGGATGATAATTATGAGGATGAAAGTGATATGGTAGATATTGATGTAGACATGAGAGATTTTAGATTGCACCTTGAGGTGGATGTTGATAGACAAGAGGTTATGAATGCATTAGATGAGATGGTTATGGAAGATGAACCCTTAGATAATGAATTATTTAATAAAGAACCAAGTGGTGGTAACCAAAAAGATTTTTTTTTCTATAAAGGTGAACTATTTGGTACTAAATAAGAAGTTAAAAAATGATAAGGGCACATGTTGTTGAGAGTAGAAAACAAATTAGGATTGTAAAAGATGATCTTGTTAGGGTTAGGGCAGTGTGTAAAGGAGATAGTATGGATGGGTCCCAAAGTAAAGGTGGTGGTAAAAAGAAGGGGGTTGAATGTATCAAGTGTAATCAAGATAAATGGCCAAATGAGAAACATGTTGGTGGTAGGGGAATTTAGAAGGACCCAGATCTTCATAAATGCCCTTGGGTAGTTCAGCTGCCAAAAAACAAGAACTTGGATATTGGGAAATAGTAACTCTTCAAACTGAACATAGATGTCTTCAAACAAGGGACATTTATGCCTGCGTAGCAACTTTCCTTTCTGACCAACTACTTGAGCAACTACAAGAGAATCCAAAGATCCAACCAAGAGCTATTAAAGAGCAGTTCCAAAGGAAGTTTGAGGTTAATAAATCTTAGATGAAAGCATAGAGGGCAAAGAACATAGTTGTAGAGAAGATCCATGGAGATTATACTTCCCAATATGATATGGTTAGGGATTATGTGGAGGCGTTGAAGGATAAAAACCCAGGTACAACTATTACAATTGAAGTTCAGCCTTGAACAGATCCCACATCAAACACAAGAATATTCAAAAGAATATATGTCTGTTTGGGATCTTTGAAACAAAGATTCAAAGAAATAGGGAGAAACTTACTTGGACTGGATGAGCTTTTCATCAAAGGTCCACACCCGGGTCAGTTGCTCACTGCAGTTGGGCTAGACCCAAACAATAACATATATCCTGTCTCATATGCAATTGTAGAAGCAGAGAATAATGACTCATGGACATGGTTTCTACAATGTCTTGCTGAATACATGGACCTGGATAGCAACTCATATTTCACCTTTATTAGTGACAGACAAAAGGTTAGTTTTATTTTTTCTCTTTATCTATTTTTAAATTTCTTAATCTTATGCATGTTATGATCCATATATTATTTTGTTGTGTTTGTAGGGCCCCCTACCTCTTGTGGAAAGGTTATTCCCATTTGCTGAGCATAGATTCTGTGCCAGACTCATCCAGGAGAACATGAAACAACAATTCAATGGTAAAATATGCAAGCATGCTTTATATAATATGGCTAGATGTACAACTCCTGTTCAATTTGAGAAGGAAATGCATGCTTTGAAAGAGATAAATATTGATGCACAAATATGGCTATCTGATATTAGTCCAGAACATTGGTCATTATCTCATTTTACTGGTAACATCTTCTTATGTCTCCTAAACTTGATAAACATTGTCTTAGAGTCTTAAACAAATGCTACTGCTTATATAGGTAGGGCACTCAGTGATGTGTTGTTAAATAACATGTGTGAAGTTTTGAATGCAAGGTAGTTGGATGCAAGAGATAAACCAATCATAACTATGTTAGAATACATAAGGGAATATCTTATGAGGGGAATTGTAAATGTTTTAAAAGTTATTGATAAATGTGAAGGTATGCTAACACCATATGCTACCACAATATTTGAGAAGGTTACAAAGGATGCTTCCAGGTTTGGTCTAAGTCCTTTTAACCTTTATTGTGATAATCCTTTGAAAGATTATTGTTTAACCAAGGTAAATTATAGGTACATTGTGAGTTGGAATATGATGCACAGAAAATTATACATCTTTTTAGCATCAAATAATCTCTAAAAACTGCAACTTCTATCAAATAACATAGCTCAGAAGGCTAATTATCATAATAAAATGCAATTTCAGGTAAACCCAAGCCTCAAACGAAGAAACAAGCGAAAAGACAAATAAAAACGAAAGAAAACACAAGAAAAACAAGAAACACGCTCCCATGATCAAAGAAACACGCCGCCATGCTTCTGAACACAAGAAAAGGCAAAATCTACAAGAAAAGACAAACACTGAACACAAAGCACGGGTCTGTGCCTCCTCAACCACGGCGCCTTGGTCATATTCAGATAAGACAAAAAAGAATTCAGCACATGTCATTAAAAAGCACGAGGTTGTGCCTCAGAAGCACGCCGTGGTGAGTCATCATGTACAATCTGACAACATGCAACTGGCCACATGGACACGGGACCTTGCCACATGAAGCACGGGGTCGTGCCCCTCTCTCCAGACAGCCTATAAATAGAGGCTTAAGTTGCACTCACTTGGTGTGCTTGAAGAAGATTTCTAAATGGGTTTCTCTTATAAAAACACCCACATTACACTCATATTGAAGATCTTGTGAGGAGTTTGAAGGCTTGGAGGTTATCATCATCATCCATCACCATAAATCCATTATCATTAAGAAGGGAGGCTCATCCACATTTGGTTAGATTGTTCTAGTTTAATCATGTGTCTGTTATCATCATCTCTTTTTATGTTCATAACAACGCTCATTATGAGCTAAACTCCATTTAGCATCTATAATCTATGAAGAAACTTTGTTTTACTTGATGATTATCTGAAATATGTGGTTTAGTTTGGTGTAGTACATGGTTATTTTGCAATTATCCATTGATAAAGAAATGTTTTTTCAGTTTAATTCAATACATCAAGGTTGATTATTAATAATCATTCATGTTCTTGGAAACTAGAAATGGTAAAAAGAATACTTTGATACTTTATTCAAGATAAAACATGGATCCTTATGTTGTACTTAGAAATGATGAGATATAAGCTATGATCTATTTCTCTATTTTTGATAATTCTGAAATAACATTGTTAACACGATTGCTTAGGTTATCATGCTAGTTAAAGAAATCATATACTAATGGAATGTGTGATTATAATCTAATTAAATCAACCAAGGGGAGGTTGTGTGAGTTAACGACAACCACTCGAAGTTGTTAGGATTGGTATTTGAGAAATCGAAGTCAATCCTAATCGGTCTATTATACCAAACTGCTTGTCTACTTAAATTGACATTCTCGTCGTAGCATAACATTAGGAAGGATGGACTTTAAAATGCGCATGCTACTTTCTTTTATGTCATAGAATATGTTCACTTAGAAATGAGAGACTATTCTATCATATATTATTAGGACAAGTTTATCACATGTTTATTTAATAATCATCAAGGAATAATGGAGTGGATTCTTGATATTAGATGGTAAACCTTCATATAATTGAATTACTCACTTAGAATTTTTCTTCTTGTCACCTATATACTATGTATTTCTCTTTTATAAAAAGTTTAAAAATACAACCTCAAAATGATTAAACATTCCAATTAAAGTAAGACAAAGATTCATTATTAGAAACATTTGTGTCCACGGATCGATACTTGGTTCTTACCAATACTATTCTACATATATGATAGGTACACTTGCCTATTTTGTGTGTGTTTAGTCTTAGTAGAAATCACTTTTATAAATTTAAAGCACGATCTTGTGCAAATGCTAAAACCCCAATCAGTTATCATTTTATCAACACAGCACAACACATCAAGTTTTTGGCAACGTTTCCGGAGACACGATACGTTTCTAAGAACAATCCAAGTTTTAATTTAATCATTGTTTATAATTGTACAAAAATTTTTACTTTTAATTAATTTTATTTTTATTAACTATTAAACTATATATTTTAAGGCTAGCCTAAACTTTACCTTTGTTTACCTAACGTTACTTTAGCTTAATTAACTTAGACCTTAGTTTAGTTTTAATAGCTTAGCTTAACTTTTAGCATAACTTTAACTAACCCTTAGTTTAACTTAAACAGTTTCGTCTTGATTTAATCCCATGTATGTTCTCTACATTCATACCTGAGCATGTTTCTCCTATTTCTGAATCGGAACGACTCTTTCATCGATGAGCACGTAAACGGACTGCAGAAACCGCCGGAACAATCAAAGACGAGTCAGTAGATGCCACGACATCAAGATAAAATCAAACCGAAAAAATGATGGCAGCCCAAAACAACGAACTAAACATGAGCAAGTATGCCAAGCCAACTCCAGAAGGCTACGCCAATGGAATGGCTCCACCCGAAATCACCAAAAATTTCGAAATCAAATCAAGCATCATCCATATGGTGGAAAATTCAGTTCAATTTCATGGTCTCCTCGATGAAGACCCTCTTTCCCATATATCTCGATTCCTACGAATCTGCGGAACCTTTAAAATTCAAAATTGTTCAGAAGATCAAATCAAACTGAAGCTCTTTCCTTTCTCTCCATGGGGTCAAGCCCTAGAATGGATAGAATCTCTTTCCTCTGGTTCCATTACCACGTGGGACCAGATGGTCGAACAATTTCTCATTAAATACTTTCCGCCCGATAAAATTTCCAAATACCGAGCCAACATTACTAGATTCCGAACCGATGATGATGAGTCGCTACAAGCAGCATGGGAGAGATACAAAAGTCTTCTAAGAAGATGCCCACATCATGGACTGAGCGTATGGTTGCAAGTACAAACTTTTTTTTGACGCACAATCCAGTCAAAACAAGCAGGCCATCGACCAAGTTGTCGGTGGAGACCTGGAATTTAAATCACCTAACGAAGCATTTGAAATCATGGAAAAGGCAACAAAGAAGAGTTTCGCTTATAACTCACCAAGATCTACACCAAAAATGAATGCACCATGTCGATTCTAACACTCTTGTCACTGCACAGCTTGAAGCCCTTTTCTAAAAAAATTCGAACAACTTCAAGCCGAACTATTAAAAACCAAGATCATCTGTGACACATGTGGAGGAAATCATAAGACAAGTGACTGCAAACAAGTCGTTATGGCCATGGAAGAAGTTGATTTCATTGCTCGTCTAAACAACGCTTTCAGCAACAACTACAATTCAGGATGGAGAAACCACCCGAATTTCAGTTGGAATGACGGAGGTAACACTCAAACCTACCCTGATTCCAAAAAAGACCGATGAATCAATCCTTCCAGCCTAAACCACAATTCCAAGACCAAAGTTCCAGCAACCATCAGAATCCAAGCTACTCAAAAATTGAAGAAATGTTAATCCAAATCATGACCAAAACAAATGAAGCAGAAAAGAAGGCCGACTCAAGAGCTGTTGATATCAGCGGAGTATTGTTGAAACATGAAGCTGACCTAAAAAGTCAACAAGCATCATTACAGAATCTAGAAACCCAAATCGGACAAATTACCCGACAATTATCCGAAAGACCACCCGAGACTCTCCCAAGCAACACAATCACCAATCCGAATGCGACAGCTAACGTTGTTACACTCAGAAGCGGCACAACCACTGTTGCCTCATCAACTTCAGAACCGGTTATGGAGAAGGAAGCCCCTGGAAAAACACAGGGGAGACTGAAGCAGGAGAGTTTGGAACCAGCCAGAACCTATATTCCACCTATTTCGTACCCGGGGAGACTGAAGCAGGAGAGTTTGGAAGCACAGTACGGGAAGTTTTTAGAACTCTTCAAACAACTCCACATCAACATCCCTTTTATCGAAGCCATTGCTCGAATGCCAAAATATGCCAAGTTTCTCAAAGAAGTGCTGACAAACAAGAGGAAACTGGAGGAACTATCACATGTTACCATTAGTGAAAAATGTCCAGAAGTCCTCCAAAACAAGCTGCCGACAAAGATGACCAATCCAGGGAGCTCTACTATCCCTTGTCTTATAGGAAATTTGTCTGTTAGCAATGCTCTGGCTGACCCAGGAGCTAGTATTAACTTAATGCCGTATGTGGTTTTTACAAAACTAGGGATAGGAGAATCAAAGCAAGCTCACCCGCATGAGCATTCAGTTAGCTGACCAATCCGTTAAATATCATCGGGGTATTGTTGAAAACATGGTAGTCAAAATCGACGAATTTGTTTTCCCAGTAGATTTTGTAATTCTAGATATGAAGGAAGACAAAAATGTACCTCTGATTTTAAGAAGACCATTTTTAGCCACTGCAAAAACTATCATTGATGTTTGCACCAGCAAACTCACTCTCAGGGTTAATGACGAGGCTATCACTTTTGACATAGGAAAATATATGCAACATCCGCAACATCACGGTGACACATTATACTGTGTTGACATCATCGCTTCTATCGTGAGTTGCTATGTGCGGAAATCTTCCATCAACACCCCATTAGAAACACAAATCTTGATTGATCACTTTAGAGCACGATAATCTTGATACTATCAATAACAATCAAGAAACATCAGAGGTAGCATATGAGATCACCGAATGCAATGAAAAATCAAAAACATCAATCGAAAAACCACCATCCTTAGAATTAAAAGAACTCCCTTCCTTTTGTACTCACAAAATCCTCATGGAGGAAGAATACAAACTCGTGGTCCAACATCAAAGACGTCTCAATATCAACATGCAAGATGTGGTGAAAAAGGAAGCAATCAAACTCCTTGATGCAGGATTAATCTATCAAATCTCATATTCACCTTGGGTTAGTCCAATTCAAGTAGTACCCAAGAAGGGAGGAATGATAGTAGTAATGAACGAGAAGGATGAGCTAATACCAATGAAGACCATCATAGGCTGGCAAGTTTGTATTGACTATCGGAAGCTTAATGACACCACAAGAAAAGATTATTTTCCACTTCCTTTTATCGATCAAATGCTTGAACGTTTATTTGGAAAAAAGTTCTACGATTTTCTTGATGGATTCTCCGGATACTTTCAGATTCCCATTGCTCCTGAAGATCAGGATAAAACCACCTTTACATGTCCGTATGGAACCTTCACCTATCAAAGAATGCCATTTGGACCATGTAATGCTCCAGCCACCTTCCAACGTTGTATGGTGGCCATATTTCATGAAATGATCGAACAATCCAAGAAAGTTTTCATGTACGACTTCTCAGTCTTTGGAGACTCATTCGATCATTGTCAAAAAAACCTAGACAGAATATTAGCTAGGTGTGAAGGAGTAAATTTAGTACTTGATTGGGAAAAATGCCACTTTATGGTTAAAGAAGACATCGTTCTCGATCATAAGATATCTCAAGAAGGATTAGAAGTTGATAGGGCAAAAATAGAAACCATCTCTAAATTTCCTCCACCAATTTCTGGCAAAGCTATTAGAAGTTTTCTAGGTCATGCAGGATTCTATCTCCGTTTCATAAAAGACTTCTCCAAAATTGCTAGACCTATGACCAAACTTCTGGAGAAACACGCATCGATCGCCTTCTCTGAAGAATGTGTTGAATCATTCAACACATTAAAAGACAAATTTGTCAACGCACCAATCATGACTACACCCGATTGGACCCTTCCATTCGAAATCATGTGCGATGCAAGTAACTTTGTAGTTGGAGCCGTACTCGGACAACGCAAAGAGAAACATTTTTCCCCAAATTACTATGCTAGTAAAACTCTTAATGATGCACAAGAAAATTACACTACAACAGAAAAAGAGTTATTAGCAGTAGTTTTTGCTTTTGAAAAGTTTAGATCCTACCTAGTTCTTTCCAAAACCATTGTTTACACCAATCATGCCGCCATACGATACCTCTGCAGCAAACAGGATGCCAAACCTAGACTGATCCGATGGATTCTCTTACTCCAAGAATTCTACATAGAAGTCAAGGACATGAAAGGAGCAGAGAATGTAGCAGCAGACCATCTCTCACGCTTAGAATGCCCAGCTTCAAAGGAACATCATGAGGAAATTATCGACGATAATTTTCCACATGAAATTCTCATACATATCCAAGCAGTCATGCGAGGAAGATGAAAGTCCTTGGTTTGCCGGTTTCGCAAATTACTTGGCTTGTAGAATCTTAAAAAAAGGGCTAACTCATCAACAACAGAAGAAATTCTTTTCTGACCTTAAGTTCTATTTCTGGGAAGATCCATACTTGTTTAGGATAGGTGTCGATCAGGTTGTTCGTAGGTGTGTATTAGGAAAGGAAGCCTTGGATATCCTCAAACACTGCCATGAAGGACCAATTGGTGGACACCACAGCACCGCCACCACGGTCAGAAAAGTGTTGGATGCAGGATTCTTTTGGCCCACCATATATAAAGACACACATGCTTTGATCCGCGCATGCGATGCTTGTCAAAGAGCCGGGAACATCTCAGCCAAAAATGAGATGGCTCAAAAAGGCATTCAAATTTGTGAAGTCTTTGATGTATGGGGAATAGATCTCATGGACCCATTTCCTAACTCATTCGGAACAAGTACATCCTTGTAGCAGCCGATTACATGTCCAAATGGGTAGAAGCACAAGGTCTTCCCACTAATGATGCTCGAGTAGTTGTACGATTTCTGAAAAACTTATTTTCACGATTCGGTACCCCAAAAGCCTTAATCAGCGACATAGGTACTCACTTTTGTAACGCTCTAATGGACAAAGTCTTAGCACGATATGGAGTTTACCACCGACTGGCAACACCATATCACCCTCAAACTAGCGGGTAAGTAGAAGTCTCGAATCAAGAAATCAAAAGGATTCTAGAAAGAACTATAGGAATGAATCGCAAGAATTGGGCAGAGAAATTAGATGGCGCTCTGTGGGCCCTTAGGACAACCTACAAAACCCCCATAGGGACAACACCTTTCAAACTAGTTTATGGGAAGGCATGTCACTTACCAGTAGAATTAAAGCACAAAGCTTACTGGGCTCTCAGATCAGTGAACTTTGATCTAATATCCACCGGTAAAAAGCGGGAAGATCAAATTCACGAACTCCAAGAACTAAGAACATTAGCCTATGAAAACTCCGGGTCTTACAAAGAAAAGACTAAACGTTTACACGACGCCCATTTAAAAGGAAACAAAAAGTTTCAAGTTAGCGATCGAGTATTGTTATACAACGCTTATGTTTTTTCACAAGAAAATTGAAATCTCGCTGGACAGGTTCATACACGGTTGAATCAGTTTTTGACTATGGGACAGTCAAGATTTCAAATTTTGATGGACACAAGTTCAAAGTTAATGGACATCGATTAAAACCATACATCTATGGGACATTTGAAGATGTTTCGGAAGTAATAATCCTCCAACCAACTCAATAAACATGCAAGGAGAAGGGTCTGGCCAAGACCTTCGTAAACTAGGTCTTGTAAATATTTTTGTTTTACTTAAAAAAATATTAAGTACTAAAAACATGGGGGCGTGCTCCTAGAAGCACGGTCCCCGTGCCACAAAGTGCCGGCCGGAATCTTCGCTGCAAAAATTTCAGTCAGACTGGTTTGTAACAGAATTGTCAGACCAAAAACACTGGGTCGTGCTTCTACAGGCACAGGAGTGTGTCTGGGAAATGGTTGGCTATAAAAGGCACCATTTTCCAATGCATTTCTTGCACCAACCCAAATACAAACACTCTCCCCTGAGATCACAACATACCTACTGAGATAAGCGATACCATCCACGTCCCTTGCCAACCGAGGAACAAACCCCAGCACGTATCCAAAATCGAGCTTTTAATGAAACTCCAAGAACTCGTCAAAGAACTCACCGAAATGAATCTCCTCGCAGATATGCGTCCACTTCAACTCACCGAATCAGTGGAGAATATGAAAATGAAACTTCGAGACATTAACGAACAACTCCAGTTTTAAGTTCTCGGCTTCACGTACTTTCCGCCACCAGGACCATTCGACGGAGGAGAACCCTTCGGTGAAATTTAGGAACTTTAGGTTTTCTGTTTTCATGTGTAAACAAGTGCGCTAAGCACATTGTGTTAGGACCCTCGGGCTTAACCCGAGTAATTTTACATTTCTAGGAAAACCGGGCTTATCCCATAATTGTTTTAGGACTTTTAATTTTAATGAAAAGTAATTTTTAGGATGTTCGAACTATTGAAATAACATGCTAAACATCATTCTAAAAATTTCGGCTCTCGCGTATGGATGAAAAATAAAAGAAAAAGTTCAGTGACAAAAAGCATAGGGCCGTGCTTCTTAAAGCACGAAGCCGTGGCCACCTTAGAATCTTCAGTTTGATACGTGCTGACTCCGTACAATTATCTGATTCATAAACATTTTTTCCCCTAGAAGCACAGGGTCGTGCTCCAAGAAGAACGGGGTCATGCCAGACGTTACAGTCTCTATATAATACATGCAAAACTCACTATTCCATTTATACCAAATGGAAAGTAAGAAAATGGAATGGATACTAGTGAGAATGGGCAAGCATGGTGATTCTTCCTCAAACCTTGAGGAAGAAATCATGAGGCTCCAATGCATCGTGAGAGACCAAGTCGAGAGTAACATCCAAACTAAGGCTTGCCTAATAGAGCTGACCAACAAATTCGAACTACTCCAGTTTGAGAATTTCCATGTTGTGGATAGCCACAACAAAGATGTGAATTTCAAGCTCAATTATCTTAACCGAGAGATCACGAAGCTCGATAAAAAGCTTTCCGTCTTACCGAGCTCTTGGAAGCCAAAAGAGCCCCACCACTTATTCAATACTTGTTCGGGAATGGTGGTCATTAGAAGTTCAGACATTGTCTTGTTAGGAGTTACTCTTGCTAGTGTTATGTTTCGTAATTCAAGATTCTTGTTTACTTTTCTTTCTATTATGTTTAATTATTTGTTTTATGTTTAATGAAAATTAGAATTTTTAATTTCTATCTTAACTTAAATCCTCAAAGAAAATCAGTTAAAAAACGAACAAACTTGAAAAATAAACAGCAAAACAAAAAGGAAAACTGACTGCTTCATGAAGCACGGTACCATGCTTCTAAAAGCACGGGCCGTGCTTTTGTGTCCAGTACAGTTACGATTTTTATTTCAATTAAATAACATTTCCATTCACTTAACCCCAAAAACAACTTCGTCCAAAGTCTAAAATAGACGACCTTACACTAATTTCAATAATCTTTGCCTCAAATCTTCAATTTCCAACCAAAGGTATGTTAATTATCAAATCCATTTGTTCAAATTCATCATTCTAGGTCTAAATTAAACCCAAAATCTCACCAATTGATTAAATCGGGTTCAAACCCAGAAATTAGATGGTTATGTGTTTAAATCTAGGATAGTAACTTGATTAGATAGATTTTCACTAATAATTTGTTAATAAATCTATTCGGGTTTGGATCTTGAACAATCCATATTACAAATCAAACTAGGATGATTTCTTAAACCGGTTGGAATCGCAAGTTCGAGTCTTGATTAAGATAGAATTAGGATTAAAAACATGGGCTGTGTTTTACAAAACACGACCCGTGGTCACCTTCTGGTCAACAAAAAGTCAAAATCAGAATTTAGGTTAAACTGCCAAAGACCCGCAGCATGGGGTCGTGCTTCCGAAAGCACGGTACCGTGCTGTTGCAAAACATGGGGCGCCCGCCTCGGCTACCTGAGAATAACATACTAAAAGTGTCAACACGGGGTTGGTGAGTTCACAAGTTTATATAAAATAAAGCATTTGCGTTTTGCGTTTTGCATTTGCATTACCAGATAATGTTAAATCAATTATATATCTATAGGTAGCTAGCCTATAAAGCAAGTATTACTAAGTGTTCGACACCGAAGCTGACTGTTTATCAATTGCCTTGCCACCAGGTCTATCCCGACCATGGTAAAGTGTTAGCCAAGATTACACCCACTCGACCTCCAGTCGAGTTTAGCGTTGGGTGGGGTTTGTCAAACCCAGTAGTACTACTCAACAGTGACTCGCTATTATCCAATACTAAACGGTTCGATGTTGTGAAGGACTTCAGTTGTTTCGTTTGCCACTTGGCCTTTACAAGTGATATATAATCTAATAACAAAATCTAAAGCGTTTCGGAGTATGTATTCTCCCCCAAGTGAAAAACGTTTAAAAGAGTTAAAAGGGGAACGTGAAACTCACTGTTTGCGAAGAATTCAAAAACAAGTCACCCAAGTGATGCGCGTCACAGAAAATCCTCACTAGCGTTCTAAAACAACAATGAGATTTTCTAAGTGTTGTAACTATTATCGAGTCTCTAGACTCGGCACATAACACCTATGCATAAGATACGTTTCGTGTTTCGTTTGTGAATTGTGTGTGTCTCAACAAACACATTGGTGATACGTTACATGTGTGAACAACTACTTACGTGTCAAGTATTAATAGTGTACATTACTAGCAATTATTCCCCACAAGGGAAATTTAGTCAAAACATAGCAATTATCTCGCAACAAGCACGTTTCATGTATTTTCATATAGTTCAGCAGCTAGTTTCATCAAGACAGAATTCTACTTGAAAGATTACTCTATTCAACAGATCATAGCATATCAATTAATTCACAAAAAATCGTCACAAAGCACACATGAGTTAGGTTTCCAGAACTATTTTTATTGTATTTTTATTCCACATAATTTACTCACAATGATCAAAACATTACAGCAAACTCACAGCAGTCAAAATCATGCGCAACAGAATGTTATTTGTTATTCCCGTTAAATGAAAAATCCAATTAATTCAAGACCAATTGGGTTAGGTTCTTAACTCAACAAGTTAACTTCCAGAAGTGGAACCAACCCATTTTGTCTTGTAGTTCATGAGGTATGATAATTACAAAACAGCCTAACAGCAGGTCTCACAATTCAGATTTGCACCTCAGTTTTGTAAAATAATAAAAGTTAACTTTTACTCGTCCAAAAATTACAAACTTGGACTTTATAGAAACTAGACTCAACCTAGTACCCTGTAGTGTTAACAATCTCGACCAATTTCCACATTAACATTTAGTAACAGTTGTCTAAACATAACTTACAATCTGTCCAGTACCAGTTTTGACCTTTAATCACATTTAAATTGTTTAAGCAAACAAAACACCTCCAAATTAGGCGTGGTTGGGTTTTCTGAAAACTAGACTCAGAGCACTACCTTTTAGACTCATAAACATTCCAGTTTGGTTTTATATTTAACAAGTTACATCTCGTTCAAGTTTAACTATCTCTGCTGTCAAAACTCAGCAAGCACACATAATCGTCTAACATGCATCCTAAGCATACGACATATCTCCAATCATGAAATAAACATAATTATTCATAAAATCAGTAGTAAACCCTCTAGGGGTTACAAACAATTAATGATTTAACAATCTTTCGCCGTTCAAAATCACATATGACCATCTAAATCAATAACCAAAGCATAATCAATCATCATCTAATCAAAACCAAGCATAAGAACACTTAATACATGATTTACAAAATTAGGGTTTCATGTTTATACCTTAAAAACACAGAAGCAAGCAAGAGGAAGGTGAGAGATGCTTAGAAACGAGTGCGGGATGCTCCGATTATGAAGAACCAAGCCAAAACGAAGGTGATATGGGTGTGGGTGGTGGCTGCCGTCGCAAAGATTGAGAGGGAGGGGGAAGGTGAGGCCGATCGGGTTAGAGGGAGAGAGGGAGGGGTTAGGGTTTTTAATATTATTAATAATAATATGTTACATCAAGGCCCCTCAAATTCTAATTATTACTTTTCTAGCCTAAAGTAAATTGTTTGCATCTTGAGTTAACGTTTTATACAATATTATCAAATAACACATAAGCCTAACACATAATTATCACATAATTATTGTTTGGATGTTTTTCGTTCATTCACCAATGGTTTGCGTCAACTCGTTTGCGTTTCGGTGCAATCCCGAAAGACTACATATGTAGTAATTGTCAAGCGTCATTTAAAACCCTAGTTTAAATATAATGAGATGTGCGTTATAGATCAAGTGATCTTAAGTTTGAATTGATGGAGTTTGGATTAACGGAGTTAACCTGAAATTGACTAGTGTCACAGTTTTCCAGAACCGAGCTTTTATGCTTGCAAGGATACATTGATTCAAGTTAATAAGTGGAATAGATACAAGACTATTGTGAAAGGCCCATGGCGACGGGTTTTGAGTGAAAAAGGGAAAGCTATTACCGAATAAACAAAGGAATTCTTAGCCTATTTCTCTTTTAAGACAAGAAATTTGGACATGTGGATGAACAAGCAATCGAGTTTAGGTGTGGGGGTGAGTGGTATACAACATCGGTCACCCAACTGGGGGTAGATTTGGGAATTTACACAAGTGAAGAAACAGACAGACCAATTTGGTACGAGGCTGCAACCACATTCGCAGACGAAGATGTTGATGAAGACGCAGTGGTAGGAAAAACACGGGTACAAGCATGGAAACAGTTAAGCTACGGTGATGAAACCTACATTGTAAGCAGCTCAAAGAGCATGACATTACGCAACCCACTAATGAGATACATTCACAGATTACTTAGCCACACTGTCACTGCTCGTGGTCAAAGTGAAGGGGTGGTAAACTTGAGGGATTTATGGTCCCTGTATTGCATGAAGAATAACACACCTTGCAACATCACTTATTTGTTCAGCCAACTGTTCAGAACAAATGCAAATGCAAGGAGCCCAAACACCCCGATCTTTGGCGGACCATAGATCTATAAGCTGTATAAAGCTTACCATGTAGACACAGAGGGGACCCGTAGCCCAGACCCGATTCCTCTTAACCTTGGTTTTTGTATCAGCATACAGATGGCCCAACAGATCAGCAGAGACCCGGAGGTGTGGAGATTTCATGATGCCCATAACCAGGTTTGGGATCCCGAGGACCCGGCCGACATGATGATCCAAGACGTTGCGAGAGGAGAGGAGGATCTCCACATCCACAGACCCGCCACCGCATTTACCACCAGCAAGGAGGCTCATCTTCATCAGGGGCCAACCCTAGCTCGTCATACGATAGCAGATACTCATTTGAAGGCCTATACGGGCTCATTGACCAGTTCCAAGCTAACACTACTGCCTCTTTTGACAGGTTACAGGATAAATTGCTGCCTCAGACGCACAACGGGCAGCTGAATATGCAGAAATGAGGCGAGAGATTGACCGTTTGGGATATCGCATGGACATGCAGTGGGGATCGTTCGACCCGGACACGGGTAACTGACGAGCAGCGACAATGGTAGGTCTGGTAAGGGTATGGGATGGGCTGGTAGTACCTATATAACATTCTTATCATGTTAGTTTGAACAATTTACATTCTATCACTTGTTTGTTTGGTTGGTTGGATACTTTTTATGGCCGTAGGTGCCAAGACACTTTAGTAGCTACTTATTTAGCCCGTGTGGGCAGAGAATGGATGATTCCATACCCAATTTTCAGCAGATTTATGCTTAGTTGTTTGTGGTTGTTTGTAGTTTTATATTATACAGGTACAAAACAAGAAAACGCACGAAAAACATGGGACGCTCTGTCGAAATTTTGTTAACCCGTAGGAAAGTACCTTTCAACTAAACCCACCATACGTAATTAGAATTTTAATCTTCTTATGAATCTTTTCACATTGAGGACAATGTGAGATTCAAGTGTGGGGAGAGGAATTACTGGACCAATTGCTTGATCAACTAATTATAAAATTCTCTATTAAACTATAATATTTATAGCAAACAAAGACTATTTTTTATAATCAAACAAAAAAAATATCTAGGAGAATTTTTTGCAAATAACCAAACTAAAAATTAATTATAACCAAAAAAGTGAAAAAGTAAAAAGAAGTTTTGTAATATTGAGAATATGCAAAATATGGCGTTTATAGCCAATCCCTCCGTTACTGTGAGATAAACCTCATACCATATAAATATTTTTCGGAAACATTGAGTGAGTCATATGTTTCATGTGACTTAGAACTTGTCACAAATAGTCATTTCAAGGACACACGAAGCATTTTATAAGGAAGAAGGTAATATCACTACAAACCCTTCAAACCGTTCCGCAGATTACAAAACCATAAACCAAAACCTTACCACTTTATCCCTTACAAACCGGTAAAATACAACACTGGTCTTTCAATTTAAATTTCCTTTGCTGCATACATTTCGCAAAACCTAGGTTACCTCTAGAACTTAAGGAGATAATTTTTCTCATTAACAATAAGGTGAGAAAAAAGTGGCGCCAAGACGAACAAAGGCCCCCATTATGTGGAATTTCCAAAAGCGCAATGAAAAGAATAGCAAAAAGATATGAACAATGCTTAGGATGCGGGAACTGGTCCCACGAAGGAATATGTAGAAAAAGTCAAACTCAGTCTCAATATGAATATACCGAACTAATGAGGGTGGGGGCTATTAGGCTCAAAGCCTAACGATCCATTAGAATTGGAAGTTATGTTCAAAGCAGATTGAGGAAGAACTGATTCACATCCTCGACAAAACTGGTCTTGACGATCTGACCTTAAAAGAGTCATTAGATTTGTTTAAAAAAAATTCAAACGGGAAAAATAAAGCTGACCATTGAAGACATCTTAAGATTCCCGACAATCAACAGAAGTTGTATTTACCATCCTCATTAACCTAAACCCTTGAACCACCACAAAATACCCAATCCCGGTTCAGACAAAACCAACCCTAATTACCTTCTGATCTATGCAACCCTTCACAAAGGTGGAGATTTGAACTTGTTACAGACTTATTTTTCACAGGTCACATTCTGAATAAGAGTGTCCACATCCATACATCACAGGTATGATCAGATATTTAAACCGAGTGTGAGTGAATATTATGAGAACGTGACGTTTTGCATAAACAAAAGCTTATAAAAACAAATTACCTTTTTATATATCACTACATATATTCCTATGATTTAAGGTTGGTTATTTTGTTCCCATTCTTTTAGAACTCTTTTGGGGATTTAAAAGCTATAGTACTAAACTTGCTATTTTTAGAAAATATTTATAATTAGCTTGCTTGAGGACAAGCAAGATTCAAGTGTGGGGATGTTTGATGTACATAAAATTATACATATTTTTAGCATCAAATAATCTCTAAAAACTGCAACTTCTATCAAATAACATAGCTCAGAAGGCTACTTATCATAATAAAATACAATTTCAGGTAAACCCAAGCCTCAAACGAAGAAACAAGCGAAAAGACAAAGAAAAACGGAAGAAAACACAAGAAAAACAAGAAACACGCCCCCATGCTTCTGAACACAAGAAAGGACAAAAATCTACAAGAAAAGACAAACACTGAAGAAGAAAGCACGGGTCGTGCCTCCTCAACCACGGGGCCGTGGTCACCTTCAGATAAGACAAAAAAATAATTCAGCACATGTCATTAAAAAGGAAGGGGTCGTGCCTCAGAAGCACGCCCCCGTGGTGAGTCATCATGTACGATCTGACAACATGCAACTGGCCACCTGGACACGGGACCGTGCCACATGAAGCACGGGGCCATGCCCCTCTCTCCAGACAGCCTACAAATAGAGGCTTAAGTTGCACTCACTTGGTGTGCTTGAAGAAGATTTTTAAACGAGTTTCTCTTATAAAAACACCCATATTACACTCATATTGAAGATTTTGTGAGAAGTTTGAAGGCTTGGAGGTTATCATCATCATCCATCACCATAATCCATTATCATTAAGAAGGGAGGCTCATCCACATTTGGTTAGATTGTTCTAGTTTAATCATGTGTCTGTTATCATCATCTCTTTTTATGTTCATAACAACGCTCATTATGAGCTAAACTCCATTTACCATCTATAATCTATGAAGAAGCTTTGTTTTACTTGATAATTATGTGAAACATGTGGTTCAGTTTGGTATAGTACATGGTTATTTTGCAATTATCCATTGATAAAGAAATGTTTTATCAGTTTAATTCAATACATCAAAGTTGATGATTTATAATCATTCATGGTAATTCATGTTCTTGGAAACTAGAAATGGTAAAAAGAATACTTTGATACATTATTCAAGATAAAACATGGATCCTTATGTTGTACTTAGAAATGATGAGATATAAGATATGATCTATTTCTCTAGTTTTGATAATTCTGAAATAACATTGTTAACACGATTGCTTAGGTTATCATGCTAGTTAAAGAAATCATATGTTAATGGAATGTGTGATTATAATCTAATTAAATCAACCAAGGGGAGGTTGTATGAGTTAACGACAACCACTCGAAGTTGTTAAGATTGGTATTTGAGAAATCGAAGTCAATCCTAATCGTTCTACTATACCAAACTGCTTGTCTACTTAAATTGACATTCTCGTGGTAGCATATTATTAGGAAAGGATGGACTTTAAAATGCGCATGCTACTTTCTTTTATGTCATAGAATATGTTCACTTAGAAATGAGGGACTACTCTATCATATATTATTAGGACAAGTTTATCACATGTTTATTTAATAATCATCAAGGAATAATGGAGTGGATTCTTGATATTAGATGGTAAACCTTTATATAATTAAATTACTCACTTAAAATTTTTCTTCTTGTCACCTATATACTATGTATTTCTATTTTATAAAAAGTTTAAAAATCAATCTCAAAATGATTAAACATTCCAATTAAAGTAAGACAAAGATTCATTATTAGAAACATTTGTTTCCATGAATCGATACTTGGTTCTTACCAATACTATTATACATATACGATAGGTACACTTGTCTATTTTGTGTGTGTTTAGTCTTAGTATAAATCACTTTTATAAATTTAAAAAACACGATCTTGTGCAAAAGCTAAACCCCAATAAGTTATCATTTTATCAACACAACACAACACATCAGAATGGTGAGGAGCATTATCAAGTGTATGGACCACATGGTGATTAATGTGTTGTGAACATGAGAGAGAAGTCTTGTACTTGTAGGATTTGGGAAATAACTAGGATACCATGCAAGCATGTTGTAGCAAGCATTTGGGTCAAAAGAAACCATGACAGAAGTGTTGGCATACTAGAAACATTTGTGAATGATATTTATGGAACGTAAAGGTGGAAAGTTGTTTACAATCAAAAGGTCTATCCATTGAATGGTATATCCATGTTGGCAAAGTCACATGTGCCAATCATAGTACCACTCAAGTACCATAAACCCATTGGGAGACCAAAAAAGTCAAGAAAAAGATCTGTTGTGGAAATAGAAGAAGAAGGCCCAAGTAAGAAAAGGAAAAAAGGGTCAATATGGATGTTCAAAGTGTGGGAAAAAGGGTCACAATATCAGGTCTTGTACTGCAAAAATTGTTACCAATAAATCAACCAAAAAACCAACCAAGAAGGCTACCATAAAGACTACCAAAAAACCTCCAATAAAGCAACCAAAAAAACAAAGTAGGGTTGTTTTCTATGTTTAAATTTTGTTATTTTGCTTTTTAAAAAGACTTTGTTTTGTGTTTGTTTCATGTCTTGAACTTCTGTTTGGATGTTTGATTTTTTGTGTATTTGTAATGCTAAGACAAGGAGCTACTTTGTTTCACTATGGTATTTAGTGTTATGTTTGTGTATATGTCTTTGTTTCACTATGGTATTTAGTGTTATGAAAATGCAATATGGTAATTAGTGTTATGTTTGTGTATATATCTTTGTCTTGTGTTGTATTTTTGTTGTATATGGAGATTTAGTGTTGTGTTTGTGCAATATGTTGGTTATAATTTGTTTGTCTTGTATATTGAGGATTTTGCATTGGTAAACATGTATAATTTGGATGTCTTGTATAATTTGGTAAACATGTATATTTTGGCTATCTTGTATAATTTGGCAAGAGATATATAACATGTATATTGGTAAACATGTCGATTAGTAAATAGATAATCATCATGGATAACTGTCATTGGAATAACAGGGCGAATACATTTTCATTGAACAAAAATTGCACTATTAGCCTAAAGTTAAGACATGACATACAAATGAAGTACAAGGCATACTTTTTATTTGCCCTTAGCATTACATTACCCACAATTGAACTACAAAGCTAATAAATCTTGAATGCAATTAACATTGCAAAAATACCAATCCATGTGAGTATCAGATACTCCTTGAATCTCTTAGCTTTAGCTTCAGCTTGTTTCAAGGATTCTTCCGTCTTGTTCTTGGATCTCAACAAACCAGATATGATGATCCTTCCCCTTTCACACATCGGAGGGTCAAACCAACCAAGGAACGAAAATCTTGATGACTGAAAGACAAACCATAAGCATATGAAAATTGTATGTTTCTATAAATCAGATTTACATTACCTTGTTAGGACAACCATAAAAACTTCGACCATGATTCCTTTCAGTCCAAGATGTTATTAGAATAGCTTGCTTGCCACACTTACAAAGCTTTATCATCAATCGTTCTTCTCGCATCCCAATTTAGATAAAATATTGAAGCCCTAATTTAGATCTGTGATGAAATTTGAAAAAGTGTTATGTACGAGCTGTTATAACAGGTCAGGAGGTATAAAAAAGGGGCAGGGGAAAAGACGATTATGCCCGTAACGTTTTATGCACATGGGGCTAGTTTACGGGAAGAGTTAACATGCTTTAGCTTAAAGAACAAAAACCATGGCAAACATGCAAATAAAGAACAAAAATTGAAACTATTTTTGATAAACGACCCATTCCATAATTTATATAATTCAAAAGGACAAAATTTGTAATTTTTTCTTAGATATATTAGATTTCCGTTATGCGTTTGTAATAATGTTAGACGAACTTTTACCATTTCTATAAAATCTAGTTTGATTTTTTCTATATGACCCGACCTAGTTTTAACCGGACTGAATAAATTTTTACATGAGATCTCGGATTGTGGCAAATCACAAAGCACGTGAGGGAACATGGGTTGGTTTTTGTGTCCTCATTGTGGGTCATAAGTCTAACTTGTCATTTTTTGATTTTAAATTCTTGACCTAATTTCACAAACAAAAATAAACGAAAGGGATAACAAATCAATAAACATCATACACATTTTATATAGACTAAAACTCAAGTAAATAACACCAAAGAGATTACATGTTTATATAAGGTGTCATACGAAGGTAACATGTCGACATGTTAGTAAAAGATTTTAATGGCATACATTTACATCTTCAAAGTTGTCATCTCAACTATAATATGTTGACATATTATTAAAATCACTTGTCATTTCAATATTTCTATAACATTAAGTTGCTTTTAAGATATCTCAAATTAACTAGATTATTATTTTAAACTGTTTATTTCATAAAACAATCAATAGTTTTAACAAACACTCTCTTCTAAATCCCTTTTATTAAGTTAATCTAACATTTATCAAATTCAATGTATTAAAAAGCAGATTCTATAATTAATCCAAAAGTTATTGATGCCAGAAGCTGATTTACGAATCTAACTGACCTCACATAAATAAATCCGTAAGATTAAACATACCACATACTATTATCATAACAAGGTTCATCATTTTTAACGCGCAATGTGCCAACACTATACCAAAACACTATATCTTCATATTTTTATATAATCAATCAGGGTAATGACAACACTAGCAAGATAATATTGATAATATGTCATATTTGTTGACTTTTCAAATAACTAGATAGCTCGAAGCTCGCTCGAAATTCAACCGAAAAAAACTAAAAAGATTAGCTCACTCAAAATCAGCATGATTTGTAAACGACTCAAGCTTGAGTAAAGTTCACTCATAATGTTGACTCACTCATTTGACTCTTTCAAACTAGCCCCAAACCTTTTAACTTTAAATTCAATATACCATACAAATCAGGTTTTTAAGAAAAAAACGAGATCAAGAAATTCAAATCAAAACAGTCACTAGTATTTATCGAACATTTTCCTCGGTACCAGTACCGAAACCGATAACGTGTGGTACCAAGAATTTCAGTACGGGCATCAAGTTTTTTCAAAAAGTCGAGATCAATATCAGTACGGTAACAGTAACTCGACTATATAGAGTTTGAAATTTGAAAAAGGATAAAGATGTTTATATATATATATATAAAAAGGTAACTAAGTGGGCCCATATAAGTTCCAAGATCCCACAACCCCGTGGCCTCAAAATCAATCATCTATTCATTCTTACTCTCATGGAGTCATCGTCTTCCTCCTCAGACGACTCTTTGGATCCTCCTGCACAAACCCTAATAATAACTCACCATTTCAACTTCATCAATACACTCTATTATTAACACACTCTATTTATTTTTATTTTTATTTTTACTCGTATTATCTAGGGTTACAATACACTCTATTATTAACACCTTATTCACTTTCTTTCAATTTTGCTCCGATTCCATCATTTATTATTATTATTATTATTAGTTTGAGTATATAAGCAATAGACTTACTGACTTAGGGTTTAATCGGACAAACAAAGCTTATTTACGATCATGTCGGTTAATTCTTCGCACTCCGAGCTTGCGAAAACCGAGCAGATAATCACCGAATTCTTCGCAAAGAGTTTGCATATCATACTCGAATCCAGGTCTCCGTCCGTGTCGTCGCGTAATTACAACACTGAGAGGTTGTATTCGCCTCACTCGTCCACTTCGAGTATGAGACCTAGGGATAAGTGGTTCAATTTGGCTCTCAGGGACTGTCCTGCTGCGCTTGAAAACATTGATTTCTGGCGCCAGAGTAATTTAGAACCGATGGTGGTGGATGTCGTATTGGTTCAGAGGCCGGGTAATTGGGACTCGGCTAGAAGCTCACCGAAAGTGGGACTTGAAAGGAACTTATCGTCGAAAGAGTATCGGTTTCCTGGTATTTGGAATGAGTTCGGGTGTGATGGAAGTTATGGAACTAGTGAAAAGATTATTGAGAGATGGATCGTGCAGTATGATAATAATAAGAAGGGCTGCAAAGACGGGTTGTCTGGGAATAATAATAATAATAAAAGAACGAGCTCGTCGTTGTCTGGGAATAATAATAATAAAAGAACGAACTCGACGAGCTCGCACGCGTTATACAAGAAGTCGATTTTGCTTTTGAGATCGTTGTATGTGACTGTTAGGCTTTTACCTGCTTACAAGGTATTTCGTGAGGTAAACTCGTCGGGTCAGATTCGGTCGTTTAGCTTAATCCACAGGGTGTCTTCGTCTGTTGAGCCGTTCACCCGTAAAGATGAAGCTGAAATGCAGCAGTTTGTGTTCACTCCTGTGGATACTTCTAGTGGTAAACTTTGCGTTTCGTTATTGTATCTTCCGTCAATTTCGGACACCGCTTCTGAGTCGTCCACACCGATGTCCCCACAGTTTATACCTGATTATGTTGGTAGCCCGTTAGCAGATCCGTTAAAAAGACTGCCTTCACTCTCAATGCCACAATATTCACCATCGTCTTCATCATTTGCAAGGCGACACAGTTGGAGTTATGATGCAAATAGGGTGTCAGCATCACCACCATCGGCATTACCATCGCCTTCACCAACGTATTCAGAATCAAGAACTTTGCAGGCTAAATATGGCAGCCATAGGCCGCCTGTTAGTTCAAGATACACTTCATTAGAACCGACTCAGGGTCATGTGAAAGATGTTGGTTATGATGAGTATTTTCCTTCTCCTAATTTCTCACCGTCCCCATCTCCGTCACCGCCTGTTGGAAGTAATATGTTGAAGGTTCTTTTAAGATCTGATAGCGCACCTGTTTATATACCTGCTTCTCGGCTTGGGGACGCACCTTTATCTTGCAATAAGACGGTTTTGCCCTTTTCGCCTCCTCTTAAAGGCATTAGACCAAGTCTTTCGTTAGTGGAGAGGAGCTCAAATATTACCACAACTGCTGGAAAGGTACTTTAATAATGCAATTATTTGTTAGCTTTCTTCATGATCTAGAATCACCTCAAACTGTGCTCAAATGAGATATGATCAAAATATCACAAGGATGTTTGAAATGCAATTTTTATAACTCTATTTATCTTTGCAACTTACCATGTAAAAGAATTATCATCGGGTGTTCTATTCAAATTAGACAAAAACACATTAAGTACATTAAATGTGGGCGTATTTTGTCGTTTAATGATCAATATAATGACAAATAATGATGTCATCAGCACTTTTGCTTGTGCTGGTCATTGTCATGACTGATACTTCATTTATTCGGATGCTCAGAGTTATAATTATTTTGCTTGTTTTAAAGTTGGGATTTTTGTTATTTTAATTCAAAGCCACATAGACATGGTTGATAAGAAAGTTCCTAAAATACAAGATAAAGTGGATTGTAATTTGTATGGGCCACATGTACCGGAGTTCACCGGTTATAGTATGTTGTTATAATATGGAGTTATGCATAAAAATGGCTAATTAAGTTATTTTGCATGATTTAGTTATCTCTAAGGGAAGAAGAGATTGCAAGGATATCTGGTGTGAAGATTTTATCCAACGACTCCCCGCATAAATCTTCTTCTAGAAGCTTTAGTAGGTTATCATTTGAAGATAGTTATGATGACTCAGATTTTTCAGGCCCCTTTGTCTTGGATGACGATGGCATAATGGATCCTGGTAGCAGGTATGCAAACATAACATTGGGTCCTGTTTCTAGCACGGTGTTAAAGTATTATGTTGATTTGTGAACTTGTTATATATTCTGTTCCATAACATTACATAGGAGATGAGGAAAAACAGGGAATTAGAAGGTGCTATTAGTTATGAGTTATTGTGGGGTTTTTCATTTCTGTTAGATTTACTCGTTTAATGAACTTATGCTTATTCATTTTTTTGTTGAAAAGGCTAGTTGTGTTATGTGTTGTCGATTAGAGTCGACAGAATATAATCTTAAGTTCTAAAACTAGTTAATTTTAGCTCCTTCATTAGTTATCTTTAGTTCAGATAATTCATTCAATCCATGTGACACTGTGGGGCCCATTGCTTCAAGGTCTTATTTGCTAGACTGTTTTAGTAAGATGCAAGAAATAAGGGTAAACAGGCGTTGTGTGAAGAAACTTTGTTTATTTTGTGTTTTGATATTGTTCAAGCCTGTAGAACAAATGAATATGGTTGGTTCATGACTTCATGGTTTGGTTTTGGTGGGTTGGTGGTTAAAACGGCTTGGGCGATGGTTTGGTTTTCTGTTAGGTTTAGTAACAGAAGTCTCATAAGTCTTGTTACAGTTTGGTCAAGGAGGAATTTAAATATTTACACTTGTTAAAAACTTATGTCAGCTATTATGCTTCTTGGCATATCACTGAATTACTATATATTTAATGCTTATGTATGTATGTAGACAGTATACACAAAAGACCCTCAATAGTAGTCAATGTCATCTATGAAATGGCAATGCGACCTTGATATCACTTGACTGGTGAAATAGATGCTTGTCGAAAATATGTAGGATATCTCTACTACAAGTTTGATACTTATTCTAGGAAAGTGATAACTAAGTTTTTGTCATATAATTAACATAAATATGGAAGATTAACTATTAATATTTGTAATGATTATTTTTTATAATCAGACTTCTTTGGTCACTTGGATCAGATTTGTCCTGTGTCATAGCCTAAGCAGATATCATTCTTATATTTATAAATAAAAATGTGCGAATGCTATTTAGTATCGTTGACATTGCAGATGCATAGATATGCATATTTCAGATCTCTGTTAATTTGCTAAGAGGTACTTTGACTAAATATTCATCTTCATTTTGCTAAACGGCATCTGTCGAGTTTTCTGTTAATAGTTAGTGTCAAATATGCTAATAATAGTAATTTTATCTCACTTGTAAATTAATATTCGTTTTTAGAAAATAATTCAGGAGGTATTATGCATTGAAAACACTTTGGGCGACTTTCGACGTGTTTTGACTTGTTGACGCACATCCTAACATGACTTTTTTTTTCTATTTTGTTATTCTTTTTGAATTTCAGTAGCAATTTTGAAAACTTGCATAATATCATATTTACCCAATCAAAAAAGTTAATATCAAATATACCCATTGAAAATACTTAATTTCATGTTCACCCATTTCATTAAATACCATTTATAATATGACTATTATATCCTTCTCAAGAGAAGAGTATTTTGAAAATAGGTATATTTGATATTCTGAATTTTGTTGGGCAAATATGCTATTATATCAAGTTTCGAGGGGGTATTTGATTATCGCTTTGTTTTACTAATTCGGGTACTATAATTTTGCCTTTCTTTATGATTTAATTTCCATTTATGCTTATTTTAACACTCTATGATCTTCCAGACCCTGTTCATCTGATCGATCAGGAAATCTAGGCACACCGCATGAACGTATAAAATCACAAGATGCTGCAGTTGGTGCTCTTGTTCAGATGTTAAAAAAAGCACCACCTCTACAACAAGACCTGAATCGGTCACAAAGCGTGTGCAAATCTTCAAGGCCTGAAAATTCATTCAATCAGATTCAAGTTCATGATGACCACCCAGAGCCACCTCTTGGTTCTTCAACCATGTCATCTTCTAGGGTTACTGGCATCAAGACCACATCTGATGCATTAGAGGAGCTCAAAGTGTATATGGATGTGAAAATGATGCTGTTAAGGCCATCCGGTAAGCCCTAGAATGATGCGTGTGGAAAACATTGATGATGATCTTGTTTTGGTTTTAAAGTCGAGTGTTACTCTATTATAAAAGTTGGTCATATGGTTGGTTATATTCGTTTTGTTATATTGGGGTTGTCTTTGTACATATTTTAACTATTGGTATATATGGTAGCTTTCATTACAAAACATGGCTTATTGATTGGTGCACTGGGCAGTGGGCAGAAGGGGTATTCCAGGAATAAAAAACAATAGCAACCAGGCCATTTTTGTCTTTGTTTCTTCTGCAGCACTTGTGAAGATCTTGATTAAAATTATTTCACTAGTTGTTTTATATCCAGTCATGACCAAATAACTCAGAACAAAAACAGAAACATAAATACAAAAATAAATAGGTTTAAAAGATTTATAATACCTGGCATAAACCTAGACACCTGTGCTAAATTGGTTAATGTATCGGGTTTTAGATTTTTATAATTAATCTGTTTGATTAGCTTAGGTATTGGAAAATACAAATAACAACAAGTCCTATTAATCCGCCACTATTCAACTACCCTTCCAACGTTCGCTTGACCACGTGCGAGCGGCTTCCAATAGCGAGATTTAAGGTGGACCAAGTCCTTTAGCCGTTACTCCTGTAGAATAATAACCTACACATATGAAACAATTGTTAATAATATTAACCTCTGAGGATCCTTGATCTTTGACATGGTCCTGGAGCTCTTCGGGAAGATAACTGATCCAGACATATCTTCAAGGATAATATATCCTCAGCAGAGAAAATATCAGCCCTAACAATTGCCCCCAAAATGGCGGGTGATAGTGGAACACAGCTGTCATTTTGAAATTCAAACTTCTGCGAAAACTGGATGATGGGACGGTTGGAATTATTTACCATTTAGCCCCCAAGATAATAATAACCGTCTATATATGCCGCCCTATATCTTTGATTATAACCACACCTTCAGCCGACGCATCAGGTATCCTTCTTACTTCTTTCCTATTTTCTTTTACCATGTCGACTGCTTCGTCTTCTTCTTCTCCGTCTCCCTCTAAACCTTCCGAACAAACCTCCGATGACTCTGAGTTAACGGAAATGGACCCCAATGCCTGTTAGCTAACCCGTCTGCCGAAATTTGCAAACTCACTGATCCAGAGGTTGATGACTTCCGCACACTGTTTCCTCCGAAAACCCTATTCCGACTCTACGAATCCAGCGTCCGATGTGATGTATATTCCAAGGTCTGGGTTTGTTTTCCGGCGACCCCATTTCTGATCGGCTACAAATATCCATTTCCGTCTTTTACTCAAAGCTTTATTGATTCCACTGGCATATCCTATATACAGGCTATGCCTATGGTTTGGAGGGTTCTCAGCACTATCGAGAGAATCATAGAAGAGCAAGAGATGGACGTCGGTCTTCCAGAGTTATCACATTTGTACACCCTCACTACCCACGGCCCTGCCCGGTTCATCTTCAAATCCAAGCCTCGACAACCCCACCCGATATCAAAAGTCACTTTAAAGGATTCCCTGTGGAGGAATCGGTTTTTCTTCGTAAAACGTGATTCGATACCAGGAGAAATTGATCTTCCTTCAAAGTGGGTTAGAAAGGGTAGGATCTTGGATCCTTAAGAAATAGCAGGATCCTTGATGCTTCAACTTAAATTCTGAACTTTCCTTTTTGTTTGCAATTGACAACTTTGCTTCCTTGGGCAAGTTACCCGGCACAAAAGAAAAGACAAAACGGTTCCTAGCACTGGATACCAAGATTAGGACCTCTTAAGCTTGTTTCGTTGAAGGTTTTTGTGAAATCTCCTTGGGTTCAAGCATGTCAAGTAAGTTAACAATTTTAACATAAATAAGATTAGAATAAGAAAACTTATCTGTTAGTTTTTTTTCAGGCGCCAAGAAATCCCAGAAGTCAGCCGGCAAGTTCTCTCTGGAAAACATTGACTGTATGGTCACCTCCCCTGCTGTCAAGAAAGAGGCTTCAAAAGCAGGCACTAGTTCCGAGCCCAAGACTGCAACAACTATGGCCAAGTCCGCTGCTTCGAAGAGGAAGAGGTCCTCTGATCCTGAGACCCATTATGACATTGTCCTCTCTGTAAGTATTCTGTATCCTGCTACTTTGAGTTGGAGGATCCAATATCCTTCTGATTCTGATTACTTTGTTGTGTGTAGGCCATGAGTGGTTTCAAAGAGCACTATGAAAAGATTATCGGCCAAATGAGTGACAAGCTGTCGGGGTTAGGGAAAGCTGTGGTTGCCAAGGATAAGGCCATGATCCAGCTCTCCAAGGAGAAGAAACAGTTGGAGGATCAGCTATCTTTGGCCGAAGCCCAACGTCAGGAGGTCGTGCAGCAAGCTACGGATGAGGCCAAAGTATGGGCTGCCAGGTCGACATTCCAAGCACGGATCAAGATGGCGAAGGAGGCCGGTGATCCCGCTTTTGACAAGTCGACCTGGGATGTGGAGAAATGGAATACTGCCCTTGACGATCTTGGTGGTGAGGACGACGAGGAGATGGCTGAAAACACCGAGGCTGGGACTAGTGGTGTTAAGGATGCGGTCGAAGCAGGCAAGGGGGATGGTGCTGCAGAGGGTGAAGATGCAGCTTAGGTGGGCGATTAAGGATATAGAAGACAAGACCCGAGCCCACTTTTTTTTTTATTTGTGTTGATGTTTTTCTGAACAATTACTTTTGGTCTGTAATAAACAGTAGTAACTAGGGTAAAGGATCCATGATCCTTAAGACAATTTGCGGGGGTGACAAAGGTGGAGGGATCCTCTGTTTGTGGGGATGAAGCCTTTGTTGCCCCTGTTCTTAAATATCCTGCACTTATGAACAGTTAGTATGTCACACCCCTATCTAAGGCCTAGGAGTATGACTCATAAGTTGGTATCGTAATTGTAAATAAATCAGAGTTACGTTTGTTTGCGGAAGACTTATAAACTTTAAGGATCGAAAGCGTAATATTTATATTTACGATCAAAAGACGGGATTATAAAACCCGCTTTAAGTTACAAAATATTTATGTGTTTATATTTACAAAACCACCAAATTAAACTTATACAAAGTTATCCGAGCCATCGGATATTAGTACTTCGTTGTTCCAAGCTCTAACTTTGTTCACCTGCAAAATGTAATAAAATACGTCAGCAACGAATGATGGTGAACTCGCTGACACAAAAATATTTTCTTTTACTTTATTACCCCTCGAGACTACGCCTGCCTCGGCCCAACGTGGCTTAGGGATAACAAAGTCAAATAACACATTATACACTATGTCACCTCACAAACACCGCAGCGTTTGACTTAGTTAAGTAACCATAAATATACACATACGGTCGTACTCCCTGCAGAGGAGCATCCTACGACCAAGGGTGGTGCGATCATGCCCATACATCGCATAGTACCACCTATGTAAGGATCCAGACACACGTATACCACAGCCTGAGGGATAGGTTCATACCCATAGTTATAATGGTTTTAGGAACACATAGTCCCTTGTAAACATTTTCAAATAACACATTGATTTGTTTGAAAACAAGTTTAAAAGTTTGGGGGCGTATTCACCTTGTCTCTTTTGGATCGGCTTCACTCACCGTCCAAGGGTCTTTCCCTTTCTTTATCTCGAACCTATAGTTACGAGTATAAATATTTGTTAGTCGGATACACGATCCGGCTTAAGACCTTTAGTCTTATATCTCAATCATCGATTGAACCTCTAGTTCAATTCTTTATTTACTTGAAAACCTCTTGTTTAAAAGAAAATTTTAAGAACCAACACCATCTTGGTTGTATGTGGGTGGGAAGTGGTATAAACTTTCAAAGAAACGTTGATGCACATTCGAGGGTTTCAAGGGAATCGTGGCACGTTTTACGAGGCAAATCGAGTATACGAACTTGGGATTCTAGAGAGAGGCTAGAGAGAAGTGAGAGAGAGCAGGTTTTGGTGTGAATTGGAATGAATCCCGAACCCGCTATTTATAGACTTTATTTTGGACCCCATCGCGCTACGCGATAGGTCCTTGGGCAGGCCTATGGTGTATCGCGATATAGGCCTGATGACGCAGCAGTATAGACCTGCCACATGTTGACACGTGGCAGCTGTTGCGACACGTGGCAGCAGTGTTGCCACGTGGTGACGCGTGGCAGCACCTAGTGCCACCGTGTGCCACGTGGTACACGTGTCACAATGTGTCAGGTACCCCATCGCGGTACGCGATGGGGTTCTCCTCTGACTCATCGCGTAGCGCGATGGGTCAAGAAATCAGAATTTTCAATTTAAACCCTCAAATTTGGATTTTGGCAAGACTTTGGAAAGTTGATACTTTGAACTCGAAATTTTCACGTTGTTACATCCTCCCCACCTTGAAACAAATCTCGTCCTCTAGATTGCTTTACAAGAATAGTTGGGGGGGTATTTCTTTCTCATTTTAGATTCGAGTTCCCAAGTATATTCGGGCCCTCTACGCGAGTCCCATTTAACTTTCACGATTTTCAATGTTTTCTTTTTAACTTCTTTGTTTTCGAATCTTCAATTTTTATCGGACGTTCTATGAATTTCAAATTTTCGTTTATTTCTACGTCTTTTAATAGCATAGCCAAAGATTCGTCGGTCAAACACTTACGCAGATTCGAAACATGGAATATATCATGTATCCCGTTCATTTCCTCAGGAAGTCGCAATCGGTATGTAACATTACCGATTCGTTCGAGTACCTCAAAAGGTCCAACGAATCGAGGACTCAATTTTCCTTTCTTACCGAAGTAAATGACACCTTTCCAAGGTGAGACTTTCAATAACACCTTGTCACCGACATTGAATTCTAATGGCTTACGTCGAACATCGGCGTAGCTCTTTTGGCGATCACGCGCCGTCTTAAGTTATTCTCTAATTTGGAGAACCTTGTTGGTTGTTTCTTGGACAATCTCAGGTCCAGAAAATTGGTTGTCTCCAGTTTCAGACCAACATACAGGCGTTCTACACTTTCTTCCATACAACGCCTCAAATAGTGCGGTTTGAATACTTGCGTGATAACTATTGTTAAACGAGAATTCTATTAGGGGTAAATGGTCATCCCAACTTCCTCCTATATCAATCACACAAGCGCGGAGCATATATTCCAACGTTTGTATCGTTCTTTTGTTTTGACCATCGGTTTGTGGATGATAGGCAGTGCTAAGGTTCAACTTAGTTCCAAGAGCTTGTTGGAAGCTTTTCCAGAGTGAGACGTAAAACGACTGTCTCGGTCAGAAATTATACATAACGGTACTCCATGCAAAGCGAAAACGGTGTTTACATAGATACGTGCTAGTCTATCCATAGAGTACGACTCATTGATGGGTATGAACTGTGTCGATTTCGTTAAACGATCCACGATTACCCATATAGCATTATGTTGTCGAGTCGTCTTTGGGAGTTTTGTAACGAAATCCATGGTAATCATCTCCCACTTCCACACGGGAAGTTCGGGCTGCTGAAGCAATCCCGACGGCCTTTGATGTTCGGCTTTGACTTTTAAACAAGTCAAACATTTCGCAACATGCGAAGCGACATCTCTTTTCATCTCATTCCACCAATAGTTGGCTTTAAGATTGTGATACATTTTATCACTCTGGGGATGCATTATATATTTCGATTTGTGAGCTTCGTTTAGAATTTTCTCACGCAAACCTCCGATGATTGGTACCCATATCCTATTACCAAGTCTTAGGATACCATCGTCACCTTTGACTAACAAATCAATGGTGCCATTGCGTTTTTCATCAGCGATATGGTTTTCTTTAATTGCTTGAGCTTGAGCAGACTTGATTTGCTCAATAAGATCGATTTGGAGTTCTAAGCGCAAAGCTCGAACCCTTTTGGGTTTCTCATGTTCTTTACGACTTAAGGCATCGGCCACGACGTTAGCCTTTCCTTCATGATATACAATTTCACAATCATAGTCGTTAAGAGTCTCCATCCATCGCCGTTGGCGCATGTTGAGATATTTTTTATCAAAGATGTGTTTTAAACACTTATGATCAGTGTACACGGTAAATCGTACTCCGTAGAGATAGTGCCTCCATATCTTAAGCGCAAAGATTATGGCGCCTAACTCTAGATCGTGAGTCATATAATTCTTTTCGTGTACCTTTAATTGACGAGAGGCATAAGCAATAACTTTCTTTCGTTGCATTAGCACACATCTCAAACCTGAGTGAGATGCGTCACTAAAGACTACAAAATCCTCAGTACCTTCCGGCAAAGCCAAGATAGGTGCTTGGGTAAGCTTTTGTTTGAGTATATCAAATGCCTCTTGTTGCTTCGTTCCCCATTCATATTTGGCGTTTTTACGAGTTAAGGAAGTTAAGGGAACAGCGATTCGAGAAAAATTCTCAATGAATCTACGGTAATAGCCGGCCAAACCTAAGAAACTTCGGATTTCGGTTGGCGACTTTGGGACCTCCCACTTAGAGATAGCTTCAATCTTAGCGGGGTCCACTTGAATACCGTTAACGTTAATGATATGACCAAGAAATTGTACTTCGTTTAACCAGAATTCGCATTTCAAGAATTTGGTGTACAATTTCTCGGTTTTAAGAATCTCAAGTAATGTTCGAAGGTGGATTTCATGATCGGACTTTGACTTAGAATAAATAAGTATATCGTCAATGAATACAATAACAAATTTATCTAAGTAAGGCTTGCAAATTCGATTCATCATGTCCATGAATGTGGCGGGCGCATTAGTAAGTCCAAACGGCATAACCGTGAACTCATAATGGTCGTACCTCATTCGAAAAGCAGTTTTAGGAATATCCTCGGATTGAACTTTGAGTTGGTGATAGCCGGAACGAAGATCTATTTTTGAAAAGAAGCTAGCACCTTGAAGTTGATCGAAAAGGTCATCAATTCGGGGGAGTGGATAATGATTCTTGATTGTGACTTTATTCAACACACGATAATCGATACACTTTCTCATGGATCCGTCCTTCTTTTTGATGAATAGAATTGGCGCTCCCCAAGGCGAAGAACTTGGTCGAATGAAACATTTCTCCAAAAGCTCGTCGAGTTGTTTCTTTAACTCTTTCATTTCCGTCGGCGCTAAACGATACGGAGCTTTGGCGATCGGAGCAGTACCGGGAATAAGATCGATCCTAAACTCTACTTCACGATCGGGAGGGATTCCAGAAAGTTCATCAGGAAAGACGTCAAGAAAGTTAGAAACGATAGAGACGTCTTTAATTTCTTTTGGCTTTGATTCTTCAGTGACGTAGGCCATGAATGCGAGGCATCCTTGATTTAAACATTTGTTAGCTCTAATCATGGATATTATGCTAACTTGGCCAGTGTCTTTGTCCCCTTCAATTCAAATCGTTCGTTTATCGGGGGCTTGAAGTTCAATAGTTTTCCTATTGCAAATGATACGGGCTCGGTTATTGGATAACCAATCCATACCAAGTACAATGTCAAAACCAGCCAAACTCATGGGCAACAACCGAATAGGCAAAATATAACCGGCTAAAAGAATTTTTCCGTTTTCAAGGGCTTCGGTGATCTTAATGATTTCGTCGCTAGCAGTCTCGACGCTTAGAGTTTTGTTTAATTTAGTTAATGGTTCGTTTAATAGACTACAGAAACTATAATCAATAAAACTTAAATTAGCACCCGAATCAAATAAAATTCTAGCATACGTGTCGTTGACTAGAAACGTACCGGTGATGGTCTCCGTCACATTAGCAGCCTTTTTCGTGTCGAGCACGAAGACTCGAGCGTTTCCTTTCTTGTTTTGACCACTTCCACCCGCACCACCAGTAGCAGGCTTGTTCTGTGGGCACTCAAAACTCAAATGGCCCATTTCCTTGCAATTAAAGTAAGTCATCTTCTTCTTCCAACAGTTAGCAGCGTCATGTCCCGTATGATTACAGGACTCACAGACTCTAGGAGATGGGGTGAAGTTGCATGGACCCTTATGGTATCTCCTACAAGTCTTGCATGGCGTAGAATTGCTTCGGTTTACGCCCTTGCTCCTAAAGTTGGAACCTCCACCAGTCCTTCCTTGAGCAGTTGTTGGGGTCATCTTCTTGTCCTCTTCCTTGTTGTGGATCATGCCGCCCATTAAGTATCCAGCTAACTCCATTGCAGAGTCAGCGGTTTGAGGCAGGTGAGACCTCACCATGTCGCGGATTTCCCGCGGCAATCCCCAGATATATCAGGTGACTTTGCTGGACTCAGGGTTGACCAGCTGGGGAACAAGGCGACAATACTCAAGAAACTTGGTATTGTATTCACGGAGGTTTGTTCCTATGACCCTATGGTTAAGGAACTTGGTTTGGATCTGATCAGTTTCATGCATGGGACAAAACTTTCCCATCACCATGGCTTTGAACTCTTCCCAACTCAGGCCATACATATTCTCTCTTCCCTTGCTCATTAACAGAGCATTCCACCACTCATGAGCTTCACCCTTAAACATCAGGGCAGAGTACTGGATTTTCTCCTCTTCGGTGCACTTGCTGGTGATAACGAGAGTCTCCATCTCCTCGAGCCATCTCACAGTTGTGATAGCTCCCTTGTCACCATGGAACTCTTTTGGTCCATAGTATTTAAAATCTTTGAAAGTACACCCACTAACCTTCATTCTTTTAAACTTTTGCCTAATACCTTCATCGGCATTAGACCCATGGTCACTTTCCTCGTCATGAGTGGGTTTTGGGTGGGATTTCACAGACTTACGAGAGGTATTGATAGAAGGATTTACAGATTGGAAATGTCTAGATTGTCTAGATTATGATCTCCACTCAGATTCCTCTCTCACGGCCTTTTTAATCATCTTTTCGATTTTGTTCATATACTTTTCAGGAATTTCTTCATCCCTGTCATTCACATTTCCGGGGCCTTTCCCTTTATCTCTCATTTCTTTCTCTTTATGAGCATTCACAACATTGTTACTTTGCTCAGACATTTTCTTTCTTTTTCTTTATAACTTTAACAATTTCTGAAATTAATAAAATTTCTTTTATCAAACACATGTTTTATTTATTCACAATTATATATATATCCAAGGATATATATATATATATATATTCCATTTTACACATTTATATATCGTTTCAAACGATATATAACTGGTCAGTACAAGAGAACATTCTAAACGTTCTTTTATTCAAACATATTTCACATAACATTTACGATCCTATCTCATAGACATCTTCCTTCATCGTTCTCTCCATTAATATCTCATGAACTTCTTCACAACTTTTGATAACTTGTTGCACTTGTGAAGGAGTTTTTCACCCATGCTCTTCTTCTTTTTCTTCTCCTCATCCACTTTCCTTCTCCAGTCATCAGTCTCATAGAGATCGCGGTCCAGATGCTCTTCATAGGATCGGGGAATCACGTCATGGTACCCATACTGTGGTGGCGGGTCACGGTAACCCAATGTCACCATTTAGAAATGGTTTCTTGGTTCAAGGTACGGGACGAAATCCCCATTGGATGACATGTAGAGATAGGTCTTGGCGGCTTGATTCTGTTCGCGAATCTCGTCAGCCTGCTCTTGGATTGTTGGAATTCTTCCTTGAAATGACGGGAAGCTTGATGATGCTTGGTTCCTTAGTTTCTCAAGGTGTTCAACATACGGGTCCATAGAACCATAGCTTGCATCGTTGGAAGTGAGTGATCCATTAATCGGGCTTGATATTTCGTTGGAGTTATCTGGATGCTCTTCTTCCATCTTTCCCTCGGACTCTTCAACTGGGTCCTCCTCACTATCTTCTTCGGAATCTTCTTCATTTTTGGACTCCACTTCTTCCATGGGTTCTTCTTCCTCCATAGGTTCTTCCTCTTCTTCTGGCTTATCCTCCTCCATTGGTTTCATGGTTTCAATGGAAAGCTTCTGGAAAATTTCAGTAGGTGCCATTACTCTCATCTTGGGTCTATGAGATTGCCCTTGATCATTGGTTGGTGGAAGGTTGGCTTCACTGAGGGTGGAGCTTTCGGCATGCCACTCTTGTTGTTCAGTGAGATACTTTATCCACTCGGCGGATGGTTCAGAGTTTGGCAAGTATCCGACTAAATAATATTGTGGCATCTCAAATGGTTGGATGAGGAGTGGATTTGGCGGTACATAACCAGTTGGGAAATATTGGGGCATCTCCATGGGTTGATAAACGGGGAATTCTGATGTTTGTACTTCTGACGATTGGTACATTGGCATAGTCGGTGGATGATAGCTCGAGTACCTTGGTGCTTCAACATTTTTCTCCTATGGACTATCGGGGACTTCAATTGGGTAATGTCGGCTTCCGGGGTAGTATATGGCTTTGAACAAATCTTGTTCCACGTCTTGGTTGAAGTAGGCTTCATAATATCCTTCGCTCATGTTATCTTCAGGGTATGGTTCCGCAATTCCGGCCTCCTTTGCCTTGCGCATGTAGTTTTCGATGTGAGCTTTGAACGACATCTAATAATATAGGTGGTTTAGAGTGTGGAGTGAGAAAGAAAGGTTACCAGCCTATCTTATTTCTAAAACACATAAACAATTAATTCCTATACTTGGATCGAAGCTTGGGTATTATTTTATGATACCCAATTCGCTAAGATCGATGGCTCTGATACCAACGCTGTCACACCCCTATCTAAGGCCTAGGAGTATGACTCATAAGTTGGTATCGTAATTGTAAATAAATCAGAGTTACGTTTGTTTGCGGAAGACTTATAAACTTTAAGGATCGAAAGCGTAATATTTATATTTACGATCAAAAGACGGGATTATAAAACCCGCTTTAAGTTACAAAATATTTATGTGTTTATATTTACAAAACCACCAAATTAAACTTATACAAAGTTATCCGAGCCATCGGATATTAGTACTTCGTTGTTCCAAGCTCTAACTTTGTTCACCTGCAAAATGTAATAAAATACGTCAGCAACGAATGATGGTGAACGCGCTGACGCAAAAATATTTTCTTTTACTTTATTACCCCTCGAGACTACGCCTGCCTCGGCCCAACGTGGCTTAGGGATAACAAAGTCAAATAACACATTATACACTATGTCACCTCACAAACACCGCAGCGTTTGACTTAGTTAAGTAACCATAAATATACACATACGGTCGTACTCCCTACAGAGGAGCATCCTACGACCAAGGGTGGTGCGATCATGCCCATACATCGCATAGTACCACCTATGTAAGGATCCAGACACACGTATACCACAGCCTGAGGGATAGGTTCATACCCATAGTTATAATGGTTTTAGGAACACATAGTCCCTTGTAAACATTTTCAAATAACACATTGATTTGTTTGAAAACAAGTTTAAAAGTTTGGGGGCGTATTCACCTTGTCTCTTTTGGATCGGCTTCACTCACCGTCCAAGGGTCTTTCCCTTTCTTTATCTCGAACCTATAGTTACGAGTATAAATATTTGTTAGTCGGATACACGATCCGGCTTAAGACCTTTAGTCTTATATCTCAATCCTCGATTGAACCTCTAGTTCAATTCTTTATTTACTTGAAAACCTCTTGTTTAAAAGAAAATTTTAAGAACCAACACCATCTTGGTTGTATGTGGGTGGGAAGTGGTATAAACTTTCAAAGAAACGTTGATGCACATTCGAGGGTTTCAAGGGAATCGTGGCACGTTTTACGAGGCAAATCGAGTATACGAACTTGGGATTCTAGAGAGAGGCTAGAGAGAAGTGAGAGAGAGCAGGTTTTGGTGTGAATTGGAATGAATCCCGAACCCGCTATTTATAGACTTTATTTTGGACCCCATCACGCTACGCGATAGGTCCTTGGGCAGGCCTATGGTGTATCGCGATATAGGCCTGATGACGCAGCAGTATAGACCTGCCACATGTTGACACGTGGCAGCTGTTGCGACACGTGGCAGCAGTGTTGCCACGTGGTGACGCGTGGCAGCACCTAGTGCCACCGTGTGCCACGTGGTACACGTGTCACAATGTGTCAGGTACCCCATCGCGGTACGCGATGGGGTTCTCCTCTGACTCATCGCGTAGCGCGATGGGTCAAGAAATCAGAATTTTCAATTTAAACCCTCAAATTTGGATTTTGGCAAGACTTTGGAAAGTTGATACTTTGAACTCGAAATTTTCACGTTGTTACATCCTCCCCACCTTGAAACAAATCTCGTCCTCGAGATTGCTTTACAAGAATAGTTGGGGGGTATTTCTTTCTCATTTTAGATTCGAGTTCCCAAGTATATTCGGGCCCTCTACGCGAGTCCCATTTAACTTTCACGATTTTCAATGTTTTCTTTTTAACTTCTTTGTTTTCGAATCTTCAATTTTTATCGGACGTTCTATGAATTTCAAATTTTCGTTTATTTCTACGTCTTTTAATGGCATAGCCAAAGATTCGTCGGTCAAACACTTACGCAGATTCGAAACATGGAATATATCATGTATCCCGTTCATTTCCTCAGGAAGTCGCAATCGGTATGTAACATTACCGATTCGTTCGAGTACCTCAAAAGGTCCAACGAATCGAGGACTCAATTTTCCTTTCTTACCGAAGTAAATGACACCTTTCCAAGGTGAGACTTTCAATAACACCTTGTCACCGACATTGAATTCTAATGGCTTACGTCGAACATCGGCGTAGCTCTTTTGGCGATCACGCGCCGTCTTAAGTTATTCTCTAATTTGGAGAACCTTGTTGGTTGTTTCTTGGACAATCTCAGGTCCAGAAAATTGGTTGTCTCCAGTTTCAGACCAACATACAGGCGTTCTACACTTTCTTCCATACAACGCCTCAAATAGTGCGGTTTGAATACTTGCGTGATAACTATTGTTATACGAGAATTCTATTAGGGGTAAATGGTCATCCCAACTTCCTCCTATATCAATCACACAAGCGCGGAGCATATATTCCAACGTTTGTATCGTTCTTTTGTTTTGACCATCGGTTTGTGGATGATAGGCAGTTCTTTTGTTTTGACCATCGAGTATACGAACTTGGGATTCTAGAGAGAGGCTAGAGAGAAGTGAGAGAGCAGGTTTTGGTGTGAATTGGAATGAATCCTGAACCCGCTATTTATAGACTTTATTTTGGACCCCATCGCGCTACACGATAGGTCCTTGGGCAGGCCTATCGCGTATTGCGATATAGGCCTGATAACGCAGCAGTATAGACCTACCACGTGTTGACACGTGGCAGCTGTTGCAACACGTGGCAGCAGTGTTGCCACGTGGTGACACGTGGCAGCACCTAGTGCCACCGTGTGCCACGTGGCACACGTGTCACAATGTGTCAGGTACCCCATCGCGGTACGTGATGGGGTTCTCCTCTGACTCATCGCGTAGCGCGATGGGTCAGGAAATCAGAATTTTCAATTTAAACCCTCAAGTTTGGATTTTGGCAATTTTAGTCCCTAGACTTTGGAAAGTTGATACTTTGAACTCGAAATTTTCATGTTGTTACATAGTAGTACTTACTTAACCCGGATGGATGGTCCATCTTTCGCATGGTGAAATCCGGGTTAAGAATTTTGGATAAGTCCTGGTGGCTTATTTTAATTAATATAAATCTTTTGGCTATTTGCTTGTTGTTTATTTGTAAAAGTTTGTTAGATATAACTTTAGCATTATTGATAGTTTTGAAAAATAATTTTAAGTAAAAGATTTTTAGGATAAGATATCCTTAAAAGTTGATAAAAGTTATACAATAGAATTCCCTCGAAGGGCTAATTTTAGGATAAAGTATCCTTAAAAATAGGTAAAAGTTTTTAGTAATAAAACAACTTTAAGGGAATAACCTTCTAAACCGAAATATCCAAAATTATTGCAACTAATACAATACATAAATTAATTAACAGAGCTCATACCAGAAGGTCTAGGTAAACCTAAGTTACCATAAGTATTGAACTTTCAGTGATCTTTGAAACAGTAGCTTTAGGATTCTGGATCCTTAAAATTTTGATCTTCACAAAGAACTTAAAAAATCTGTTGGAAACAATTCATAGTGTTAACTGGGATTAAACCCATTAAGCTGGGGACAAGCCCAAATAAGAAACTGGGGACAAGCCCGTGCAACTGGGGACAAGCCCAAAACTGGGGACAAGCCCGTGAACTGAGGACAAGCCCAAAACTGGGGACAAGCCCGTGAACTGGGGACAAGCCCAAAACTGGGGACAAGCCCAAATACGGATGTTAACTGGGGACTCGCCCAAACGTGAGTGACGTGAAAATGCCAAAACCTTAGCTAACATGAAAATGTTAGAAACCTTTGTCTTGAGATAACGTGAAAACGTTATAAACCGGTGGTATGGTACGTCTACCATAATTCGTAGGATCCTCCATATAGCCGAAAGCAACGAAATTGTCAGCCACTAAGCGTGTACTGGTCCCGCTGCCCCGGACTATACGTTGTATAACGTCCGCTCCAGGCGAGAGTGTAGAAACTCCATTTATAAGAAAGGTGAAAACCTTTAAACCTCAGAGGATATGACCATCGGGGGTCATATCTAAACGTGGGCTAAGCCAAGAGAAATAGGATAGTACCTCGAATGTAAAGGAGAGGTGGCCAACCTCTAGAGAATCAAGTATATTATTACAATTCTGCATTGTTACTCAAAACTTGGAAAAGATAAAATGTTAAGGATATATTATCCTTAAATTAAAAATAAGAATTCAAAAAGAATAATATTTCCTCTTAGGATACTGGATCCTGATCAGAAAAAATACTTTTTGAGGTGAATAACATTCCATGCTCTTGGTAATCTGCTGTCTTCCATTGTGAGCAAATGATATGCCCCCTTTCCTGCCTCCGACTCGATCTGATAAGGACCTTCCCATTTGGGTGCTAACTTTCCATCAGCCGGATTGGTGATATTTTGGATGGCTTTCCTCAAAACTAAATCTCCTTCTTGAAATCTTCTTATTCTTATATTTTTGTTGTAGGCCCCAGCTACCCTTTGTTGATAAGCTGCCATTCTAATCTTGGCTAGGTCTCTGAGTTCTTCCACAGTATCCAAGTCTTCAAGAAAAAATTCTTCATTGGCTTCAGGATCACGGATGCTTGTTCTTGCTGTAGGAACAACCATCTCTATTGGGATTACTGCCTCTGAGCCGAATACTAATGAGAATGGTGTCTGGCCTGTTGCATTCTTGGGTGTTGCCCTGTCCGCCCAAAGAACATAAGGTAGCTCTTCGGCCCACTTTCCCTTCTTGGATCCTAGTTTCTTCTTCAGATTGTTGATGATAATTTTATTGCTAGACTCCGCTTGACCATTAGCTTGAGGATGTACTGGAGTAGAATTTATCATCTTGATTCCCCAACTGTCACAAAAGTTAGTGGTTCTTTTCCCGATAAACTAGGAACCATTGTCACAAATAATTTCCGAGGGAATACCAAATCTAGTAATTATATTTCTTTAATTGAAAGATGTATTTCCCTTACATATATTATTATTATTATTATAATTATTATTAGCTTTTATATAGCTGTTAAACTGTGATCTTATTATTAATATTATTATAATTAGTAGTAGTTTTTATATAACTGTTAAACTTTGATTTACTTTATTTTGCTTCATACACATGTACTTAGAGCCGAGGGTCTCTCTGGAAGCCACCTCTTTATTCCTTTGGATAGAGGTACGGTGTGCCTACATCCCACCCTCCCCAGACCCTACTTATAGCTTTGCTGTCGGTGGGATTTTACTGGGCATGATTGATATTGATTGATTGAAAGATATCACCTCTTTTTCGCGTACTTGAACAAAAGCTTCTGCTTCTATCCATATTGAAAAGTAGTCCGTCATTTCAAGCATGAATACTCTTCCTCCTGGTGCCTTAGGTAGTTTGCCTACGATATCCATACCCCATTTCATGAAAGGCCACATTGAGGATATAGGATACATAGGCCCTGCTGGCTGGTGGAGGATGTTAGCATGTCTTTGACAAGCGTCACATTTCTTTGAATACTCCATTGCGTCTCTTTTCATAGTTGGCCAGAAGTATCCAGTTCTTAGAATCCTGGAAAACAGGGCTCTACCTCCTGTGTGATTACCACAGTCACCTTCATGAAAATCTTTGAGCACCTCTTGGATTTCAGGGTTCTCGATGCACCTCAAATATGGACCTGCAAGAGATTTCCTGTATAGCATATCATCTAACAAAATGTATTGTGATATCTTAAATTTGAAGGATTTGGGATTCTCTGTTGCTGGAATCTCTCCTGTTTGGATGTGCTTCTTAATCGGAAGGATCCATGATTCTCGTTTGTTTGAGGATAATGGATCCCAGAGTACAATTTCCTTGTCATTCGTTATTTCCCCAACCTCTTGTTCTCCTATTGCTGGTGAGAGAACATGAATGATTGGAGTCTTCGTATCTTCTGGAATTTTTAAGGATGAGGCTAAATTTGCCAAAGCGTCTGCCCCGTCATTCTCTTCTCTTGGTACCTGTATAATGCTAAATAGTTCGAAGGATTTTGCTAATTCCTTCACAACATCTAGATATTTGATTAGTTTTTCACCTTTAACAGCATATGAACCATTAAAGTGGTTAGCAATTAATAATGAATCTATATATACTTGAAGATACCTGATCCTCATGCACTTAGCTAATTGCAAACCTGCGATCAAAGCTTCATATTCTGCTTCATTGTTCGTCGCTTGAAACTCACAGGCTATAGACTGGGGTAATATGCCCCCCTGTAGCGATTTCAGTAGGATTCTCAATCCAGTTCCTCTTACGTTGGATGCTCCATCTGTGAAGAGGATCCAAGGATCCTTAGTTTTTTCTAGTTGTTGGACCTCTAAGTCAGCTTCTTTTTGTAGATCACTAGTGAAATCAGCCACAAAGTCCGCTAGTGCTTGAGACTTGATTGCTGTTCTTGGCTCGTATTGGATATCATATGCACTTAATTTCACAGCCCATTTGGCCATTCTACCTGATAACTCTGGTTTTCTAAGAACATTCTTCACAGGATAATTAGTTCTCAAATTAATAGGATGAGTTTCAAAATAATGTCTCAATTTAGTAGAAGCCATAATGAGTGCAAGATTTAACTTTTCTAAATGAGAATACCTGGCTTCCGCATCTAAAAGACTTTTACTTACGTAGTAAACAGGATGTTGTTCACCTTCATGATCCTTTACCAAGACGGCACTTACTGGATGTCCTGAGACAGCTAAATACAGGTATAAGGATTCTCCATCCACTGGCTTCATTAGAGCTGGAGCTGAGGATAAATAATCTTTCAAGGCTGTAAGCGCAGCCTCATGATTTTCCGTCCATTCAAACTTCTTATTCTTTCTAAGGATGTCATAGAAGTCCTTGCACTTCTCGGAGGATCTTGATATGAACCTATTGAGAGCAGCTATTCTTCTTGTGAGCCTTTGGACATCTTTTGCGTTTGCAGGAGATTTCAAATTGAGGATGGCTTCAATCTGCTCGGGGCTTGCTTCAATTCATCTTTTAGTTACCATATATCCCAGAAATTTTCCAGCCTTAACACCAAAGTGGCATTTTGACGGATTCAATTTCATGTTATAATGGTCAAGGATATTGAATGCTTCCTCGAGGTCTCTAAGGTGATCCTCAGCTTTCTTTGACTTCACCACCATATCATCTATGTAGACCTCCATAGTCTTACCCAACTGATCCTTGAACATCATGTTGACTAATCTTTGGTATGTTGCCCCTGCATTTCTTAGTCCAAACGGCATAGCAGTATAACATTATATGCCGGTAGGAGTCATGAATGTTGTATCCTCTTGATCAGATGGTTCCATCTGAATTTGTTGAAATCCAGAGGAAGCATCCATAAAGGTAAGCATTTCATGTCCTTCCGTTGCATCCACCATGGAGTCTATATGTGGTAATGGGAAAGGATCCTTGGGGCATGCCTTGTTTAAATCGGTAAAATCGACACAGGCCCTCCACTTTCCATTCTTTTTTGAAACAACGACCACATTAGCTAGCCATTCTTTTTTTTAACTTCCTCTTGTATGATCTTGTTCCTTCCAGGAGCGAATTTTCTTCGCTTCTGATGGACGGGTTTAACAGATAAATCAAGGCCTAGTTTATGAGTGATTACCTCTTTTGAAATACTTGTCATGTCTGAGTGCTTAAAGGCAAAGGTAGATCTTCTTCGTCCTAAGAAGGATACTAAATCCTCCTCCATTTTGCAGGGGATGTTGGATCCTAGGAACACCTTTACTTCTGGATCCTCGGGGTCCAATGTATTTCTTTAAGCTCCTTCTCCCGGGCCTCCAGTACGTCCCTAGGATTCTCCTGTAGTTGCTATGCTATAGTTTGTTTGGCTGTTGGCTTCATTGATGAAGAATAGTAGTTTCTTGCCTCCGCTTGGTCACCAATTATCTTTACAGCTCCCCAAGGAGTAGGTAGTTTGATGCACTGTGATATGTTGAGGCCACCGCCTTCATTCCATGCAGCCATGGCCTACCTAAGATAACATTACAACAAGAAAGGTTATCAATAACACAAAATTTTTTATATGAATTTAACCCTTCGATATAAATTGAAAGGTTGATGTCCCCCAATGTTTTCTTGGTTTCACCACTGAAACCGACTAACACCGATGTTCTAGGAATGATCTCTGAATCTGGAATGTTCATCTTTTTAAGGACGTCATGCTGGATGATGTTGACCGAGCTCCCACCGTCAACTAGGATCCTGCGTACATAGTGATTAGCGATAAATAAAGTGATAATCAAACCGTCGTGATGAGGATACTGGATGTTTAGTTTGTCTTCTTCATCGAAGAAGATTCTTTTGTCTGTTGTTAGAGTGGTGGATACTATTGGCCGGTCTCCGTTATCCATCTTGACTTCTTTGGCAAGTCTTCTTGCTGCTGAGAAAAAAGTTCCACAAATGTCTGAACCTCCAGAGATAAAATTCACCATTCGGACATCCAGCTCGTCCCGGTGAGGATCCTGGATCCTCGGATCGAAGAAGACTCTTTGATCAGTCACTCGCGTAGTGTGGATGAGTGATCTTCTTTCGTCGTCCAACTGGAATTCTTCCAAGGGACAAGATTCTTGAAATATACCGTACTCTCTGGAGACGGAGTTGATCACGTGAGCATCTGGTGGTGGTGCTGCTGCTTTTTGTGGGGGATCTTCAGGATCCTGGATCTTCGATCTCTTCCTTCCCAAAAGTTCTTTGAAGTGACCCTTGCTCAGAAGGTAGCCGATTTCTCTTCTCAAGCCAATGCACTCATCTATCATGTGGCCAAAGTCTTCGTGAAAGGCACACCATTTAGACTTGTCTTTGAAGGCAGTCGTCTTTTCGTTCTTCCGGGGCCATATGGCTTTTTCTCCTAGATCCTTCATGGCGCATATTAAGCCATGAGTATTCACGGAGAAACAATAGTCAGAGATGCATGGATAATCTTCATCATCGTCCCCCTCTTCGACCGCTCGTATATTCTGGTTGTTGAACTTATTAAACGGCTTTGTATTGTTATTCTTGAACGAGAATCCTTGCTTCTTGTCGGAGGATTCTTGTTTTGTTTAATTCTCCAGACGATCCTGGATCCTCTTGTCATCTTCTAACCGTATAAATCTGAGCGCCATGTTTCTTACTTCATCTAAGGACCTGCAAGGAGTCATCACAAGATCATCATAAAAGGGGGAGCCCTTCTGAAGTCCCATCTTGAAGGCCTCAACAGCTGTAGCCATATCAAGGTTGGGGATTTCCAAGGCTTCCCTTCGAAACCTCGTAACAAAATCCCTAAGGGATTCATCACTTGGTTGGATAACTCGGTATAAGTCAATGTTAACTTTTCAAATTTCCTGCTACAGGAAAATTGGTTGTTGAACAAGTTAACTAAATGAGAAAAAGAAGTAATTGAAAAGGGAGGAAGACTTAGCAGCCACTTTAATGCGGATCGTGTCAGTGTGGATCCAAATCCTTTGCACAGGCAAGCTTCTTTGAGTCTCTCAGGTATGGGGTTGATCTTTATCCTTTCTCTGTATTGTGCCACATGTTCCTCAGGATCAGTGGTTCCGTCGTAAGTCTTCATGTTGGGGGTTTGGAATCGCTTCGGGATTTCAGCATCACAGATAGGTGGAGAAAATCTGGATAGCTTGTGGCTCCCCTCCGGTATTTCGGGAATTGGTCGAATCACCCCGGGAACACTGGATATCATATCCTTGAGCTTCTGTAGCTCCTTGGCCATAGCTTGGTTGATACCTGCATCCTACATGGGGCCACGGTTAGCATCTAAGGATAAAGGATCATACAAATTACCTCTCTGCTGAGTGAAGGTTGGCATCTCGGATGAGTATCTGGGATAAGAAGAGTCAGCGACAGGAGTAGGACCACCCGACGCGATAGTTTGCATGGGAATGAAATCTCCTTCATGGACTTCGGAGGATCGTTGATGTTGAACTCCTGAGGATCCTGGGTTCTGAAAGGAGTATCCTTGAGGTTGAGAGTTATAGGATCCTGGTTGAAGGATGGATGATCCTTGCTGAAACAATGAGGATCCTTGAACCTGTTGACCCATGGACCCTGGTTGAAAAATAGAAGATCCTGGCTGAAATAGTGAGGATCCTTGAGCCTGTTGACCCATGGAACCCGGTTGAAGGATAGAAGATCCTGGCTGAAACAGTGAGGATCCTTGAGCCTGTTGACCCATGGACCCCAGTTGAAGGATAGAAGATCCTGGCTGAAACAGTAAGGATCCTTGAGTCTGTTGACCCATGGACCCCGGTTGAAGGATAGAAGATCCTGGCTGAAACAGTGAGGATCCTTGAGCCTGTTGACCCATGGACCCCGGTTGAAGGATAGAAGATCCTGGCTGAAACATTGAGGATCCTTGAGCCTGTTGACTCATGAACCCCGGTTGAAGGATAGAAGATCCTTGCGAGAGCTGAGCCATGGATCCTGGACTGGTGAAATCCAGCATCCTGGGTATCAGGGGAGTGAGATCCTCTACTGGCCTCTTAGACTTCTTGAGATCTTCTATCTCACGAAGGATCCTCTGGTTAGTCTTGTTTTGTTGCTCCATGTATGCTTTAACCTGCGGAAACATAGATGAAACATCACTGTTAGTATTAACTACTGGGCAGCAGCAGCGGTTTTTGATCTCTGGAAGACTGGTAGATGTGTCCTGCTTCCAGTAGCAGCAGGCCGTGGTGCTCCCGTGATTGCCGGAGGCATCGGTGGCAGAGTCCTTGATGAGAGAGGGACCGATGACGGCATGGTTGATGAGGCAGATGTTGATTGAGAGGCCATTGATAGTGATATAGGTATGAAAAATTCAAGAACTGATAGGAGTAATATGGATTATAGCACCAATTGCCCCACGGTGGGCGCCAAATTGTGTTGGATAAAAATCAGCTAAGGATAATGTATCCAAATCTGTCAAGTGAGGTATAGTGCTAACACGATAATAGTGAACGTATAATCGAAGTCTTTATGAACACAAGGATTTGATCACGAGGGAAAAAACCCTTAATTACGATAATCTTTACTTCAGTCAAAAACTAACAAGATAATTTTTGGTCGAATTATTTCGGTCAAGGATTAACTAGGTAATCTTTGGTCGGATGGTACGTGATTATAGTAATATCCGGCACAAAAAACCCCCGGACGGTGAAAGCTATCACCGTCAAGTTTATTAATGGTGAAAAGTGATTACAAGCGTGGTGGAGCTTATGATCGATGCTACAAAGTAAGCTAGTGAATAGAGAGAACTTTTGGTTCAGCTCTAGTGTGTATGAGAGTACAAATGTCTTTCTAATCGATCATATCTCGATGTATACAAAGAAAATACAAATAACAACAAGTCCTATTAATCCACCACTATTCAACTACTCTTCCAACGTTCGCTTGACCACGTGCGAGCAGCTTCCAATAGTGAGATTTAAGGTGGACCAAGTCCTTTAGCCGTTACTCCTGTAGAATAATAACCTACACATATGAAACAATTGTTAATAATATTAACCTCTGAGGATCCTTAATCTTTGACATGGTCCTGGAGCTCTTCGGAAGGATAACTGATCCAGACATATCTTCAAGGATAATATATCCTCAGCAGAGAAAATATCAGCCCTAACAGGTATGATCGGGTTCGGGTATTGGAACCGGGTACGACCGGGTATTAATACCCGGTTTTGAATTTATAATTTTTTACACATTTTTTAATTTGTTTAAAATTTAAATTTGCTTTGTAATTTATAAAAATAATTAAACGATATTACAAAAACCATAAATCCACTTAATTACAAATTATTTACTTAGTAATATGCATTTTTCAAAAACTTAAACATAAAATGTGTGAAGTAAATATAAAAATATACTATAAAAACTCATCTATTATTTCAAGTATTAGAAAATTGGTATCGGGTATAACCGGGTATCGGGTATAGGGTATGACCGGGTCCGGGTATTTATGGGTATAAATTTAGTACGGTTCCGGGGTACGGGTATTGACCTCAAAAAGCATACCCTATCCATACCCTACGGGTAGGGTCGGTTCCGGTTTTAGGGTATTAAATACCCGGGTATAAGAAAAGCCGTTTCCGTGTATTTTTTCATGTCCGGTTCCGGATACGGGTTTTTTGTGCACCTCTAGATCCGACTACGTGAAAGAGTGTCGTAAACAAGCCCACTTCAAATTTTCTAAAAATATAGCATAAATCATTCAATTGTTGCTCATGCTCGATGATATTTGGCGTTATGAAGATTCAAATGATGTCATCGATGTTAATTCTCAATTCGATTCCATTAACTGTGAAAAAAGAATTCAAATTCATTGGTTGAAAATCATGTTAGTTTGTTAGAACATTAAACCTTCAACGGGGATGAATTGAATAACTGGTTTCAACAATTATACGCTGAAAGTTTTGAAAATATTATGAAGATGAGGGGAATTGAGAACTGTGAAACCGCCATTAAAATGTCTGCAATGGATGAGTAAGCTCAAAGCTCATAAACAGTTACAACTTATTCAGTTAAGCATATGCCTAAATGGAAAGGGTTACATAAGCAAGTCAAACCATTGATCAAAGAATACACTACCTGTCAAAGAACTAAATATGAAATTGTTGCAAACAAATGTCAAATACAACTACAACTACAAAGCTAGAAATTCAACTACAATCTAACTATGTGAAAAGGATTTACTTTCCATCATGGATTCTTCGGGTTAAGCTCAGCGTTTCGACATAAGCCTTCTAGAAAGATTTTCTATCTCCAAGCAAGTTCTTGTCTAAGACTCTAAATCTCCATATCTTGAGAACATGCACCTAAAAACATGTGTAAATTAATTTGGTCAACTAAAAAGTTGATGAGTTCATGAGTTTAATTTATAAAACATATATATAAAAATGATCTAAATTGCATTGTGCGTATTAAGCAAGTTCACAATCAAACTTGTGTCCACGGCCCATACCCCTTATTGTTATGGGCCAAAATACTTATGTCTGCCATCATAAGATACAAAACTGCGTCGATATATGTCACAAGATAACAATTATATCATTTAGTGGGAGGTCGTCCATGATATAGACCCACTGTGTGCGGGGGTCTTCCCAGATAGTACTATCCATATATCTCGTGGCTCCTAATGGCTTTAATGACTGTGCTACAAAGTCGGGGATTGTTTATGGCAGCTAAATTGGTTTTGATCATATGGTGTAATATATCTACTAGTGTGAAAATCATGAGAAAAAAAAATTTGGCCCTAAATTTGGGGTTATTACACACCTACCTTTTGCTAATGGTCTCACTGTCACTGCTAATGATATAACGTCGCCGCTAAAAGTTGTCGTAGCTAAAAGTTTTGCCAGAATCTGGTTAACTTGAGTTAGATTCCGGTAGACTTTTAGCGGCGACCACTATTGCTATTTTTATTTAAAATTCCCAAATTTTTGTTGCTAAAACAAACATACAAAACTAAATAAAGGTAAACCTTTGAACTCCTTAAACCATACAAAATACATAAAGGTGCTTTTGTTCAAATTTTTTGTTAGTTAAACTTAAAACAAATAATTAACTCTTTAAATATACATGTGGAATCTTTTGGATTTTCTTCACTCTTTCCCATGGCTTAAACTCATGTAACATCCTGAAATTTCCATGAATTATATAGAATGGATGCTTACCTGTCAGGTGTAATGCGACCTTGTTTTCAAATCGTTGGCTGGTGTTGTCGGTTGCAGGATTTTTGTTGGATGTTCGATAGTTAGCGGAGTAGTCTGTGTCTGACATGCGGATGGTTGTTGCAGTTGTTTCCCTTTCCTGGACACATCAGCCCATGTTGCTCATTTGACTAAAAAAAAGAACCCAATTAAGTATTAAGTATGAATTACAAGTTAAGGCGTAATACAAACAAATACAATAACAACATTAGCAATATATTATACTTGCAATAGCGATAATGATGAAAAATCACAACTAATATATGACCTGCTCACAAATAAATTCAATACACATGAACTTTTATCAAAACACATGAGACATGAATCTACTTTGAAGCTAAAGAATTTAAGCAAAAAAGGCAAGCATTATTGAAGATTCATTAATCAATATTAATATTAAATTGAATCTTATTTTATAACTCCACCAAATAAAGTAGAGAAAAGATTAACATCCAGATTCAAAAGCGATGCCCTTTTACAATCCTAAAACTGCAGACTCAAAATCTGTCTTTTCCTAACCCAACATCATCTGCTACAACCGCCTCTCTAGGATCCGTCGACATCCACGCATACATAAAACCCTTAACAACCAGAACAAGAAACTCCACATGTAAAACGTTGCAACTAATGCCAAGTTACAACACACATCTATAACACCTTAAGAAAAATCAAAAACAAACATAAACCCTGTGAAACAAAAAATAAACCAGAGAATCAACTAAATAGCCATAGAAGCCCAAATATAAAACAAACTAAACCTGAGCTAGAAATTAGGTCAAGCACCTGGAGTGCACTAAGGTTTTGATCTAAGTTAATGGTCAGAAGCAAACAACATCAGCAGTATAAACATACACAAACTTAACCTGAAGCTCCCCAATTAAGGATCCTCTGCCATACTTTGTTGAATGGAAGCTTAAACTCATCCAAAGATGAACCCTAGGGCTAATAGTACTTCCTCAGTCCCACAAAACCTGAAATAATTCATTTTAAATTATAAAAATTTGTTATTTGAACAGTGTCATAGTTGTGCGGTGGTGTGAGTGCAGATGGACTACCATGATTGGCTAGGTGCATGTTAGCATTTTATTACTTAACCTGAACTGTGGCTCCAAACTTCTGTTTTATACTATAGTTATAATAGATGCTCGTGTTACACAACTGCGTCTTTTAAAAGATTTAATATAAAATAGGGGCAACTTCATATAACAGTGACCAAGCTGAAGTTCCAATCAGGTCACTGGTGTAAAGTTTTGTTCTATTTAGGTCACTTAACATTTATTTAGTGTTTCAATACTAGATATTTGACCTGGATAGCAGGTTATCTAAGTTTATTATGCACTCCTTTTAAGTAACAGGTGTTTACGGTGCACTCCTCTTAAGCTACCGGGTGTTTACTTTACACTCCTCTTAAGTTAACATGTGTTTATTATGTACTCCTCTTAAGTAACATGTGTTTACGGTGCACTCCTCTTAAGTTTCCAAGTGCTAATTTACACTCCTATTAAGTTAATATGTGTTAATTATGAATTCCTCTTAAGTTAACATGTGTTTATTATGCACTCCTCTTAACTTAACAGATTGTCATACCCCGACTTAGGGCCTAAGCGTTGACCAATAGTTGATACATGTTTTGTAAATATATCAGAGTTTGCAGTTTATTTAGCGGAAGTCTTTATTTAAAAATAAAATATTAATATATTTTGAAACCTTTAGTTATAATAAATTATTAAGTTATTTGAAAGGCTTCTCGGATAATAAATACCTGAGTGTTTGATTTATATATCTTGTTTAAATACTGTTTACAATATTTTAATAATGAAAAGTTGAGTCATCTCTACCTTGCGAACATCTATCTCTATGAATTGATGTATTTCCTTGCTACCTGTACTGATATGTTTCCCTGAAATATGGGGGGAAAACACGTCAGGAATATGCTGATGAATCGTTGACTCTAAAAACATTTAATAAATCTTTCTTTGACTGACAATATAGTTTTACGCACAAGCTCGGCCTCTTATTTCCGACATTTGTACCACTGCCATACACACACAATTACGGTTCTCCGGGAACTGATGCCCATTGGAGAACCTTTATTATGATCTCTAGTCTGCGACCACGTAGCCTTGATTGATAGACTAGACAAATTATGTTTGGATCCAAACACATGTGTACTCGGTCTGAGCTGCTTTATTTTCTATCTTGTAAATTAGGGATCACGTAATCCCTTAAATCTTTTTGTTAAAGATCACGTAATCTCATATAAATATTTGACTGACGTTGTTTAAGATAAACAACCCGTTTATCTTGACTGACTTAAAAAGGTTTAGTATTCGCCTGTGATTGTCTGTTCTGAATGATGTGATAATCTCGTTTGAAAACCTTTATGAATGATTGATGATTAACCTATAAAAAAATAGGTTTATAAATACCCAGATCATCTCTTGATCCGGCTACAGACCTTTAGTCTGGTTTTGATAGCTTTAAACCTTAATTGATCATTTGTTTGAATAAAATATTTAGATCTGAAATCTTTATCTTTGTTTGCCAATCATGTACTGAGTTTCTTCTTCATGAAGAAACATCTATAATATAGGTTTCTTCTTCAAGAATAAACGTCATCTGTCTATAACATTTGTATATATAAAATCTTAAGTTTCTTAATCATGAAGAAACACTATTTTGACTATACCCTTTTGTAGGTAAAAGCTTATATTTCTTAATCATGAATAAATAATATTTTAACAATATCCTCATGTATATAAACTTATATATTTCTTAATTTTAAAGAAACATTATTTTAACTTGACATTTGATTTTGTATATCTTGATCAAGGTCTAGGCTATAACCTTGATTAGGCTCCAAGCCATGAAATATAATAAAATAATAATTTAGGCAAATGCCCTACCATACACGGGTATTTTGGAGTTTATACGCCTAAGCTTGTACGAAAAGCACTTCTACTCTATATCGCGTACGAGAGCTTAAACCGTCAGAACTTTGGGGCTTAGCACGTACTTCGATGCTCGGCACACAAAACGAGGTGGAGAGAGAATGTGAACCCCTCATTTTATAGCTGAAACTGGGCCCCATCGCGATACGCAATGGACCCTTCCCTTTAAGCCGTCGCATATCGCGATGGCAGGAAAAAGACACGTGGCGCGATGACTGAGCGCTTGTGTCTACCACATGTCACCCTGATGCGACACATGTCGCTAAGTCATAACAGTCCATCGCGTATCACGATGGCCTCGTCTTGAGCTCATCGCGTATCGCGATGGGTTCCAGTATTTAGAATTTGACTTTTGGTTCGTTGCCTCTAGTAGCTTGTCGTGTCTAAGTCTAACTCTCATTGTCCAAAAATACTAAGGCTGCTCTAAAGCAGCTCATGGCGATGCGAGTGTGCGCCATCAAAGCGCCACATTGCGCCCATCGCCCGAGCCCATGCGCGTCGGATGTTTCGCACCCTCCGCTAGGACCATTAGGTGCATGCTTGGCATAACAAAATATTATAATGGAAACTCCTATCTTTATAAAGAGCTTCCAAATTTTTTCTTACTTTCCATATGGGATGAATTTTATCTTCCTTTTTTATACCCATGTGGAATGCTTTCACTTTTTTTCATCTTTCCATGTGGGATTAATTCTTTTTCCCAATTCTTAACATGGGATGAACTTCCTTATTTATATTTTTATTTCCTTAATTTCTTTTTACCTTATTTAAATTTTTCCATTACTTATCTTGGGAATATTTTTGATTCTTCGACTTTATTAAGTTATCAAATTTGGATCAAAATTTTGGGATGTTACACATGTTTACTTTGCACTCCTAAGTTAACATGTGTTACTTTACCTAGATAACATGTTATCCATGTCAAATATCTATGATTAAAACACTAAATAAAGGTTAAGTGACATAAATAGAACAAAACTTTACACTAGTGACCCACTAGGAACAAAACTAAAACTTTGTACTATTCTATAAAGTAATCCTTAAAATGTATATATAAAACCGTTATTTTGTTAACATATATGGTTTTAAGTAAATATTATATAATGTTACTTTGATGACCATTGGTCCATAAACTATGGTGTGGATATGGAGGGTGGACATGTTTAAACCTATTTTTATACAAAAAAGTTCTTACTTGAGACATATTTAAGTCTATTTTTATACAAAATGTCTTTTACACAACTGAAATAATAATCAATTAAGCCAATTTAAAAATTAAATTGTTTAAAACTAACAAAAACCCCTTTTACTTAAGGCCTAATTTTTTTGTCTTCGACCCAAAAAAATATTAGCAATTCTTGAAGAAAGCCCTGTGTGGACATGGATCTGGATATGAATATAGTATAAAACCCAGTCAATATTAAAAAAATTACCAAATTTCAATTTCTTAAGTTATTCACGGGCAAATGCTTGAAAATCGCATCTACTAAAGTAATGTTTACACTTGGGGATTTTACTACTATTACATTTTTGGCGCCCGTACCTTTAATTAAGAGTGTATCCGATCTTGCTTGTATGGACAAAATCAATCATGTATGATCATAAACGGGATGGACATGCTAGTCATCGACCATCAACCCGCAAAAGAAAAACTAAAATTAACAAAATATCCTTACCAAAATGATCAACCTTCTATTAAAACTTAAAACTAGCATTGACCAATATAGAGGTAGGGTCGTAGAAAGTGGAAATGGGCCAAAGTTTATGACAAGAATAGTATCCGCAGAAGTCCAATCAGTTTGTCTAGAAACCCACGAAAGACATCCGCGGGCGGAAGAACAAAGGAAAAGGCATTCTTCCAGAAGCACGCGAGAGGAACCCGTGAGGAGAAAGAATGACTTTTTCTAACAATGTCCTTCCAGAAGCTTGTTAAATATTCTCTCTGATAGCGACGTTTACCTCCTTCATAGAGAGCATGTGACAAATCAATCAATAAGGAGGAGCCAAATGGATATTTCCCAAACGACCTAGCACATGGCCAGCTATTGCCCCCAATGTCCCTCCAGATAAAAGGAAGCATCTTCTGGATAGTGACAGCTTGACCAATCATTCCTTTTCACCTTCGGTTATAAATACCCTCTCAATCATCATGAGGTATACACACAACTCCCATAATACATCAATCACTTATATTACTCTCTCTCTCTCTAGAAGAATAATACTTATTCTCACGTCGGAGGGTGGTTACGAGAAGACCCATTTGTCTTTCTCGTAACAAGCTCACGGTGGTTTGTTTTGCAAGATACGAATCCGGATCTAGCTTGACTCTCAACTTGTTTAACCTAACTTCATCCTTTACACTGCGTTCTCGAGATTTTAATTAAAAGAAAGGAAAGTATAAGATTGGATAGGATGGAAGAAGAAAATAAAGTACATGCATATAATGCATTCTCAAGTTTAATGAAAAATGAAAGAAATGGTTAATTACATTCTTTAGTTTAAATGAAAGGAAAGGAAAAGAAAAAAATGTGTAGTTTTACAAATATAGCCTTTTTAAAACAATTATTAGATGTAGATTGAAGGGTAAGGTGGAATTATAAATATTTATCCTTGCCTTTCTTTCCAAATCATGCCAAATTGGCAAGAAAACTTTGGGACTTAAAACACCCAAGTTTTCCTATCATTTCCTATCATTTCTTTTATAAAAAAAACTCAAGAATGAAGATTCAAACTAAAATCTTATCATTTCCTTTCTTATCCCATAAAAAAAAAACTCAAGAATACAGTGTTATTCCTTACCCGGTGAAAATATAGATCTAACCATAATACGTCATGATATGAGTAGATGAGTGTTTCTTCAACCAACTTGTTCAGAATCTAACAAAATTATACTATAATATTACAGTGATGAATGTAAGAGAGAGAATCCATAATCTAAATTCACCATCTTTATTTATATTAAAACCTAGATTACCTCACACCTAATGATTAAAATCAAAAGATGTCAGTAATAAACATAAACATACAGGGATTTAAAGTTTAAACTAAGGTCATTACACTACATGCGGTTACAACTTACAAGAGATTAGAGAAATAGTTCCTAAACCCTCGTCTACATACCCGTATCCATATCCGTACCCATACCCATACCCGTATTCGTGTTACCTTCTACGACTAAAATACGTCCATGCATAATAACTGCATATCATAATAACAATAACATTAATAATTCAACTTCATCATTGAAATTGATCCTCTTGCTTCACTGCATTTTCCTTTAAGCTTTTAGTCAACCAAAAGGCAGTTTCTCTTGGAGAAACCTTCCCGGGCCCGAACGGTTTCAACAACACTCCAAGCTCTTCAAACCTTTCCTCTTGCCACAACCTTGCACTAAACTCAAGAAGCCCTTCTAACGCCTCGGCTCGTTGTTTTTGTGATGACGTGTCGAACCGCCTCCGCCTGCATTTCCTCTTGCCACAACCTTGCACTAAACTCAAGAAGCCCTTCTAACGCCTCGGCTCGTTGTTTTTGTGATGACGTGTCGAACCGCCTCCGCCTGCAGTCTGATGAGGTTCGGCTCGATGCACCCGCTGTTGCATTTTGGTCCGAGCAGTCACTCCCGGTTGGGGAGTTTGAGTTATGTCTCACGGATGTTGTGTCAACGGCTTGAACCATGCACTTGTCTTTCATGATTGACCGGTCACATGGTGGGGATGATGACCCTTGTACAGAGGTTATCTAGGTTCTGCGGGTCGGGCCGAACGGGCCGTGGGTTGGATCGAAGTCAACCATTTTGTCAATTCGAGGGGCGTTGACTGAAACACCCATAGATTTGATGCTATCAAGGAAGCCTGTGCTTTTTCTGCAAACGGAATCTTCGATTATGGGCTTTTTCAGAAGCGGGAAGGACGCCAGTCTACTTGTGGGACACTGTTGTTTTACTGAACTTCTTGAATCCGAATCCTGCATCTGTAAGCGGTTTCATATTTCAGAATAAAAGCTGAAAAGTATAATTTTGACATGTTTACTTATGAACGGGTCAATTCGGGTTAAGTTCTATGTTTGACTGGTTCAAAAGATACTTAACAAGGCAAGTATCCCAAAGGGTATTTAGTTTTATATAACTTCTTAAATCAATTTATCCTAAACAAAAAATATACTGTTGTATTGACTTAATAATATACTTTTGTAATTATATTCAACACATTAATTAATAAGAATAGATGGACAAATAAGTGTACTAAAAATGCAAGTTTGACCCACCTATTTTGCCACCTCTAGTAATATGTTACTGAGAAGGAATATTGTTGAAAAAATTATGGATTATTGCTGAATATTCATATAAGTCCTTAGACTTTATATTTGAATAAATAAGTACTCAGATTTTTAAAAATTGACGAAAATATCCTTTTTATAAAAAGTTTAACTATGATAGCATATAAGGGTGTGCATGAAACCGAAAAAATGGAACATAAATAACCAAACCAACAATTTATAAAAACCAAATTTTCAGTTCTGTAACATCCTGAATATTATAATAATAAATAAAGAAAGTTACGTTTAGTGATTTCGCGTTACTAAGTAATACCGAGTAAAGAACGGATCATGGACTTAGATTAATTCCAACCATCTTCTCTGCCTCATGATCTGTATGACTATCTATACAGATCATAAGAGTTTAAAGTACTTCTTCGAGCAGAAAGAATTGAACATGAGGCAGAGAAGATGGTTGGAGTTGATTAAGGATTATGACTGCGACATTAAGTACTATCCCGGTAAAGCTAATGTAGTCGCTGACGCGTTAAGTCGTAAGAATGAGGAAGTCCTTGCAACAGTAAAGTCATACAAGTTGATCATGAACTCAAGCCTTTTTGAAGAAATCATCAAGGTGCAGTCAGAGGTGCTAGTAGACGAGAAGTTGGTAAAGAAAGAAAGAGTTTACGGCCAACAAGACGAGCTAATGGAAAACACTCATGGTGTTAAGACTAGGTTTGACCGTATGTGGATCCCACGCCATGGAGATCTCAGAGGTCGAATCTTAGATGAGGCTCATAAGTCAAGATATTCGATTCATCCAGGAGCTACAAAGATGTACCAAGATTTAAAAAGAGCCTATTGGTGGCCGGAAATGAAGAATGAGGTAGTAGACTATGTTAGTAAGTGCTTAACTTGCTTACAAGTCAAAGCCGAACATCAGCAGCCTTATGGAAAGATGCAACCGCTAGAGATACCTGAGTGGAAATGGGAACACATCACCATGGATTTCATAACTAAGCTACCTCGTACAGCTAAGCATCATGATACTATCTGGGTGATTGTGGACCGTTTGACCAAGAGTGCTCACTTTCTGCCCATACGAGAGGCCATCTCGTCAGAAACGTTAGTAAACTTGTTCATTAAAGAAGTTGTAACCAAGCATGGAGTACCGTTATCGATCGTGTCTGATAGAGATACACGGTTTACTTCGAGGTTCTGGAAGAAATTCCATGAAGCTATGGGGACGAGGTTGAACATCAGTACGGCGTATCATCCTCAAACCGATGGACAGTCTGAAAGGACGATCCAAACCCTTGAGGATATGCTGCGTGCTTGTGTTTTAGATTTTGGTGGGAGTTGGGATGATCATCTGCACCTGGCAGAGTTCTCCTATAACAACAGTTACCATTCAAGTATTGGTATGCCACCGTTTGAGATGCTTTACGGTAGACGATGTAGAACCCCGGTGTGTTGGGGTGAGATTGGTCAGAAGGAAATGGGAAGCCTAGAAGTGGTTCAAGAAACGTCTTCAAAGTTCGATCAGATCAAAGCAAGAATGAAAGCCGCTCAAGACAGACAAAAATCTTATGCAGATAAGCGGCGACGACCAATTGAGTTTAACGTTGGTGACAATGTCATGCTTAAGGTCTCGCCTTGGAAAGGGATTATCCGTTTTAGGAAAAGAGGGAAGTTGAGTCCAAGGTACATTGGACCGTTTAAGATTGTAGATCGCGTGGGTGAAGTAGCTTATAAGCTGGATTTACCCGATGAGTTAGAGGGGATTCATTCAACCTTCCATGTTTCTCATCTGAGGAAGTGTCTAGCTGATGACACGTCTCAAGTGCCATTGATGGACATTGAGGTTAATGAACAATTGAACTACATCGAGCAACCGATAGAGATCGTTGATCGCAAGGAGAAGCAGCTTCGTCACAAAGTTATACCTTTGGTAAAAGTGATATGGAAACATCGCAAAGGATCGGATGCTACTTGGGAAGCCGAGGATGAGATGCGCAAGTTTTACCCTGGTCTGTTTATGTAATAGTTAGGTTTCGGGGACGAAACCTCTTTAAGGAGGGAAGACTTGTAACATCCTGAATATTATAATGATAAATAAAGAAAGTTATGTTTAGTGATTTCGCGTTATTAAGCAAGTAATACCGAGTAAAGAACGGATCATGGACTTAGATTAATTAAGATGGATTAAGGGTAATGGGCCTTAGGTCCATGGGCTTTAAGGGATATAAATATCCCCTTAAACCATCCTAAAACCCTAACTATCATTTCCATCTTTCATAAATCTCTACACACTCAAAAACACACACATACACTACACCTCATACGGCCGAGAGAGAGAGAGAGAGAGAGAGCGGATTCGAGTCCAAAAATCAAGCCGACCATTATTAGATCTTCGATATACGAGCTAGATACGAGATAACCACGCAAACCGAACACATAAAGGTAAGATTTCGATCTTAAAGTTCATGTTAGCAAATCAAGCAGTTCGCTTATTGTTAAGTTCACTTAATGATAAGTTCGCTGGAGTTAGCAAATTAATTAATGATTCGAAATTATAATGGAAAATGTGTTACGACAGTTAATGGAAATAAAATTTTTCCAAGCTGACCTGGCAGCTCGACCCCAGCCAGGGGCTCTGCCCCTTGGACCCTGCTAGGGGCGCCGCCCCTAGACCCCGCTGGGTTCGTTGTGGGTTTTATAAAGATAGAAATACAAATGAGTAGTAGTAGTTAACTGATACATGTAAATATTATACAGTTAGCCGTGCACAGCTCAAGAAGGGATTAACGATTAACGGAGAGTGTAACAGGATTCAGGTGAGTTTCTAGCCCCACTTCTATGTTATTTTTTCGGGGCTGTGTGCATACTCGATATGTTTGTTAATACACTTATCCTAAGTGATAAGTGTATGCCTTATATGAATGATGTGAAATGTATGAATGATTGCTTGTTAGTACGTGAACGATCTTCGAATATTGCACGTACTGTCAGGTTGTAGTGTTACGTATAAGGTAAGTATAATGTATTTGCTTATATGTATGAATGCGATAAAGTTAACAAACGAAGAAAAGGCATGGTTGTATGGTAACGAAGAGGGACCAGACCCTAATAATATCTGTGATGTTAGGGACCAGACCCTTATAATATCTGTGATGTCAGGGACCAGACCCTTATAATATCTGTGAGGTTATAGGGCGAAAGGCTCTTTAAAGCGTACGATTATGTATGTAAAGAAAGTATGAAGGTAAGAATGAAAGTATATGCACTTATGTGTGTATGAAAGAAAGTTAAGAGGTTAAGTATGAAATGTAAGAAGGTATTGTATGAGTATGTGATTAACTAGAACTCACTCAGCGTAGCTGACTTTTAGTATGCACGCAGGTGAGTAGAATGAGGCAGGTAGCTTGAGAAGGACACATGGCAGAGTTGGACGAAGCTGGCATCTGAAGATTTTGCTATGATGTTTTATTTTAAAAGACTATGTTTTGTTTTTAAATGACTATGAATGCTCAATAAGACAAGAATTATGGTTATGGAATGTAATTGTTTGAATGTTTAATGTTCCGCGAATGTTTTAATTAACTCTGATATTTAGAACTGCGTTTATGAGTAAATCCAACACGAAAGTAGGGCTACCGGTAACGGGGTCTTACAAGTTCGGTTTCAGTTTTGCATGCAACTAAAACAGAGAAAACCAAACCAAACCGATTTTATGAGTAATTTATAATAATTTAATAAATAGTGTAACCCAAATGTATAATAACCAGTTAATCATTAATTAACAAAAAGATTTAGGCCAAAGTCTTAAGGCCCAAATTCATTATTGTGGGCCAATTTTCATTTCCCAAACCGTAACTGAACTGAACCCAAATCGAAAACCAAACGATAAATTCAGTTTTTCATTCAGTTTGAATCCAAAACTGACCCATGCAAACCCTCAGATTAACACATTAGTGTAAAAGGGAAGCAAAAAATGCAAGAAACGAAATTTAACGATCTTACCGTTTCACGGCCCTTTGAGAACCCGGATCGCTGTTTAGGAGCAGAGGATATCTTTGGTGAAGTGAACCTAAGATTCTTGGTAGAATTGGAAGGTTTTGATGAGATATTCTTATTATCAACGGGTGAGTCGTCACAGGTGCTTCCAATAGACATTCTTTCCACTCTTCTATGCAAATAATGAGGGGAATCCTGACACCGCTTGGTTAAAAATGGTGAACCTAAGTCACCTAAAGATATGCTCGGATTCAAAGGTCTGTCATTTCCATATGATAGCCGTCTGTCTCTTGATCTTGGACGAAGACAAAGGGGCTCAGCAAATCTTGTTTTCTTCATGTAATCGGGTTCGGTCCAATGGGTGGTGGTTAATGTGGTGCGTTTGGGGCTGTTTAGTTTGAGGTTGACTTTGAGTACATATGGCTGGAGGTGTTGATGCCTTAGTAGCTCTCCTGCCTAACAAATCAAAAAGACATTTTATTTATTGAAGTAAAAAACGTAAGCAATAAAGAAAACAGTTTGAGAAACGGAAAAACGGATCATCATTCAGGGTAATCGGACCCAATCGCCAATCCGGCCCATTTTGATCGGTTACACAACCTGCCCGATAGGGGTGCTAAATGGGTCGTGTTGGTGAATCAAACCCGAAAACGAACCCAAACACAACACGCATATTCGCATCTTGACACAAACACGGCAAATTTAACCCAACAAAACTTTTATTTACTTTATTTATTTATTTATTTTCATATTAATACTCTAAAATTACAAAATTACAACTAAAAATACATGTGTATATAAACAACTATGTTTAGCTATAAAACTTGATGCTCAATATTAAAAACAAATGTGTTAAAACAGGTAAACATTAACCCGCAAACCAGCCCATTCAGTTTGCCACCCTTGTAACTATGATGGAAGAATTAGCATGCTACTGTTATGCCATTAAATTTATTGATATTGTGAAGCACTGTGCAGAAGCCATGTTAAAGAGCTAGGCCTCCCAAAGTTGGAAAATAAGAATGAATAAGAAACTATAACATAGTTAACCCTCTATCTACACAAAGCAAGATTTGATTTTATAACATAAAAGATTTGTATAATGCGTACACTTGGCCTTAGTTCTGGATTTTTCCTCAGCATGCTTTTTACAAGGCCCCAACTGAAACAGAAAAGAGTAAAATAATTAGGTTCCAAAATTAAATTAACTTGATGGTGATGCCACAAGACACAAAGAAGAAAAATCATGCAAGTCATGACTCACAAGGCACCAGTGTATTTGGTTGGAAGTGGTGCCACAATCGACTTATTGATCTTGTTAATCAGTGCTTGCATATCCTGTTTAAGAAGTTAACAACAAAATTTTAAGCATTTGGTGGGCCAGGCGGAACTAAAATATAATTTTGGATTTTTGGTCACGGGAATTGGATCATATTAGCTTTCTATCAAATCAATTTTAGCCTTTTAGGTGACATATGATGTAACATGCCACATCGTTAATAAAGTAGGTATAAGGTATATAAGAACACTTACAAAAGCTTTAAATGCAGCCTTATGGGAGGTCATTTCATATATGCAGCATCCTAGAAGACAGAAGATGGAGAAACATTAATATGTGTCGATATTAAGAAATCAAATATCATTTCTCCCTTACCAAGAGACCAAATATCTGATTTTGAACCATATGGTATATCTGCAAGAAGCTCGGGGCACATATAACTAGGAGTTCCTACCACCTATGTAAAGTAAAAACAAGAAACAATGAGATGTCTCCCAATAAATATAGAGATTAAAAGTTAAAACTCAAATCTAAAGGTTATCTTTAGGAAACATATCACTCACAGATGAGGCAAGGTCATCTGAAGTCAACATCTTGGCTAGTCCAAAATCACCTGAAAGAATTATTGATGATGATGCCATGATGGTGAGTCGTCACTTTCTTTTAAATTATAAAAATGTTCGCTCGTGATCGCTTAGAGCCCCTCTTCCATCAATAGGTACTCCTAAGCGTCGACCACACGCCCTAGCATAGCCTTTCCCGCAGGGACATCCACAATAGAGCCAGTGCGCTTGACAAGATCTCCTTCTTTAATAGCAGTATCACTACCAAAGACAACAATCCCTACATTCTCATTCTCAAGATTCAAGGCTATTCCTTTCACACCGCTGGCAAATTCAACCATTTCCCCAGCTTGAATCTCGTTCAACCCATAAACACGTGCAATCCCATCTCCAACTGAGACCACTCGACCAATCTGATATACACTTACCAAGACGTATATCTTGATCTTTTGTCAAGAATATATTTGAACACTGTAAAAGGGTAATGAAATAAAGATCAGCAAATAAAGGTCCATAAAATTTCAGAATATTATGATAATTCAGCAAAAAGCAATTTAATCCGCCGAGATAACCTTTATGTCCCGGTGAAGAACATGATTCGAGTGTAAGTAGTCGAGCGCCATTAAGAGTTGTACAAGCCACTTACATAATTTCTGCATGATAGTTTGCTGTTTAGGCCATACAATCAAAGAAAAAAAGGGGGGGGGGGGTTAGGTGCATGGTGATAGGTACCTCTTCAGAAAACAGCATGCCATTGGCCTTTTTAATAGCTCCTGCCCTGTAAAAGGAGAAAATTGTCAAATTCATGCCAATAACAATTTAGCTCTGTGCCATAACATTATAATTTGAGAGGAATGGTTACAAAGTACTAACATGTCTCCACCTTCACAATATCCTATAATAATGCAAACATAGCATCCCTGTCAAAAATATATACGCATAAAAGCACATGGTTAGTACAGATTTTGTGATAGAAAATGAACATTTTGTGACCAATGTTGTTTTAGATTGTTATAACAGCTTTATGTTGTCATATATAAGCAGTTGAGCAAGATAGAGCTTGCAAAAGAAAACTACGTCCAATTCATAATTTGAAAACACGTTGCACAAAAATGACAAATGGTATAAATGTATAATACACTATATAGGCCCCAAATTTGATCCCGGTAGGTGCATGTAAACAAATAAAAACGCTACACATAAGTAAGTGAGAAAAATGTATCAAGCTGTGCATGATTGATATCTGTGTTTTAATTAGAGGAAAGTTAAAGATATATGATGCTACAGTTTGTTTCAGCTATATAGTATCCTTTTGTAGGAGTTTCTGTTACAAATATCTATGTTAAGATTTTAGGCGAGTGTAAACTGAATTACACTGAAAATAATGGCTATGAACATAATACAGAATAAAATAAATTTTCATTTCCTTACCCTTTCTACCCAGGAATCTTTATACTCCACAATAAAGGGATTTCGCATTTTAGAGATGAGCTCCATCTACAAACAGAAAAGGTGGATTAGTTTGTGCATGCTAGATAACTAGACATTGTTTAGATGTAATTAATGCGAAACAAACATGATTATCACATATCTACATTAGAGAATATGAAGTTCATAAAAGTAATGATTAAACTAGGTGCATTTAGGATAATTAAAGCAAACAAAATAGGATTAAGAAAAGACTGCAGGATGCTCAAAGTAAACGATGCCAACCTCTTGATGTGCAGACCTGCGTGTTCTATCAGTTTGGCGGGCAAGGCGTATCTTTTTCAACACGTACCTTATATACAAAGTTAAACAAAATGGAAGAAATAATCAATATGCGTCAATGAAAATGCAACTTTTAGCATAATTGAGTAAACATGAAACACATGAAACACATCATGATAAAGAAACAAGTAAACAGATACATAGATCCCGGCATTAAAACAAAAATAACTAAAAAAAATTCAAACCCGTCCTCACTTTTTTTTTTCATGTTTATGTCGTACGAGAAGGGCGGAACCAAACGCCCCCCTTCCAATTTGCTCAAGCACTTCGTACTGATCCATCTAGCTAGCAGTGCATTACACTTATGGAGGCTACAAGATTCTTCTTCCGGTCATACATTCAATGATACGAATCCTGTAAGCATAGTAGCATACAAATTAAGATGTTAAAACAAACTGCTATTAAAATAACAAAAGAGAAATAAAAACGCAGTAGCATAAAACATAAACAATATAATAGTTATAATACAAGCAACCTTGCACATTAAAGCAACTTTTCTTGAGATAAAAGTTAAAAGAGATTAGAAAGGAGAAGAAACAAACCACACAAAAAAAAACTAAAAGGTAGTAATAGAAGATATGCAGCTACCAGCGCATAATTGAACAATTAAAATGCTATTTAACTTAAAATCATTAGAAAGCAGAAAAAATCACGGAAGTAAGACCACACGGTATATCTTATATCTTCGTCACGGTATATGTTAACTAAGTAAGTGCCTTAGAAACACTAATGAGAACACGCTAACTGTTAACATTTAATAGACCGACTCTACAGTTATCCATTTAGGTAGTAAGACAATAATATACTCATGAAAACAATATGTGCTCCCACCCACCATGTATAAAGTATAAACATCAAACTGTGAAAAGTAACTACTGAAACCACAATGTGTCAGTGTCTTAAAAACTAGCTTTAAAATTCATTTATTAATATTAACATCAAGTATTGATAACCTACAACAAATATGTTTCCCTTCATCCACCAATCATAATTATCGAGAAACAAACACTCAAAAGAGTAATGTGGCTCTCAACCACCATTTATTTATATACATCAAAATGTGAAAACAAAGTAAGTGAGGCTAAGCGGATGTGGTGGTAATTGGTGGTGAAATTTACATTCAACATCATTTTGAAGCTTAATTGGTAAGAGGTAATGCGGAGGGACTGATTTAGAGGTATCGCCTAAATTAGGTCACAATGCATCATCCACAATTCCAGTTTTACATACTATTGCTGCATAATGAATAATAATGACTTAATCACACAAGCAGATACAACAGTTGAATCTAACGAAAAGAGATCCAAAGCAAATTATACAATAACAGCAAAATTAAGCAGAAGAAGTTGAAGTTAAAACAACAAATGTGAGAATGAATAAATACGAGTGAATGCAATAATAATATCAGGAATCGGAAAACAAGTTGAAATGCATCTGAAATCGTAAGGGTTGGAGTGAGTGAGAGATTAGTGGCTGATTACAGTCACTAGTATTATATACCTACCTTACCTGAGGAGTATTATTGAAGCAGCAGTTGAAGATTATTATTGTCGGATGCCATTTTATACAGACAGAAACAAGAGTGAGTAATTGAGAAATGGAAATCAAGTGTTGATGAAAGAGAGAGAGACTCCATGTGTCTGCTGCTGTTACTCTCTGTCGTATACACCATCTACAACTAATATCGTTTTATTTATCCAAAACTAATTTATAAGATCTATGGAATTTCGATAATATCTATATCTGCCGCGTGTCACTTTTACATTAAATCTCATCACTTTTTAATAAATTTATAACAATAAATTCTTAGAATTTGTTAATTTATTATTTAATTCATATTTTTTCAAACATTTAATATTTATAATTATCTTTTATTTTAAAAACTATTGTAGAACGATTGTATTAATAGTGTTTAACGGGTTTATTATTTAGGGTATTGTATACTGATTATTTATTAAATATTGTAATTTCAAGAACTAATCGTGTAATACACAGGCCTCAAACTAGTTATTTATATATTTTACTTATAGAAAACTTTACGTCGGGGGTGGTAATCTTGATCCAAACCATTTGACAGAATTACAGAAATTGTCTTTTATGTTTACCCCAAATTTCACTCGTGGTCATTTATTTTCCAAATTGATGATTATTGTCCTTTACGTTTCAGAATCTTACAGCGTTTGTCCTTTAGGCCTAACCCGGTTATTTTTCTTGTTAAGTCAGGTCATTGCACATGAGGGCAAATTGGTCACTTTACAAATTTATTAAAAAAACATTTTAAAAATAAAACTAAAAGAATATAATATATATTTAAAATATATGTATATATAGAGATATTTACCCTCCCTCACCCCCTCCCTCTATCTCTCTTCATCATCATTTTCATCCATCAACAACAACACCATCTGTGACCGCCACCACCCACCCCCATACAAACTAGTAACCACGTGAGCACCACCATTTTATCTCCTACAAACTATTAACCACGTTGCAACCTCCACCTCCATACAGAACCACCAAAGCCGCTGCCAACGATTCTTTTATAGGGTTTCAATTAGAAGTGGGTTGTTGGTGGCGGTGTAATGAATGCAGGTAGGGGCAAGAGGAGATCGGAAAACCACTAGAATCAACCTTCCGTACATGTTCTTACCTCTCTATTTTCCATTTATTATGGCGATATTGATGGTGCGGAAGACGATGTTGGTATCATGTGTTTCCATCAATGATTGAACATAACAAAAGTGGTGAATACACTGTTTCCGAGCACCCAAATCTGATTTTGAAGCTCTAAATCATAAACACCCCAATCTCCATGTTTTGGTCACGAAGTCCTAATGGGAAATGCGATAGTATTAATTATTAAAACTGAAGGTGATGAAGGTGAAAGGTTCTTGCTGCAAGGTTGGATTTTCCTAACGATTTCTCTACCGGAGATGGGGATTGGTGGTATGGTAATACAAGTTAAGATCTTGTGGTACAACTCTTATGGTGCGGTAAGAGAGGTTGATGGCGGCAGGTGGTGCGATGGTGGTTTTCTGGTGGCAAATGGTGGTGAGCAGGTGGGGTGCGTGATAGTGTATGAAGATGAAGAGAGATAGAGAGGGGGGAGAGTAAATATCTCTATATATATACATATATTTTAAATATATATTATATTCTTTTAGTTTTAATTTTAAAATGTTTCTTTGATGAATTTGTAAAGTGATCAATTTGCCTTCATGTGCAATTACATGAATGCACATGAATTGACTTAACGAGAAAAACTAACCGGGTCAGGCCTAAAGAACAAAAGCTGTAAGATTTTGAAACGTAGAGGACAATAAACATCAATTTAGAAGATAAAGGATCAAGAGTGAAATTTGGGGTAAACATAAAGGACAATTTATGTAATTCTGTCATAAGTCATTTTTTGTTGTTTTTAAAATTATATAGGTTTGTTTGAGGCATAGATTTTAACTAAATGGGTCACTTAAAATTCCACCTTATTTTTCGGTCAAAATGGGTCAACAAATTTAAAGAAATGGGTCGACGAGGGTTAGTATCTTAAGGAAAAGTGGCAGGATCGAATTGAAACGGTTTTGGATTGGAACGAGTTCGGTTTAGGTTTTGGCTCGGATTAGATTTTGAGCCGACACGAGTTTTCGCACCGGACAGGTTGGGTTTCGATTTCTTTTTTTCCTTTTTGGTCGATTTCGAATTCGTTTTCAGTTTTTTTGTATCGTTTTGGTCGGTTTTTTCAGTTTCATTTTTGATTGGTTTCAGTTTTTTAGCTTTGTTTTGATCAATTTTTTCGATTTCAATCAATTCGTTTTTGTTTTTGTTATGTTTTCTTCGACTTTTCGGTTTCAGTTCATTTCTCGGGGTTTTTTTATGAATGAGGACAACAGAGGAAACGTTTTAGTTTTCTTAACTTTTTTCATTTTTAATTTATATTTTGAGTTATGATTTTTTTATTGTTTTTTTTTATTTTTCTAGGGGTTTTTTATCTTAATAAAAACAACTCAAAAAAATCATAACTCAGAATATAAAGCAAACACAAGAAAAAAAGTAGAAAAAAACTAAAACGTTTCTTTCGTTATCCTCATTAAAAAAAACGACCTAAAACTCGTTCCGACTCGGACCCCTTCTAGCCCGAACCTATTGGCCCTAACCCGTTCCGAACTAAACCAAAACAACCTTTTTTTTAATTGACCCATTTGCCAACCCTACTTGAGATAAATACTTTTCGTGTATGAGAGTGTGAGCAGACGAACTTTGCAACCCGGGTTTGAAAAATAGCTTATTTGCATTCATGACATCTACAAAATCTTTTATTATATGTCATGTCATCACCTTTGCGTTTGGTTGACCGTTTGAATGATGGTGAAATAACAGTTATGCCCTTAGTTAATTTATTATTATTATACTCTCTTTCTCACACATACATAGATAGTTCGAAACCGCTCTGATATCAATAACGTAATATACCTTCTATTAACCACCATCGAAATTCCTCTATAACCCTAATTCGACTAAAAGAGTTATTTAGTTGTTTAATTTCAAAATTAAGTTAAAAACATAGTGAGTTCCGTCAACCTTCTCAGTGTTGAGTCTCAGGAGCTTAAATTTCAATGTAAAAAAACGATGGTGTGGCTGTGCTTTCTTAAAGAAACTCATTTGTTGTTTTAATCCACCACCCAAGCTGAGAACCATCATCCCCAACCACCACCCACGTCTGTTAGCCACCACTAATTCCTCATGATATCACCATATGCAACCTCTGATCAATCCCTTCGTCAACTATATTAAAGACCATCTTAACCATCGTCTCCTCCATTTTACCCTTAAATCGTCCCCAAACTTAACATCCTCAAATAGGTTTGCAACCACAAATAGCTACCAATATACCACCCTACCGTTGAATTGACCCCAATTAACAACTTCGAAGAGTCATTTAGATCTGTCAAATAGTTAGGGGGTAGGTGGCGATGGTGTGGGTTCAAAGAGGTGTGGTCGTGGTGGATTAAAGGTTTTCCATTACTGCAGGTTTATATCGATGTTCAAGTTCTTGGATGATAGTGGGATCAATTTAACCCATGGTTGGTGATTGATAAGTTGTGTCGAAGACTCATTGATGAAAAGACTTAACCAACTTACGGAGCATCTAAAACCCCTGACCAACATTTATGTTAGCATCTGACAAAGTGTCTATATAATTTATTATTTTCAAGACCAATAATGATTCTTTCATTATATAGAAACATAGATATTACAACAACATAGCAGGTAGGCGGGCAACAAGCTGCGTCGCCACCCCTTTCTGAATTGCAAACTCTAACCTGTTAAAGACATACCCCTGCCCCTTTGGAGTCGACACATTGCTATGCACACCCCGTTGGACCCTGGTTAGGAAACGGATAGCTTCCGGTGCCAAGGAGCCAAAGGTATCAAAAGCCAAAGGGACAAAAACATGTTGGTTCTCTTCGCATGCTTTAGCATGTTTCTCCACCTTCTTCGTTTCAACCCTTTTCATTACTTGCCCAGCTACAAACCCATTATCCCTCAAACCAGCTAAGGGAGATACCCCTGTGAGGTCAACACAAGCGTGTTTTCCCCCGGCCTAACCAAAGACGAGCAAATCTGCCGGTCGTAGAGTGGATCTCCCTTCCGTGGGGTCTGTAAGGAAGTTTACGGGGGCTTCCTTTTTAGCTGATTTCCCAGCTCGCCTTAAGATGTCCCAAAGAACGTTCCGCACCCAATCATGTCGATATTTGAACCCAGGCATCTCCTTGCAATGAACCGCATGCTCTCCGAATTTATCCAGGCAAGCCTTACGGCAGATCGGACATGTTTCGTCTTCTGGGTACATTGGGACCATCAAACGGTACTTAAGAATGGCCCTATACTCGACCGCAGACATGCTTTGGCCCAAGCCATCAATCGGGATAACGGTCAGAAAATCTTGGGCATGAGGACCTTGTAAGCATTCAATAACCGCCTTCTGTCGGGGGGACAATCCAAAAACTTCTCCCAGGCTCTGAGCGATTTTGCCAAAAAGGGCATTCGCCAAAGTTTTTTGAGGCTTTGGTGGGGCGGTGTCCATATTAGAGAAACCGCCAATGTCAAAGTCTGGGAGAGTGCCATTTAGGCGTTCTAGGGCCTGCACGTAGTCTGAGTCCAGGTCGACAACTCCGCTATTCCTTAAGATGTGATTCTGTAGCTTCCAAGACTGAGCCCTCGACGCTACAAAAGCGTAAACCCCAACATCATGAGCCGAAAGAAGGCCTAAACCCCCTAAGCGCATCGGTAAAGATGCAAGTCGCCACTGAAGATCACCAAAGAACGGGCCTCCACATACAACTATGTCTTCGATGGCTTCTCGAAGCCCCTTATCAAAACAGGATACCGCATCATCCATCATATGGAGGTGGCATGTTCGTAACCCAAAAAGCAACTTAGCAACCCCCATGCAAGACCTAAGCAGGAGGAGTTCGCTCTGGGGATCCCTAAGGCAAGGTAAGAGTTTCATAAGATCAACCGCTCCGCCTCGCCAACTCCTTAATAAAGTAGGGATCTTGACTAACAGCCCCTCCAAGGAGCTTTACCCCTCTCTCTGGTCTACCAATCCCACTAGGGAAGAGCCCATCTTTGACTTTCACCCCATTACACGCTGGCCAAAAAACCTCGGTTTTCTTAATATTAAGTTGCAGCCCCAATGATGGCCCTTCCGAGCTGATAATGTCTAGAGCTTTAGCGACTTCATTGGCACCACCAATAATAGTCCCATCATCCAAGTACCAAGCATGAAATGGGATGTTACAGTCATTTTGTACCCGGAGAACAAGAGGGTGTAATGTTAAGACAAAGAGGAGGGGCCCAAGGGGGTCTCCCTGCTGAACCCCAGTAGTAGCCCCTATACAGTCATCACCAACGTACAACCTAGCCGGCTGGGCATAAAGGAACTGGACCCATAGATAGATAGACGGGCAATGATGATGAACCTCCCGGAGAAGGGCTGTACGGTCGACCATATTGAAGGCGTTGGAGAAGTCCACGGTAAGCATAGCTAAAGAACCGTCCGCGTGAAAGAAGTTAAGAAACCGGTTCGCGCTGTGAAGCATCGCCTCTGCCCCATTAGGGGTCCCCACCCTAATGGGGCTATTATTATAATTAAAATATGTAAAGTGTAAACAACATACTTATGTGCAAACAATGACAAAACTTGACTTCTTAGGTAAACAATACACATGAGGATAGTTGGTGCTAACTTGTGCTAGCTTGTTGTAGCCTCGTAATGAGTTCAATCATTGGTTTTGTTAATTGTTGTATACCCTCGAGTTACAAAAACAGTACTGAACATAAAGCTTATAAGTTGTTCATTCTGAACTCATAGCATCAACCTCTTACCTCTTCATCAATTCAAACATGCTGCATCCACACAACAAAATGCCATAATTTGGATGAAGCAAAAATGCAGAATTCTACCAAAATCTAAGTACATGATCTTGTTTGTGTAGTTGATGAATTCTACCTCAACACGCCCGTCATTCTATCAGAAGATGTGTTTTTCGTGGCACCTTCATTTTTTTGGGTCAAATATTATTAATATAACAACACTAAACTTCATATTTTTCCTTTTTTTCAGAAAGAATTAAAACTGTTTTAAGATATTTTAAATTTATCTATATCCAAAATTGAAGAAGAAAGTAATCAGGTTGAGCAAGTTATAGCCCAATCAAAGTCTTCGACTGACTTCTTTAGCCTTCACTTGAATGCTAGATTATCAATCATTATTAAAATCTTTAAATGAAAATCATCATTAATTTTTCAGGTTTTCGAAAAATAAGTCCCTAATCAAGAAGGTTTTTTTTTCTTTTATTTTTTTATATCAAAAAATCCCAAATAATCTGGAAAAACTAAAGATTCAAGGTTATACAAAGGTACTGAACATAACTTTTATTCAGATCGATTTATAATGTAAAATGGATTAGTGTAAATACTCACATATAGATGCATTTGATGATTGTAGGGGTATGGTACTAAACCCGGTTTTACGACCCTAAATTTATTATGTTTGGCTTATTTTATTATATGGACTAATACAATGTTATTGGGCTGAGGGGGTTTTGTGGAGGTAACCCCAACTGGGCTAGGCCCATTAGGGTACCATGATGGTGGCCATGAGACTCTCTATATAAGGAGGTCTCCACCTCCTTATTAAGGGGTCATGCTCAATAAGAGCCACCACCACTTTTTGTGTCTGTAAACAAGAGATCTTTCAGATTTCTTAGCAGTCACCTCCACGCCCCCCGGAAACCATTGCAGGTCTCAAGCAGCCGAAGAAGAAGATCAAGATGTGGTCGTTCATCTCGAAAAACCGTGGAAACATCGTCATGGATCAGGTCAGATTCATTTCATGCTTCGACATTGGCGCCATCCGTGGGAGGGCAACGAACTACCCTTCGATCTTCATCTCGGCTGTCAGATCTATCCCAGGAAAAAACCCAGATCTGGAAGTTTACAGAAAAAGGCTTCAAGGCTTGTTCTATTAAAGCTCAAAAAGATCCATAGATCTAAAAGAGGCTTCCAGATCTGTGCGAAAAGAAACTGCCGGACTCGAATGATTAAGTCTCCGGATCTGTGATGGTTTTAAATCTGCTCCGAGCTTCAGATCTATCCAGATCTGATTTACAGATCTAGATTACAGACCTGGATTTTAGGTTTAAAATTGCAGGTCTAACTCTTAAATGGCAGATCCAAAAATTACCAGACTTCCGCCGCCATGTACGCGCGCCCGCGGATTCTCATTCCGCAGCCGTGCATGTGCCGCCGCGGAAACCACCATGTGGATTTTGCGCAAGAGACCTCCGCCATGCACGCGCACTCGCGAGTCACCGCTCCATCGCCGTGCATGCGCGCATCAGGCCTCACGCGCCAAACTTCAAGGTTGGGAATCTTCATAATATCCCATATGGCTACGCGCCAAACTTCAAGGTTGGGAATCCTCATAATATCCCATATGGCTACGCGCCAAACTTCAAGGTTGGGAATCCTCATAATATCCCATATGGCTACGCGCCAAACTTCAAGGTTGGGAATCCTCATAATATCCCATATGGCTACGCGCCAAACTTCAAGGTTGGGAATCCTCATAATATCCCATATGGCTACGCGCCAAACTTAAAGGTTGGGAATCCTCATTAATATCCCATATGGCTACGCGCCAAACTTCAAGGTTGGGAATCCTCATAATATCCCATATGGCTACGCGCCAAACTTCAAGGTTGGGAATCCTCATAATATCCCATATGGCTATGCGCCAAACTTAAGGGTTGGGAATCCTCATACCACATGCTCATTCACCACATATGCTCACGCATCACATATGCTCACGCATATTACTCATGCTTACGCATCTCATGCTCACACATATCACAGTCTACGCGCACGCGCATACAACATCTGCGAGCGGCGCGGGACATAAAGCCTACACGCACGCGCATGCAACATCTGCGCGTGGCGCATAACACAAAACCAAAGTCTACGCGCATGCGCATGCAACATCTGCGCGTGGCGCGGGACATAAAGTAGCTCGTAAGACGCCACGCGCGCAAGCTTTATTATTCATACAGCTCATAAGACGCCTCGCGCGCAAGCTGTTATTATTCTTATAGCTCGTAAGACGCCTCGCGCGCAAGCTTTTATTATTCACACAGCTCATAAGACGCCTCGCGCGCAAGCTGTTATTATTATTATAGCTCGTAAGCCGCAACTTGCGCAAGCTTCATTATTATTATAGCTCGTAAGTCGCCTCACGCGCAAGCTTTATTATAGCTCGTAAATCGCCTCACGCGCAAGCTTTATTATTCTTGTAGCTCATAAGTCGCCTCGCGCGCAAGCTTCATTATTATTATAGCTCGTAAGTCGCCTCACGCGCAAGCTTTATTATAGCTCGTAAGTCGCCTCACGCGCAAGCTTCATTATTATTATAGCTCGTAAGTCGCCTCACGCGCAAGCTTTATTATAGCTCGTAAGTCGCCTCACGCGCAAGCTTTATTATTCTTGTAGCTCATAAGTCACCTCGCGCGCAAGCTGTTATTATTCTTATAGCTCGTAAGACGCCTCGCGCGCAAGCTTTTATTATTCACACAGCTCATAAGACGCCTCGCGCGCAAGCTGTTATTATTCTTATAGCTCGTAAGCCGCCTCACGCGCAAGCTCCACTATTCTTACAGCTCATAAGACGCCTCGCGCGCAAGCTGTTATTATTCTCATAGCTCGTAAGACGCCTCGCGTGCAAGCTTTTATTATTCACACAACTCATAAGACGTCTCGCGCACAAGCTGTTATTATTATTATAGCTCGTAAGCCGCAACTCGCGCAAGCTTCATTATTATTATAGCTCGTAAGTCGCCTTGCGCGCAAGCTGTTATTATTATTATAGCTCGTAAGCCGCAACTCGCGCAAGCTTTATTATAGCTCGTAAGTCGCCTCACGTGCAAGTTTTATTATTCTTGTAGCTCATAAGTCGCCTCGCGCGCAAGCTTTATTATTCATGTAGCTCATAAGACGCCTCGCGCGCAAGCTGTTATTATTCTTATAGCTCGTAAGACGCCACGCGCGCAAGCTTTATTATTCATACAGCTCATAGGACGCCTCGCGCGCAAGCTGCTATTATTCTTATAGCTCGTAAGACGCCACGCGCGCAAGCTTTATTATTCATACAGCTCATAAGACGCCTCGCGCGCAAACTGTTATTATTCTCATAGCTCGTAAGACGCCTCGCGCGCAAGCTTTATTATTCTTATAGCTTGTAAGACGCCACGCGCGCAGGCTTCATTATTCTCATAGATCCATAAGTCGCCTCGCGCGCAGGCTTCATTATTTTTACAGCTCGTCACCATCATGAAGAAAACCTCCCAAAACTCAAAGACAATAAAGACAAGGCCAAAGAACAGGGAAAAAACCGCCTCATAGCCTAACACACCTCATAAAGTCCAGCGCTCCACCTAGACGCTTGCGCGTCCAGGAGCAACACTGGACTTGGGGGGGCTTGTAGGGGTATGGTACTAAACCCGGTTTTACGACCCTAAATTTATTATGTTTGGCTTATTTTATTATATGGACTAATACAATGTTATTGGGCTGAGGGGGTTTTGTGGAGGTAACCCCAACTGGGCTAGGCCCATTAGGGTACCATGATGGTGGCCATGAGACTCTCTATATAAGGAGGTCTCCACCTCCTTATTAAGGGGTCATGCTCAATAAGAGCCACCACCACTTTTTGTGTCTGTAAACAAGAGATCTTTCAGATTTCTTAGCAGTCACCTCCACGCCCCCCGGAAACCATTGCAGGTCTCAAGCAGCCGAAGAAGAAGATCAAGATGTGGTTCGTTCATCTCGAAAAACCGTGGAAACATCGTCATGGATCAGGTCAGATTCATTTCATGCTTCGACAATGATGATGGGACATTGGACAACAATGAAACTGATTTGTAATTTGGTGTCATTGTTGTACTCCAGGTTCGACACGCATATGCAATTTTGTTAATGTATTTAATAATTTAATAATATCGATGGCATGAAAAAACAAAAGAAATTATCATAAAAGGTGCCACGATTTGTGATGTCACGCAATGGAGTTGAAAATTTGAAAGTATTTCCAATGTGTGTTTGATATGTCGTTGGTGTTCAAGGATTGACATTTTCTTAATCGTAAAAGGGAAATAAATTCGTAACAGATGATATTTGACGTTTTGTAACACTTTAGTCACCTGAAAGGAAAGATAAAAATTGGTGATAAATAAAAATAAAAGGGATAATACCATACAAGTTATTACATTAATAAATAGTTACCGATAATATAGTCGTATTTTCTTTTGCTATCCAAACATTGTATGAGATGTAATAAATATGAATAATGAATAGAAACAAAAAAAAATTAGTTGTATGATAACGGTGATATGAAGCTGCATTATGATGTGTAGACTTAGATGATTTCTGGGTGGGGTTCTTTTTTTTGTTATTAGGAATCATTTTTCTTATTCTTAAGTTTTCCTTAAAAATATCTAAACTTAACAAAAATTAATATAATAGTGATTGTAACATGGCAAATATTAAAAAATAAAAAATAAAACTAAACTTACAATTTTTGGTCAATCTTCGTTGTGTTATTTGTTGTGTAGAGGCCAAATTCTCATTGGTGATACCTATATAAAAAACGAAAGATGAAAATTTTACATAATATCTCAAAATTATGATAAATGTAATCAATCTATATCAATAATAAGAATAGGAGTTTAGAGATATAATACCATCAGTAAGAGATTGGTATTCGCAACGTTGTATTGCTATATGTAGAAGACGTCATAGGGTCACCACTGAAGGACCTTATCTCCTTAAAAACAATAAAAGTCCATAAAGAATAAAAAAAATCCAATTCAAACCATATTAGTGTCTTTGTTGATTGTAAAGTTAGAGGGTGTTATGTTTTGAATTTCATCATTGACATTGCATATCCAAAGACATTTATTGGATAATCTATTAAACAATGAATCTTATATTATTAACCAGAGAAGTGATTAAAGATTTATTGGAAAAAAGGTTATTTGAAACCTACATTTGTTTTTTTGTTTTATGGGATGAATGATTACTCCTTTGAAATCTAATACTATACATATTCGATTTCATTATCAAAGTTAACGCAACTACCAACCAGACTATGTCTTACACTAACTGTGAAACATTGTAAAGCACTCAATCTAAAGCCAAGAGTATGTAAATTAGGATATGAATGTAAGTTTAAAACATGGTTTGATGAAAACAAATATGTATTATAAATTATAAAACAAAGATCAAAATATAATAAAATAAACTACCTTGTTGACAACACAGGTAGTCTTTCTTCAGTCTCCACTGTCAAACCAATAAGTTATTATAAATTAAATTGATTATAAATAAACACAGCTTTTTCAAACTCTTTAGATAATAAACTATTCACTTATGGTTTAACTACTTGTATACCCATATCTTAATTTTACGAATAGAGTGAAACGAAATTAGCAGACAACCTTTTAAGTATATGACAAACGAATTCAAGTTCATTTAGGTATTTCATCAAACAGTTGGAATGCATATTGAATATAATTATAATTACATGTAATGTGAGTTATAGGAATGATCAATTGAATATGTGAATAGAATTAAAAAGATGTACGATCGAATGAACCTGTAATGTGAAGTTGAATTGATTGTATAAGTGCCCTGCCATCTGGATGTCTCTGAATAATAAGAAAGTGAGATATGTATTTGAATTAGTTCGTAGTGACCTGCGATCTAGAAGTTGTGTTCGATAATTTTGAATGAATTAAATTTTGAATGTATTAATTTTGAATGAATTAAATTTGAATAAGAAGGTCTAGAAGTTATATTTGTGAATGAATAAACTTTTGAATTTTGAATGAATTTAATTTAATTAAGAAACATTTTCAATTTGGAATGTGGCACTTTCAAGAATCCTGGTTAAATGGAAAAAAGTTTGTTGATTTAAACCCACTCTTTTATTAGATAGAGAGATTTTAAATTAACCTTAAAATATCCTTATTATAAAAACCTTTACTAATTAATAACTTTTATATATACATATATACACATATATATATAGTTCTAACCGAGGTTCGGAAAACTACGAGTTAATATGTCGGTTTTTATTTATAAAATATCGACCAATTAATATAGTTATAATATTTATAATATAGCTTATTTGATAATAACATGTTAAATGATTTAAACCAAAAAAAAGAACAAGAAACACACTGGGAGGGTTTCGAACCCGTGACCCCAGCCTCCTAACACCACCACCATCACACCCCAAGCCAACTGAGCTGGGGTGCCAGATGGTTTCTATCTGATATAGAAACAAGATAACCAAATACGTAAACGAGCAGATCTTGATATGAGCCCTAAAAATTCAATTGATCAATACATTCAACGTTTGATCAATTGTGTTTAGGGCTATTGCAGAGAGGGTCAGCGCGAGCAAATCGAGGGCCAATTAGACGAACATGTGACGACCAAGACATGTGGCGAACGGAGAGCAGATGCTGAGTATAATCCAATTGGGTTGAGGGATTATGACGGCGATGATGCAAGGATTGTATATGAGGGTTTAATTGAGTTATTATGCTCGTTAACATGTATACTAAGAACGAGTTGAGGTCGGTTTGATATTATAAGTAATTCGAATCATAATTAATTGATTTCACGCAATTAGAGGTGTCGGTGTATCGATTATGGCAAGATTAAGGAAACCCTTGATTCAATTTCCAAGTATAGGACGAGAATTAAGCCTCAAGAAATCAAAACGGGTATACGGGTTTGGGTATTCGGGTCTGGTATATGGGTAATTTAAAGGGTTATAATATAATAGATATTGCAGTTTAGTCCTTATAGATTAGAGATGAAAACATTTAGGGGTAAAAGTATAGATAAGGGTACAAAATGCATATCCTTGGAATTAAATAAATATGATAAGAATTAATAATAAAATAATAAGTATTCGATAAACGCGAGATTTTATTGGTGAAATTTATCGAACGTAAAACGGGTCGGGTTTAAATAAAAATATAAATTATGAAAAGTCCGAGTTGTTACAGTCTCCCCTACTTTAGGGAATTTCGTCCCGAAATTAAAGGATACTATAACAACATCCTTAAATTTAGAGAAATAAAATTTAATTTTTTTTTTATCATAGCACAGAACTTTGAATAGTTAAAACAACGCTCCAAATGAAAATCCGATAAGGGCACTTATATATAGGATGTACCGGCGGCGTATCCACCATGTCCTTATCATCTCTACATTTGTACCGTTATTCCAACCGCTTTCAATTCTATATTACGACACACAATCTTACGCATCATGATTCCCATGTGAGGACTCTGATAATTATGTTCCGGACCATAATTATTTTAATCGTCGGATGGTCCACATGATTCGTCCCATCGTGTGGATTTACAAAACGTTTGATTAAAACATGACTTTGAGGAACAAAAGTTTTTAAAGAGTTTAATTTAAAACACTAGAAGTCACCAAAGTATAACATAATTTTAAAAGTCGCAGTGAGTTTTAGTAAAGCAAAGATTTTTTTAGACGACTTTTAAACGTAAAGATATAAGTATTTAAAATTTTTAATAAGGGTAGCTTATAAATAGTGAAGGTAAAGAATTAAGATAGAAGTAGGCTTACATAAACAATCTATTTAATCAAAAGGAAACTTTATTCATAAGATAGGATATAAAAGATAAATAATTCAAATTGGAAATAATCCAAGGCCATAAAGGGGCGCTACAATACGTAATTAAGAAAATACAAAAGAAATTAAGATAGATAAAGAAACGGAAAAAGTCTTCATGATCGTTGAGTAGCTTAATTGGCGTGACTTGAGGCACCATGAGGAGTTGCAGTCGAGGTAGGTTGATTTGGGGTAGCTAGAATAACGTGAGTTTGAACAGTTTGCAAGAAAGTTGTTTGGTGGACATACGTCCGGTAAACTTGAGCTTGCGATTGCGGGGTTTGGTAGTGTTGGGCTAAGTAAGGTTGACTGTGATTGATGGGAGGAGCTTGAGGGACATGAGGTTGATGGGTTTGAGCTCGATGAGCATTGATACGATGAGGACACGAATTACGAAGGTGATTTGGGTTTCCACAATGATAGCAAGTACGTGTGTTAGGAACATCAGGTTGAGCATGAGGGGTAGGTTGTTGCGGGACAGCTTGTGCAGTAGGCGGGACACGACATGTGTTAGCAAGATGGCCGTAACGGTTACAACGGATGCAGCGACGACATAGGGGTTTAACCGAGTGATGACGGTTACAAATGGAGCATGACGGAAAAAGGACTGAGGTAAGGTTTATTGTCTGAGGAGACTTGCGGACGGGTTGAATTTGTCGCAACAAGATTCTTAGGTTTCTTATTGTGATGATGAGTGGAGGTAGATGGTTTGTAGTCACCAGTAGACGAATTAGTGGGAAAAGTTGAACCGGTTACATTGATGTCTTGAATTTGGGTCACTATCCTAGGGATCGCAACAGCTATCTCCTTGGCGATACAAGCGGCCATTGTGGTCATGAGAATCAGACGATTGATGTCGAGGATGACGGTGGTTTCTTAGATGAGACATTCTATGAGAACAAAAAAAAAATAAAAAATGAGCATTTATAAGATGAAGAATAAACTGAGGAATCATAAGAAAAGTAAAATGTTTAATATGTGAAAATAATAATGTTGTCTTAAGAAGTGAGGAATTGCGTCATGAGGGTTAAAAGTAAAAGTTTATAAGATGAGGGGGTACATAGCGTAAATAGTTATTAGATGACGTAGTCAATAAGATTTATGTGTGATGACTACATGAGGAGTTAAGTCAGTTTAAAATTTAAATTTTTATTAAGTTTACAATAAACTAACGAAATATAAATTGTGGGTGTTGGCATCCCATGAGCTTTCCATGGCAATTTGAATGGCCCAACGAATTAACGAAAAAACAACTGAGTTGGACAGCCCATGAGCGTTACATGGCAATTCGAATGTCCCAACTAATTAACGAATTAACAATGCAATGAAGTTTGTTGGCCCAATGAGCGTTACACGACGTTTTAACCGACCAAACTAAATAACGAACTATCGAAATAAATATAGGTAGTCGGAGAATCTTGTGAATCACCACGTTGATTACTCCAACAAAAATACAAAATCAAGTTAAGAAATGAATAGTAGGAGTGCCCATGGGTTCCATGGATTTTTCACCCAACTAACCATTTAAATAACGGAACACAATAATTGGGAAAACCGAGTTTAGCCACGAATCACCGTGAATTCGGTTTAAATTAACCTAAGGTGTTCATCATATGGCATTTATGGGTCTCGCTCAGGTCCATAGGGTTGAGTACTGTGGTCAGGTTATCACCCAGGTAAGTAATAGCGTCTTACATTTGGTTATTGGAACCGTTTTGCCAGTGCCCAACTCACAGTTTCTCTTCCCCTTTCATTTATCATAGGGACATGCCACATTACCTAGCCTTATGGTTTACGAGTCAAAATAACAGGTGAGAATTCTTAAGGAATTTCCCAAAAATAAAAGCAGTTTAATTTCGAAAAGTTTTCTTTGAATGTTGAGGCATAGCCTCGGAGTTTGTGTGTGTGTGCATAACAATAAATAATAAATAATTATCTAAGAAAGCTGTAAACAATTTAAAATTAAACACATAAAGGTAAACAGATAGGCACGTATAGGGTTCCTAAACATGTGTCTAAGGCAATTTCTAACGACCTATCTTAAACCTTCGGCTCTGATACCAATCTGTCACACCCCAACCTACGGCGGAAATGTCGGGGCGCGAACCGATTGTCACAGCTCTCAAGGTACTATCATGCAATATTTAAATGATAATATCTATTAATTTGATTCAATTTTCAAATAAATCAAATACAAAATAAAACTCATTAAACAAACAATAAACACAAATTTAATTATTGATTTTATCTTTTCTAACATAATTCTTCACTAAATCTTCACAAAGTCTTGCAACTAATTCAAGCGATAACCTGCATATGCGTATAAAATAGAATTTTGTCAACAACACATGTTGAGTGAGCAACACACCAGTTTAGTTGTACATATAATAAAATACGTAGCTGCAACAAGTCATATGAGAATAACAAAATAACCAAATGAGCAAGTATAACTAAGATGTCGAGAAGCACAAAGGCTAACGACTGGCGTATGATCATACTAGACTGAGATTATGTTGGACCTCTCCGAATGCGAAAGCATACAAAGCAAATAAGCACATAAACAAGTAAGGTATAAGTTGTTAACACATAAGACAAATTTGCAGTTTTAAGTATAATTATATATAAGAAGTATTATTTACGCATATGTCCCCAAAACATTGAAAGCGGTAAAATTGGGGAATGTGGTACTCACCTTAGCAATAAGCAAGAGATATTGATTCACTAAGCTATAAAGATAGATCGAACTCTTCGGAAATACTTAAGAGATATCCTAATAAACAATAATTGTGGAAACGAATATAAATAAGAAATTCAACAACGAAAATAGATAGAGGTTCGGGATTTAATGATCAAAGAGTATGTTCTTTGCTAAAATTAAATATTACTTAGTTTTATTATAAATTTTATTATCAAACTTTTATCGTAATAAATATGATTCAATCATATAAAATACATATAGATATGTATAAAACCTTGGATGGATTATATAAAGAAGATTTGTTTTAAAATATTTATTTTAAACTAGAGAAATTCGTTTAATATATTTATATATTAATAATAAACAATAGTTAATAATTAGTAATATTTATATAAAAAAATCTGATCTTTTTATAAAGCATTTGAACTATATTTATAAATACGTTAATTAACAAGATTATAATATATATTTTAAATTAACCTTAAAATATCCTTATTATAAAAACCTTTACTAATTAATAACTTTTATATATACATATATACATATATATAGTTCTTATAGAGGTTCGGAAAACTACGAGTTAATATGTCGGTTTTTATTTATAAAATATCGACCAATTAGTATAGTTATAATATTTATAATATAGCTTATTTGATAATAACATGTTAAATGATTAAAATAAAAAAAAAAGAACAAGAAACGCACTAGAAGGGTTTCGAACCCATGACACCAGCCTCCTAACAACAGCATCGCACCCCAAGCCAACTGAGCTGGGATGCCAGATGGTTTCTAGCTGATATAGAAACAAGATAACCAAATACGTAAACGAGCAGATCTTGATATGAGCCCTAAAAATTCAATTGATCAATACGTTAAACGTTTGATCAATTGTGTTTAGGGTTATTGCAGAGAGGGTCAGCTCGAGCAAAACCTTGTCAACAATTACCTTAATCAGTTGCAAATCGAGGGCCAATTAGACGAACATGTGACGGCCAGGACATGTGGTGAACGGAGAGCAGATGCTGAGTATAATCCAATTGGGTTGAGGTATTATGACGGCGATGATGCAAGGATTGTATATGAGGGTTTAATTGAGTTATTATGCTCGTTAACATGTATACTAAGAACGAGTTGAGGTCGGTTTGATATAATAAGTAATTCGAATCATAATTAATTGATTTCACGTAATTAGAGGTGTCGGTGTGTCGATTATGGCAAGATTAAGGAAACCCTTGATTCAATTTCCAAGTATAGGTCGAGAATTAAGCCTCAAGAAATCAAAACGGGTATACGGGTTTGGGTATTCGGGTCTGGTAGATGGGTAATTGGGTTAAAGGGTTACAATATAATAGATATTGCAGTTTAGTCCTTATAGATTAGAGATGGAAACATTTAGGGGTAAAAGTATAGATAAGGGTACAAAATGCATATCCTTGGAATTAAATAAATATGATAAGAATTAATAATAAAATAATAAGTATTCAATAAACGCGAGATTTTATTGGTGAAATTTATCGAACGTAAAACGGGTCGGGTTTAAATAAAAATATAAATTATGAAAAGTCCGAGTTATTACAGTAGTGGTGCCGAGAAAGTATGGTGAAAAAGAAAATGGAATGATGGGGGGGGGGGGGATTTCAGAGGGAATGGGATTCCTTGTGTGATCCTTAATTCCATTCCATTGATGAACTAAACAACTCTTCTCTTATTCTCTCATTATGGTTCATTAATTTCGCATGTCAGTAATGCGTACCAAACGTTGTCTAATAGAAAAAAGATGATGATGATTGTTAGAGCTGATAATTCTGACATTGAGGATATGTTATCCTTGAAGATTTGTATGGATAGATTATCCTTCTAAAGACTTCCAGGGCTATGTCAAGATCAAGGATCCTCAGCAGCTGGTATTATTAACAAATTGTCTCACATGTGTAGGTTATTATTCAACAATTGCAACGACTCTATGACTGAGTCTACCTCAAAGTTCGCTACTGGAAGCTCCCAGCACGTGGTCAATGAACATTAGAGGAGTTATGGGAAAGTGGCGGATAGTTAGGAATTATTGTTGGTTGTTGTTTATTTTATAACATCGAGATAACGATCGATTAGGACTCATTTGTATTCACACACACTAGAGCAGAACTCATAACTCTCTCTACACACTAGCATTCGTTGTAACATTGATCGTAATCTCCAAACACTTGTAACCTTTTTTGTGATTAATAAATTGGTGGTCGAAGAGTTGTCATCACCCGGGGTTTTTTTTTCCTTTTATCTAAACAAGATCAAGGGGTTTTTCCTCGCAACAAATCTCAGTGTTACTCATTATTTCGTTCACATAATCGTTATTGTTATCAAAGCACTATACCTCACTTTTACGGATTTGGATACATTATCCTTAACAGATTTTTATCCAAAACAATTTGGCGCCCACCGTGGGGCAATTGGTGCTATAATCCAGATTATTTCCTATCAATTTTCAACCTTTTATACCCATATCACCATCAATGGCCTCTCAATCAACCTCTGCTTCATCAACCATGCCATCTTCGGTTCCTCTCTCATCAAGACTTTTGCCGCCGATGCCTCCGCCAATCACGGGAGCACCACGGGCTGCTGCTGCTGCTGGAAACAAGACTCGGCTACCTGTCTTCCAGGGCTCAAAGACCGTTGTCGCCATTTCGGTGGTAAATACTAACAATGATGCTTCTAATATGTTTTCGCAGGTCAAAGCATACATGGAACAACAAAACATGACTAGCCAGAGGATCCTTCGGGAGATTGAAGATCTCAAGAAGACTAAGAGGCCAGCGGAGGATCAGACTCCCTTGGTGCCTAGGATGTTGGATTTAACCACTCCAGGATCCTTGGCTCAGTTCACACAAGGATCATCTATCCTTTAACCGGGGTTCAAGGGTCAACAGACTCAATGATCCTCGTTGTTTCAGCCAGGATCATTTATCCTTCAACAGGGGTCTATGGGTCAACAAACTCAAGGATCCTCGTTGTTTCAGTCAGGATCATCTATCCTGCAACAGAGGTCTATGGGTCAACAGACTCAAGGATCCTCGTTGTTTCAGCCATGATCATCTATCCTGCAACAGGGGTCCATGGGTCAGGAAATTCAAGGATCCTCATACTTCCAACATGGATTATCCATTCTCCAACCAGGATCCTTCGGGGTATATCACCAAGGATCCTATAATTCTCAGCCTCAAGGACCCTCCTATCAGGGCCAAGGATCCTTAGGAGCTCAACATCAACGATCTTCCAAAGTCCATGAAGGAGATATAATCCCCATGCAGACCATAGCTTCTGGTGGACCAACGCCTGTAGCAGACGCTTCTTACATCAGCCACTCTTCTGGAATGTCGACGTTCACGCAACAAAGAGGTAACTTGTATGATCTTATATCCTTAGATGCTAACTGTGGTTCCGTGCAAGATACAGGTATCAACCAAGCTATGGTTAAGGAACTACAAATCTCAAGGATATGATATCCAGCGTACCAGGGGTGATCCGTCCAATTCCTGAGATACCGGAAGAAAGCCACAAACTGTCTAGATTTGCTCCACCTATCTGCGACGCGGAGATCCCAAAACGCTTTCAAACCCCAACATGAAAGTGTACGAAGGTACCACTGATACTGAAGAGCATGTAGCCCAATGCAGGGAAAGAATGGAGATCAATCCAATTCCCGAAAGGCTAAAAGAGGCTTGGTTGTGTAAAGGTTTCGGATCCATACTAATAGGATCTGCATTAAAATGGCTGCTAAGTCTTCCTCCCTTTTCTATTACTTCTTTCTCGCATTTAGTTAACTTGTTCAACAGTCAATTCTCCTGTAGTAGAAAATTTGAGAAGTTAACTAGTGATTTATACCGAGTTATCCAACCTAGTGATGAATCCCTTAGGGATTTTGTTACAAGGTTCGGCATGGAAGCTCTGGAAATCCCAAATCTTGATATAGCTACTGTTGTTGAAGCATTTAAGATGGGACTTCAGAGGGGCTCCCCCTTTTATGATGATCTTGTGATGACTCCTTGCAGGTCTGTAGATGAAGTGAGGAACATAGCACTAAGGTTCATACGGCTGGAAGACGACAAAAAGATCCAATAACCATTGGGGGCTCAAACAAAGCAAGAATCCCCTGACAAGAATAAAGGATCCTCATACAGAAACAACAACTCGAATCCGTACTCCAAATTCAACAATCAAAACGTTCGAGCAGTTGAAGAAGGAGATAATGATGAAGATTACCCCAGCATCTCTGAGTATTGCTTCTCTGTAGATACCCATGGTTTGATCTATGCCATGAAGGATTTAGGGGAGAAAGCAAGATGGCCCCGAAAGAACGAGAAGACAACCACCTTCGGAGACAAATCCAAATGGTGTGCTTTCCATGAGGATTTTGGTCACATGACGGACGATTGCATCGGTTTAAAGAGGGAAATTGGATACCTTCTGAGAAAGGGCCACTTTAAGGAACTGTTGGGAAGAAAAAATTCCAGGATCCAGGATCCTGAAGAAGTTCCTCAAAAGGCAACTCCGCCCCCACCAGATGCTCAAGTGACCAACTTCATCTCCGGAGGCTCGGACATATGCGACACTTTCTTCTCCGCGGCAAAGAGGCTCGCCAAAGAGACCAAGCTGGATAACGGGGAACGACCGGTTATATCCACCACCTTGAAGATTGACAAAAGGATCTTCTTAGATGAAGAAGATAAATAAAACATCCATGATCCCCACCATGACGATTTGATCGTTACTTTGTTTATTTCTAACCATTATGTACGCAGGATCCTAGTAGATGGTGGAAGCTCGGTCAATATCATCCAACACGATGTGCTTCAGAAGATGAACATACCAGACTCGGAGATCATCCCGAGGACTTTGGTGTTAGATGGTTTCAGTGGAGAAACCAAGAAGACATTGGGGGGCATTAATCTCCCAATATACATCGAAGGGTTAAATTATTATCAAAGATTTTGTGTTATTGATAACCTATCTTGTTGCAATGTTATTTTGGGCAGGCCTTGGCTACACGGAATGAAGGCAGTGGCTTCTACTTACCACCAATGCATTAAACTGCCGACCCCTGAGAGAGTAGTAAGGATAGATGGTGATCAGGTGGAGGCTAATAACTACTATTCTTCATCAATGAAGTCGACAGCCAAGCAAACTATAGCATAGAAACCACAATAACATCCTAGGGACGTGCTGGAAGCTCGGGAGAGAGTCATTAAAGAAGTATCCTTGGATCCCGAGGATCCAAATATAAAGGTGTTCCTAGGATCCACTATCCCTAGTAAGGTTGATGAGGATATGGTATCCTTCCTGAAGCGAAGAAAATCCACATTTGCCTTCCAACATTCAGACATGACATGTGTTTTTAAGGAGGTAATTACTCATAAGTTAGGCTTTGATTTATCTGTTTAACCCCTCCATCAGAAGCGAAGGAAATTTGCCCTGAGAGGAACGTGATCATACAAGAAAAAGTTGAAAAACTTCTTAAGGCCGGTATGATCAGAGATGTTAAATATCCTCGATGGTTAGCTAATGTGGTTGTTGTTTCTAAAAAGAATGGAAAGCGGAGGGTGTGCGTAGATTTTACCGATTTAATCAAGGCATGCCCCAAGGATCCTTTCCCGTTACCACATATAGACTCCATGGTGGATGCAACGGCAGGACATGAAATGCTTACCTTTATGGATGCTTCTTCTGGATTTCAACAATTTCAGATGGAACCATCTGATCAAGAGGATACATCATTCATGACTCCTACCGGCATATACTGTTATATTTCTATGCCATTTGGACTAAGAAATGCAGGGGGCAACATATCAAAGATTAGTCAACATTATGTTCAAGGATCAGTTAGGCAAGACTATGGAGGTCTACATAGATGACATGGTGGTGAAGTCAAAGAGAGTTGAGGATCATCTCAGAGATCTCGAGGAAGCGTTCAATATCCTGATAAATATAACATGAAACTGAATCCGTCAAAATGCCATTTTGGTGTTAAGGTTGGAAAGTTTCTAGGATATATGGTGACCAAGAGAGGGATAGAAGCAAGCCCCGAGCAGATAGAAGCCATTATCAAATTGAAGTCTTCTGCAAACGCTAAAGATGTCCAAAGGCTGACAGAAAGAATAGCTACTCACAATAGGTTCATTTCCAGATCCTCCGAAAAGTGCAAAGATTTCTATGACATTCTTAGGAAGAGTAAGAGTGGACGGAAAAGCATGAGGCTGCACTCAAAGTCTTGAAGGATTACTTAACCTCAACTCCAACGCTGATGAAGCCTATGGATGGAGAATCCTTATACATGTACCTAGCTGTATCAGGAAATGTTGTAAGTGTTGTCCTTATAACACCCCGACCAAAGGCGGATTATACATCGGGGCGCCACATATTGTTTCATTACTCGTGACACTATTGGGTGTCAATATTTAATAAATATATTCATTCGCGCACGCGCAACGTAAACACAAGATAACATAAATCAACATAAATCAATATATTATAAGGCAAAATATTCGAACAACAATAACTTGTCTTGATACATTTTAATCTAGGTCCAAAATAAAGAAAACTTCCTACGTGTCCACAAGCTCCAAAACAGCTACTGCAAACCTGAACATGTGTTAAAATAAACGTCAAACACTTGCGTGTTGGTGAGAAATCAAGTTTAATAGATAATAGATAACAATAATCACTGCGCGCAACACGTGTATGTCTGGTGTTTAACAAGGGTGTAATCAGATTGTGATCAAGCCTAAATAGATCATAGTTCATAGTTCAATCCGTGCCCCCAAATGAGCACAAAAACAAGAAAACATCTGTGCAAGTGTAAACAAAGAAAACCGTAAACGATAGGTCTCCCGTGTTCATCTAATGGATCCATGAAAACTGCGGAATAGGCCGAACAAAGCGGTTAATGATACACACATACAAATAAACAGCCAAGTAAACGTCCTCAACACATGGGATACTGCGCGACTAAAGTTCATAAACAAGTTTAAGACTCAAGTTTGTACGAACACATGAACATCCCAAAACATTAAAAATAAAAAGGGATTAGGTACGAGATTACTCACTTGATAAACGATGCGGTGTAAGATAAAGCAAGAACCAACTTTAAACAAGCACAAGTTAACCTATACATAAGATTATTGTTTTAACGATTTGTTTTAAGTCTTGAATATAAGTTAGCATAATTAATAAGTAAATTATTATATATAATATATATTACCGGAAAAGCAGGGCAGAACAGGGAGGAAGACGGAGGCAGAGAGAGAGGCGGCAGAGAGAGCAAGGAGTAAGAGAGAACATGAGAGTTTAAGTGCTTTGTGTGTGTAGTGTTAGGAAATTAACATTATTATTTATAGGGAAACCCTAGGGAACACAATCCCTAGAAAAGGGGAAAAGATCTCAAAAAGCAAAAGATTCCAAAAGCAAAAGATATCAAAAGATATGGCAGCTGCAGGGGACAAAGGAAAAGCTGACAGGTAACAGTAAACAGGCATGGGAGGGTCAGATAAAGGTACTGGTCAAGCATGGGAAAAAGCAGATCTCAAAAGATAATGTCAGTCACTTTTTCTGTCAACCAATGGGGTTGGTGCGCATGCTGCGCCAAAAGTGGCTTTTCAGACACAAGACAGGTTAGGTCAACAGCACAAAAGATAAAACATCACAAAAGCAAACAGGCTGGATAAAACAGAAGAAAAGATAAGTCTAGCGCGAGAAAGCTGCGCGCGAGAAGGCTAAGGCGCGCCGCGGGAAGAATCACATTTCTTAGCGCGCCGCGGGAGGAACTACAATTCCTAGCGCGCCGCGGGAAGAACTATAATTCTTCGCGCGTCGCGGGAAGAACTACCGTTCTTAGCGCGCTGCGAGAAGAACTACAAATCCCTAGCGCGTCGCGGGAAGAACTACCGTTCTTAGCGCGCTGCGAGAAGAATTACAATTCCTTAGCGCGTCGCGAGAAGAGTTCATCTCGCGTATCGCTGGAACAGCTGGTCATCACGCAGGCTTCCTTGTAAGGAGTCCGGCGCTTAGAGCTGCGCAGACAACCTTAGGCGGGAAGAAACAAAGGACAAGGAGAGTTAGGAGAAAAAAAGGGAAACAAGGCTGAGGGGTTAAACAGGAGGGCGGGACGGCGACAAGAGAAAAGGAAGGCGGAAAGGAAGAGAGAGAAAGAGGCGGGAAGGAAAATATATTATTATTATTAAAAGTAAAATATAAGTATAAATAAATATTAAATCATAAAAGAAAGAGATCGGATAAGGGAAACGGGTACCTGGGTCGGGTCGGGTCGGATCGGGGCAGATGTCACAGTCTCCCCTACTTTAAGAAATTTCGTCCCGAAATTTATCTCGAAGTAGGCTGCGCAGAGAACAGGTGCGGGTACTTGATCTTCATTTGATCTTCCCTTTCCCATGTAAACTCGGCTCCGCGCTTGGACTCCCAGCGAACTTTCACGATAGGGATGCGACTGCGCTTGGTTTGCTTAACCTCGCGATCCATAATCTCAACAGGCTTCTCAACGAAATGCATAGATTTATCAACTTGAACTTCATCAAGTGGAATGTGAAGGTTCTCGTCAGCTAAACACTTCTTGAGATTGGATACATGGAACGTTGGATGCACATTACTGAGCGCGGGCGGCAGGTCTAGTCTGTAGGCAACTTTTCCCACACGCGCGAGAATCTTGAATGGCCCAACATAACGAGGAGCAAGCTTACCTTTCTTCCCAAAGCGGACAACACCTTTCCAGGGCGACACTTTGAGGAGAACAAGATCACCAACTTGAAATTCGAGAGGCTTTCGCCTGCGATCTGCGTAACTCTTCTGTCGGCTTCTGGCAGTCAGCAGATGATCACGGATCTTGGCGATTTTATCGGTTGTCTCTTGAACAAGTTCGGGTCCTGTGATTTGAGCTTCACCCACTTCGCTCCAACAAATCGGGGAGCGGCACTTACGACCGTAAAGTGCTTCAAATGGGGCCATACCAATACTGGAATGATAGCTGTTATTATAAGAGAACTCGATCAAAGGCAGGTGTGAATCCCAATTACCTCCAAAATCAAGAACACAAGATCGGAGCATATCCTCAAGAGTTTGAATAGTTCGTTCAGACTGACCGTCAGTTTGAGGATGATATGCCGTACTCATGTCCAAGCGAGTTCCTAGCGCAGATTGGAGAGACTTCCAAAAGCGAGATATAAAACGGCCATCGCGATCGGATATGATGCTCAAAGGAGTACCATGGCGGCAGACAATCTCTTTGACATAAAGCTGCGCGAGTTGTTCAACACGGTAGTTTTCACGAATGGGCAGAAAGTGAGCAGACTTAGTCAAACGATCCACTATTACCCAAATGCTATCATGTTTGCTTGCTGTCAAAGGTAACTTGGTAATGAAGTCCATCGCTATACCTTCCCATTTCCACGAAGGAATTTCTGGTTGTTCGAGCAAACCAGATGGGCGTTGGTGTTCAGCTTTTACTTTAGAACAAGTCAGGCATTTAGCTACGAACACAGCAATATCCTTTTTCATACCGGGCCACCAATAAGTAATGCGCAAATCCTTGTACATCTTATCAGCGCCGGGATGAATAGAATACCGAGATTTATGCGCTTCACTCAGGATATCAGCGCGAAGATTCTCATCAAAGGGAATCCAGATGCGATTAAGATAACAGAGAATTCCACTCAGATTGGGCACAAAATGCGCTTCCGCGCCACACGCTAACTCGGCGCGAAGGTTACCATTACTGATGGATGCGCGCTGCGCGTCACGAATGCGCGATTCAAGGTTGCTTTGGATCGGCGCGAAGTGAAGCTGCGTGCGCGGCAAGATACAGTTAAGCTGGCAGGGTTTTCGGCTGAGCGCATAGGCTACCACATTAGCCTTACCAGGATGATACCGGATCTCACAATCGTAATCGCTGATGAGTTCGTTCCATCGGCGTTGCCTCATGTTGAGTTCCTTTTGATCAAAGATATGCTGAAGGCTTTTATGGTCAGTGTAGAGGATACACTTAGTACCATAAAGGTAGTGTCTCCAGATCTTCAAGGCAAAAACAACTGCACCTAGTTCGAGGTCGTGAGTCGTATAATTCTTTTCATGAACCTTAAGTTGCCTTGATGCGTAAGCGATAACCTTGCCTCGTTGCATAAGAACACAACCGAGACCTTGGTTGGATGCATCGCAATACACGACAAAATCTTCATTACCCTCAGGTAGCGCAAGAACAGGAGCTTCACACAACAAACGCTTGAGCGTCAGAAAGGCTTCTTCTTGCTTCGAGCCCCAAATATACGGTTTACCTTTGTGCGTTAGAGCTGTTAAAGGCAAAGCGATCTTCGAGAAGTTCGAAATGAAGCGCCGGTAATAACCAGCTAAGCCCAGAAAGGAACGGGTTTCGGTAGGAGTGGATGGCGTAATCCAGTTCTTGATTGCTTCAATTTTGGATGGGTCGACATGGATACCCATCTTGTTAACAACATGGCCAAGAAACTGTACTTCATCAGACCAGAATTCACACTTGGAGAGCTTAGCATAGAGCTGCTCGGTTCGAAGCTTTTGCAACACCAACCGAAGATGTTGCTCATGCTCGGCCTTGGTCTTAGAATAAATCAGAACGTCATCGATAAACACAATCACGAATTTATCCAAGAAAGGCCTACACACCCGATTCATTAGATCCATGAATACGGCGGGTGCGTTGGTTAAACCGAAGGACATGACCAAGAATTCAAAGTGGCCATAACGAGTACGAAAAGCAGTCTTGGGAATATCTTCATCGCGGATGCGCAACTGGTGATAGCCAGAGCGGAGATCGATCTTGGAAAAACAAGAGGCACCTTGGAGTTGATCAAAGAGGTCGTCAATACGCGGTAAGGGATACCGGTTCTTAATGGTGAGTTTGTTCAACTCGCGGTAATCAATACACATGCGAAACGATCCATCTTTCTTTTTAACGAACAACACCGGAGCACCCCAGGGCGAAGAGCTAGGGCGAATGAATCCTTTAGCTGTCAACTCTTGAAGTTGGCTTGCCAATTCTTGCATCCCAGCGGGCGCAAGACGGTAAGGAGATTTAGCTACGGGGGAAGCACCAGGGACAAGATCAATACGAAACTCGACTTCACGAGCGGGAGGGATACCAGGAAGATCATCAGGAAAAACTTCAGGGAAATCACGCACAACAGGGATATCGCGAAGCTTCTTCTTTTCTTCAGCAGGTTTGACCACATGGGCTAAGAATGCAATACACTTCTTCCGCATGAGTCTTCGGGCTTCGGCGCAAGACATAAGTTTAAGACCGCGGGAGGGTTTCTCGCCGTAGATATGAAGATCACCATTTTCTCGAGGTATGCGAATCATCTTCTTGGCGCAAATAACTTCGGCGCGATTATGCGTAAGCCAGTCCATACCAATGATAACATCAAAGCTTCCAAGAGGCATGGGGATGAGGTCGATCAGAAAATCGTTTTCGTTAAGGTTAAGCGTGCAATCTTTAATCACTGAGTTAATTAAAACAGTTTCGCCATTAGCCAATTCAACTGAAAAATTTTCTTTTAAGTTATCGCGCGGTCGCGCAAGCTTCTGCTCAAACGCGCGAGAAATAAAACTTCGATCGGCGCCAGTATCAAAAAGTACAGAAGCATAAAATCCGTTAAGCAAAAATGTACCATTAACTACGTCATTATTCGCTTGCGCTTGGTGCGCGGTTATGTTAAAAGCTCGTCCGCGCGCCACTTGGTTCGAAATTTGGTTCACCGGATTCGCTTGCGTGATTTGCACTTGTAGTCTCGGGCACGCGTTCCGGAAATGACTGGGATCACCGCAGTTGTAGCACGACCTGGGTCATGGATTTGGGTATGCTGGTTGCGGGTTTTGCAGGTAGGCTGGTGGTGTTTGCGCGATTGGGTTGGCGGGAGGGACTCTACAGTATTCGGCAGAGTGACCAACGCGGCCACATCGGTTACATTGTCGACACGGGGTTTGGGTTGGGTGGTGAAGTCTACAGGTTGAGCAAAAGGGTTGGGTTCCTGTGTAAGGTTTCTTAGGTGGCGGGGCAGGGAGTGCGGGATTGGTTAAGGCATAGTTATGGACTACAGGAGGTGTTGGGTAGGTTGACAGTGGGTTAGGCGCGTAAACTTGAGGTTGGTAGATGGGTTGCTGGACAATGGGCGGGTTGGTAAGCGCATAGGCTTTGCGCCTGCGCTTGAGGTTGTTACGGTTTGAGGTTTCTGGTTTAGTTTCTGTTGGTTCTGGGACAGTCTTGGTGGGTTTAGTCTTTTCTGTTCCCCGCAGGAACAGGGTTCCTGCTCTGACATGGTTGTCGCTGAGCACAGCGGCCAACTCAATGGCGTCAGAGAGGGTTAGTGGGTTTCTGGCCCATACAGAATCTTGAATTTCCATGGGGAGACCCCCAAGGAATTTCTCGATGGCTCGGCGGGAAGGGGTAACAAGGTGAGGGACAAGCAGGCTTAGTTCATGGAAGCGCGTCGCGTACTCGCGCGCTTCGCCACTGTATTGCTTCAAGTTCCAAAATTCTTCCTCCATGCGCTTAACTTCGTTGGGAGGGTAGAATTCTCGCGTCAGAATTTCTTTGAATTCCTCCCAGGGCATGCTAGAAGCAGTTTCTGCGCCACGCGCATGAGCTACTCCATTCCACCATGTAAGCGCTCTAGATTCCAGGACACTGGAAGCATATAGGGTTCGTCTGTCTGAGGGGCATTGGGTGTGGAGGAAAGTGTTTTCAATTTTCTCAAGCCACTGGAGCATCACGGTGGCTCCTTCAAGACCTGTGAATTTCGGAGGGTTACCCGCATTAAAGGACTTAATGTTGTAACCATAGGTATTGTTTTGACTCAAAGCTTGGGCTATCGCGGCGGCCATTTCCTGGGAACGTTGCTGTCTACGCCTGCGCGAGGCTTCTCTCCTCTGATGACGGCGGGATAGCGGAGGCATTCTATAAAAGTTTTAATTTTAGTTAATATCTTGGTTTTAGCGCAAAGTATAACCTTATAAAGCTTGGTTTCGCGGGGTTAGATACCATCAACAGTTAAAGTAAAACATGAATTTGAATGCAAACTTAATACAGATAACAAATTCGAATCGAGAATCGACAATTCATGTATCACCATGACTTTCCGAATTCTCAATTTAAAATATACGAGCAAACGAGTATTGGAGATTGACGATTCATGTATCACCATGACTTTTCAATCCTCAATATAAAATACACAAGAAAATGAGTATTGGAGGTTGACAATTCATGTATCACCATGACTTTTCAAGTCTCCAACCTCAGAACATAATCGTAAATGGAAATTGAAAATCAACTATTCATGTATCACCATGACTTTTCGGATTTTCAAATCCCAACAAACGAGTATGTAAGAAAAATCAATAAAAATCGAAATTCAACAAAAATCGAAATATCGCGGAATAAAACATAAAACCATACGCTGCGTTTGCGCAAGCATATTTATAAATAACGAGTAATTAACAATAAGCGCGTGAAGATGAGATTTTTCTCATGCGCGAGAAGGGACTCTTAGGTATTCTAGGCCGTTACGTCTAACCACCTATCCTAAAGTCAACGAGCTCTGATACCAATCTGTAACACCCCGACCAAAGGCGGATTATACATCGGGGCGCCACATATTGTTTCATTACTCGTGACACTATTGGGTGTCAATATTTAATAAATATATTCATTCGCGCACGCGCAACGTAAACACAAGATAACATAAATCAACATAAATCAATATATTATAAGGCAAAATATTCGAACAACAATAACTTGTCTTGATACATTTTAATCTAGGTCCAAAATAAAGAAAACTTCCTACGTGTCCACAAGCTCCAAAACAGCTACTGCAAACCTGAACATGTGTTAAAATAAACGTCAAACACTTGCGTGTTGGTGAGAAATCAAGTTTAATAGATAATAGATAACAATAATCACTGCGCGCAACACGTGTATGTCTGGTGTTTAACAAGGGTGTAATCAGATTGTGATCAAGCCTAAATAGATCATAGTTCATAGTTCAATCCGTGCCCCCAAATGAGCACAAAAACAAGAAAACATCTGTGCAAGTGTAAACAAAGAAAACCGTAAACGATAGGTCTCCCGTGTTCATCTAATGGATCCATGAAAACTGCGGAATAGGCCGAACAAAGCGGTTAATGATACACACATACAAATAAACAGCCAAGTAAACGTCCTCAACACATGGGATACTGCGCGACTAAAGTTCATAAACAAGTTTAAGACTCAAGTTAGTACGAACACATGAACATCCCAAAACATTAAAAATAAAAAGGGATTAGGTACGAGATTACTCACTTGATAAACGATGCGGTGTAAGATAAAGCAAGAACCAACTTTAAACAAGCACAAGTTAACCTATACATAAGATTATTGTTTTAACGATTTGTTTTAAGTCTTGAATATAAGTTAGCATAATTAATAAGTAAATTATTATATATAATATATATTACCGGAAAAGCAGGGCAGAACAGGGAGGAAGACGGAGGCAGAGAGAGAGGCGGCAGAGAGAGCAAGGAGTAAGAGAGAACATGAGAGTTTAAGTGCTTTGTGTGTGTAGTGTTAGGAAATTAACATTATTATTTATAGGGAAACCCTAGGGAACACAATCCCTAGAAAAGGGGAAAAGATCTCAAAAAGCAAAAGATTCCAAAAGCAAAAGATATCAAAAGATATGGCAGCTGCAGGGGACAAAGGAAAAGCTGACAGGTAACAGTAAACAGGCATGGGAGGGTCAGATAAAGGTACTGGTCAAGCATGGGAAAAAGCAGATCTCAAAAGATAATGTCAGTCACTTTTTCTGTCAACCAATGGGGTTGGTGCGCATGCTGCGCCAAAAGTGGCTTTTCAGACACAAGACAGGTTAGGTCAACAGCACAAAAGATAAAACATCACAAAAGCAAACAGGCTGGATAAAACAGAAGAAAAGATAAGTCTAGCGCGAGAAAGCTGCGCGCGAGAAGGCTAAGGCGCGCCGCGGGAAGAATCACATTTCTTAGCGCGCCGCGGGAGGAACTACAATTCCTAGCGCGCCGCGGGAAGAACTATAATTCTTCGCGCGTCGCGGGAAGAACTACCGTTCTTAGCGCGCTGCGAGAAGAACTACAAATCCCTAGCGCGTCGCGGGAAGAACTACCGTTCTTAGCGCGCTGCGAGAAGAATTACAATTCCTTAGCGCGTCGCGAGAAGAGTTCGTCTCGCGTATCGCTGGAACAGCTGGTCATCACGCAGGCTTCCTTGTAAGGAGTCCGGCGCGTGGAGCTGCGCAGACAACCTTAGGCGGGAAGAAACAAAGGACAAGGAGAGTTAGGAGAAAAAGAGGGAAACAAGGCTGAGGGGTTAAACAGGAGGGCGGGACGGCGACAAGAGAAAAGGAAGGCGGAAAGGAAGAGAGAGAAAGAGGCGGGAAGGAAAATATATTATTATTAAAAGTAAAATATAAGTATAAATAAATATTAAATCATAAAAGAAAGAGATCGGATAAGGGAAACGGGTACCTGGGTCGGGTCGGATCGGGGCAGATGTCACAGTCCTTGTGAAGGATCATGAAGGTGAACAACATCCCGTTTACTATGTAAGTAAAAGTGTTTTAGATGCAAAAGCCATGTATTCTCATTTGGAAAAATTAATTCTTGTACTCATTATGGCTTCTAATAAATTAAGACATTATTTTGAGACTCATACTATTATATTGAGAACTAATTATCCTGTTAAGAATGTCCTTAGAAAGCCAGAATTATCAGGAAGGATGGCGAAGTGGGCTGTGAAGTTGAGTGCGTATGATATCCAATATGAGCCTAGAACAGCCATCAAGTCACAAGCACTCGCAGACTTTGTGGCTTATTTCAGTAGTGACATGCAGAAAGAAGCTGACTTGGAGGTTCAACAACTAGAAGAGAGCAAGGATCCTTGGATACTCTTCACTGATGGAGCTTCCAACGTAAGAGGAACAGGATTAGGTATCCTACTGAAATCGCCACAGGGGGGCATATTACCCCATTCTATAGCCTGTGAGTTTCAAGCAACGAACAATGAGGCAGAGTATGAAGCTCTGATTGCAGGTTTGCAGTTAGCTAAATGCATGAGGATCAAGTATCTTCAAGTATATATAGATTCATCGTTGATTGCTAACCACTTTATGGCTCATATGCTGTTAAAGGAGAAAAACTAATCAAATATCTAGATGTTGTGAAGGAATTAGCAAAATCCTTCGAATTATTTAGCATTGAACAGGTACCAAGGGAAGATAATGCTGGGGCAGATGCCTTGGCAAATTTAGCCTCATCTTTGAAGATTCCAGAAGACACGAAAATCCCAATAATTCATATACTCTCGCCAGCAATAGGAGAACAAGAAGTTGGGGAGATAACAACTGACAAACAAATCGTACTTTGGGATCCATCATCCTCAAACAACCATGAATCCTGGATCCTCCCAATCGAGAAATACATTCGAAATGGAGAGATTTCAGCCACGGAGAATCCATAATCTTTCAAACTCAAGGTATCACAATATATTTTATTACAAGATGTGTTGTATAGGAAATCTCTTGCAGGTCCATACTTGAGGTGTATCGAGGATCCTGAAATTCAAGAAGTGCTCAAAGACTTTCACGAAGGAGATTGTGGTAATCACACAGGGGGTAGAGCTCTGTTTTCTAGGATTCTAAGAACAGGATACTTATGGCCAACAATGAAAAAAGAAGCCGTGGAATACCCAAAGAAGTGTGATGCTTGTCAAAGACATGCAAACATCCTACATCAACCAGCAGAACCTATGTATCATATATCCTCATCGTGGCCTTTCATGAAGTAGGGCATGGATATTGTGGGTAAACTACCTAAGGCACCAGGAGGAAAAGTATTCATGCTTGCAATGACTTATTACTTTTCATAATGGATAGAAGCAGAAGCTTTTGTTCAAGTACGCGAAAAAGAGGTGATATCTTTCATTAAAAGAAATATTATTACTATATTTGGTATCCCTTCATAAATTATTTGTGACAATGGTTCCCAGTTTATCAGGAAAAGAACCACTAACTTTTGTGAAAATCGGGGCATCAAGATGATTACCTCAACTCCAGTACATCCTCAAGCTAATGGTTAAGCGGAGTCTAGCAACAAGATAATCATCAACAACTTGAAGAAGAAGCTAGGATCCAAGAAAGGAAAGTGGGCCGAAGAGCTACCTTATGTTCTTTGGGCTGACAAGAAAACACCCAAGAATGCAACAGGCCAGACACCCTTCTCATTGGTGTTTGGATCAGAAGCAGTAGTCCCTACAGAAATGGTGGTACCTACAGCCAGAACAAGCATCTGTGATCCTGAGGCCAATGAAGGAATCCTTCTTGAAGACTTGGATACTGTTGAAGAACTAAGAGACCTAGCCAAGATCAGAATGGCAGCATATCAGCAAAGGGTAGCTGGGGCATACAACAAAAATATAAGGATCAGAAGATTTCAAGAAGGAGATCTGGTTTTGAGGAAATCCTTCCAAAACACAACCAATCCGGCTGATGGGAAGTTAGCACCCAAATGGGAAGGTACTTATTTGATAGAGTCGGAGGCAGGAAAGGGTGCATATCATTTGCTCACTATAGAAGGCAACATGTTACCAAGAGCATGGAATGCTATCCACCTCAAGAAGTACTTTTTCTGATCAGGATCAAATATCTTCTAAGGATCAAGGATCCCAAAATTGGTAATATCTATCTAATCACTTATTCTTTTCAATTTCTTATTATTAGTTCAAGGATAATATATTCTTAACGATTTGTTTCTTTCAAGTTTTAAGTAACAATGCAGGGTTCGAATAATATGTTTGATGATTAAGATGTTGGCCAGCTCTCCTTTACATTTAAGCTACTTTGCTATTTCTCTTGGCCTAGCCCACGATTGGATACTACCCCCGATGATCATATCCCCCAAGGTTTAAAGATTTTCACCTTTCTTATGAATTAGAGTTTCTACACTCTCGCCTGTAGCACACGCTATCCAACGTATAGTCCGGGGCAGCAGGACCAGCACACGCTTAGTGGCTGATAATTTCGTTGTCTTCGGCTATATGGAGGATCCTACGATTTATGGTAGACGTACCATACCACCGGTTTGCAATATTTTCATGTTGTCTCACGTTTGGGCTAAATCCCGGTTTGGGAGAGTCCCCAGTTGACATCCGTATCTTTGGGCCAGCCCCCAGTTTGGGCTTGTCCCCAGTTCACGGGCTTGTCCCCAGTTTATTTATGGGCTTGTCCCCAGCTAAATGGGTTTGATCCCAGTTAACATTATAAGTTGTTTGCAATAGATTTTCTAAGTTCATTATGAAGATCAAGACTTTTGGATTCAAAATCCTTAAATTGCTTCTATCAGGCTCACTAAAGGATCATTACTTATGATAACCTAGGTCTAATTAGACTTTATGGTATGATTTCTGATTGTCAATTTACCTTTATTTATCTAAGATCTTTGTAATCCCTTTTACTCAAAGATTTAAGATCTTTTAATTATTATTGCAAGGATATTCTATCCAAAAGATTTTTACTCAAAGTTATTTCTTAAAACTTTCAATAAAGCTAAAGCTATATCAAACAAACTTTCACAATAACAAACAAATAGTCAAAAGCTTAATATTATTAAACATAAATCACCTGGATTTACCCAAAACCCTTAACCCGGATTTCACCATATGAAAGATGGACCATCCACCCGGGTTAAGCAGGTGTTACTAATTGTTCTTAAAGTGCATGAAAATAAAAGCCAGAGGCACCAAAGGTTTCATCCTCACAAACATAGGATCCATCCACCTTCGGTACCCCTGAAGTTTTCTTAAGGATCACTGATCCTTAAATCCTAGTTACTATTGTTTGTTACAACCATAATATCCATAAAAACATCAACATAAAAAAATGGGCTCGTGCCTTGTCTTCAATATCCTTCATCACCCATTTACGCGGTTTCCTCGCCTTCCGCAGCAGCCGCTCCTTCACCAGCTTCCGCCACAACCTTGACCCCACTAGTTCCAGCCTCGTTCTCCTCAGCCATCTCCACATCTTCCTCGCCACCAAGAGCCGCCATAGCAGTCTTCCACTTCTTCACATCCCAGGTCGCTTTGTCAAAAGCAGGATCACCGGCCTCCATCGCCATCTTAATTCTTGCTTCAAACACCAACCTAGCAGCCCACATCTTATCCTCTTCCGTAGCCTGCTTCAGCTCTTCTTGGCGCTGGGCTTCTGCTGAGGATAATTGATCCTCCAACTACTTTTTGTCCTTAGAAAGCTGAACCAAGGCTTTGTCCTTGGCAACCATTGCATTTCCCAGCCCGGACAGCTTCTCACCCATCTGGTTCACAATCTTTTCATAATGGTCTTTAAAAGCGTTCATAGCCTGTAACCATCAGTTAAATGATGATTAGAAGGATATTGGATCCTTAAATCCAAAACAGCAGGATACAAGGTACTTATAGTGAGGACCACATCGAAGTGGGTTTCAGGCTAAGAAGACCTCTTTCTCTTGGAAGCGGCTGACTTGGCTCTGGTAGTTGCGGTTTTTGGCTCAGAACTGGTTGCTGCCTTCAAAGCCTCCTTGATATCTTGAGGAGTAATCATACTATCGATGTCCTCCAAAGAGAATTTGCTAGCAGACTTTTGAGACTTCTTGGCACCTACAAGATTAAGTTAATAGATAAGTATTCTATCTAATTGTATTTATTTCAAATTATTATACTAATCTTACTTGACATATTGGAGTCTGAGGAGATCTCACAAAAAGCTTCGACAAATCGGGCTTGAAAAGTTCAAACCTCAGGATCCAGTGCAAAGAACCGTTTTGTTTTCTCCTCTGTTCTAGGTATCTTAGCCAGAGAAGCGAAGTTTTCAACTGCAAATAAAGAAGATTCAAGGTTAGATTAGTCACTATGGATCATGTCTTTGTTAAGGATCCAGGATCCTACCCTTTCTGTCCCATTTTAAAGAAAAATCGGTCCCACCGGGTATGGAATCGCGCTTTACCAAGAAGAACTAATTCCTCCAAAAGGAATCATTCAAGGTGACTTTCAGAATCGGATGGGGTTGTCGAGGTTTGGATTTCAATATAAATCGGGCAGGATCATGGGTAGTAAGGGTATAAAGGAAAGACAATTCTTGAAGGCCGAAGTCAACTTTTTCCTCTTCGATAATTCTTTCAATAGTGCCATGGACTCTCCAAAGCATAGGCATAGCCTGGATGTAGGATATGCCAGTGGAATCGAAGAAGCTTCATGTAAAAGGAGGGAACGGATAACGATAGACGATGAGAAACGGGCAAGCTGGAAAACACACCCAGGTTTGAGAATAAATGTCGCTTTGGACGCCGGAATCGTATGGTCGAAACACGGTTTCCGGTGGGAATAGTGAACGGAACTCATCGATTTTGGGATCTGTGATCTTACAGATTTCGATGGATGGACTGGCTATAAGGTTTTGAGGCTGCATCTCCGTCAACCCGGATTCGTCGGAGGATTGGTTGGATGGCTTAGAGGGAGGTGAAGAAGACGAAGCGACTGACATTATTATCAAAATAAAGAAAATAAAGAGAGAAGAAAGGATACCTAATGATCTGCCTGGATATGTGGTTATAAAAGAAATATAGGGATCGCATATATAGGCGGTTATAATTAATATCAAGGGTTGGATAGTAAATATCTCTGGCAACTGTCTAATCAACTACTTTTTGCGGAAGATTCAAATTTCAAAATGCTAGTTGTAAAGCATAAACACCCGCCATTTTGGGGGAAATTGTTAGAGCTGATAATTCTAACACTGAGGATATGTTATCCTTGAAGACTTGTCTGGATCAATTATCCTTCTGAAGACTTCCAGGGCTATGTCAAGATCAAGGATCCTCAGCAGTTGGTGTTATTAACAAATTGTCTCACGTGTGTAGGTTATTATTCAACAATTGCAATGACTCTATGACTGAGTCTACCTCAAAGTTCGCTACTGGAAGCTCCCAGCACGTGGTCAATGAACATTAGAGGAGTTATGGTAAAGTGGCGGATAGTTAGGAATTATTGTTAGTTGTTGTTTAATTTATAAACATCGAGATAACGATCGATTAGGACTCACTTGTATTCACACACACTAGAGTAGAACTCATAACTCTCTCTACACACTAGCATTCGTTGTAACATTGATCGTAATATCCAAACACTTGTAACCATAACTCTCTCTAAAACTTTTTTCACAACTTATAAAAATAAACACAAACAAGTAAAGAATTTAGGGTTAGAGATGACACAATCAGACTTATGGAGGTTCAAGTACATATTAACTAATTCACTTTACGTCCTCTCCCTGATCCACCGATCGAGAGTTTTTTTCACTATTCTTGATCTTCCTAAATGGTAGGGATCACCAATACAAATGTCTCACTCTTTAAAAGAAGTGATCAGCTTCTTCACTAAACACACCATTAAACACACCAAGTGCTTAGATTTTACAATTCTTCTTAATCTCACTATATCAAGATATTAAGTCTTCACCATTTAACTCTATATCGTAATAGAGTTCCCAACACTATACAAAACAACAGTATATCAAGATAGAGTGTCCCCATCTTAAATCATCAATAAAATGATGAATCCTCACTTGTCATCACTAGAACAACCTCTAATGATGATCCCTCAAAAATAGGTTGGTAGTTTAAGAAAGCTCGTCTTTTTGCTCTAGCTTTAAATCTCTTCTCTTTGATAATTGAAGCTATATCACTTTTGAATTGTGGAAGATATTGTGTTTTAAGTGTATATGTAAAAGTTGTATAGGTAAAGACTTAGTTTGAATAAGTCTCTTATTAATAGCCAAGCATGTGAGATTCAAGGTTAAGTGGTTGGGCCCCCAACGATCAATCCCACAGTTGCTTCAAGCGATCGTGGACGTCCAGTCCACTTCATATTGGTTTTGACAATGTGAACGTTGTGTGAAGTATTTTTCTAGCTTTTTGCCTTTTTTTGTAGGTTCTTCGCATGTGAGAAGGTGTCCCTATCATTTCCCACCTCTCCAAATAGCAAAACCCAAACATTTCACTTAATGAATGAAGCATACTTAGTTTATTCAACTAAAGCTTTAACTTTACCTTACATGAGTTTGACTTTCCTTTTTTATGATGGTTAAGTCATCAATGCAAGGTTTGAATGAAAGACATTTTTTACGAGGAATGATCCTTTCAAGTATTATTTAAAATTTAAATAATACATATTTATACATAGTTGTTTAAATATATTTTTATAAGCTTTCATTGAGTTTATAAAAGTTGACAACTTTATTTAATCAAGTTGTTCATTAATCTTCAATAGATTAATCTTGTGAATTCTTCAACTTCATGTTGATATAGAGTTCTTCATGTAACAATTCGTAGGTTGGAATTTGTTAATTTCTCCGTCTTTAATCTTAAGTGTGTTGTCTTCATTAAGTGATTCATCTTACTTAATTATGACTAATAATGATCAATCAAGTGTTAAGGGACATGTGTGTGACATATATAATCAAATAATGAACTAATATTCTTTTATGTCTACTAGGTTAATTAACTCATTATCAAAATATTGTGGTTGATTAAAGTTTAAACCATTGTTTTCCGAACATGAATATAGTTATTTCAACTCTAAGAGCGGACATAGTGGTCCCGACTTCTCCAAAACTCCCATTTTAATTGAAATATTGGGATCATGCTCCCATTATTTAGGGTCAAAATTTTCATTACTTTCTCTCAGTTACTTCCTTTTCTTTTTGTTTTCCACTATCCAATGATAATTCCCTAGTTTGTGGGAAATACCCTAACAAATTTTTGGGGATGAGCCACTTATAAAGAGTCGGGTTCGCCCGAACCTAAAAAAAATTAAGGATTAGTTGAAGAGGTATGTACCCGCCTCAACACCGAGCGAGGCGGGTCAACCCACAAGATATAGACAAGAGGCTTGAAATCAAGATATTATGAAGGCACAAAGCCAAAACCTATGCGCATGGCGCATATCACATTTGCTCAGGCATCACATATGCTCAGGCATCACATATGCTCACGCATCACATATGCTCACGCGTATCACATGCTCACGCACCATATATGCTCACGCATATCACATCTGCGCGTGACGCATTCGCGCGAGACGCATATCACATGCTCACGCATATCACATCTGCGCGTGACGCATCCGCGCGTGGCGCATATCACATGCTTGTGCATATCGCATCTGCGCATGAAACATCTGCGCGTGAGAATAAAGAGAAGACCTCGCGCATCCTCAGGATAGGCGCATATCACACATGCACATAATCAACCTCGTCCTTATCCAAATCAGGATAAGGACAACCTTGATTGTGCACGTCAGACAACCTTCCAGAAGGTATCTTTTTAAGGAATAAGAATATGCTGATGTTGACAGCTGCCAATGAAAGGTGGACAACTCAGCAAAACCCATGTGCTACCACGTGATTGCACATGGGTCAGAGAATAATCAATGAAAAAGCACCAGGTGTCCCAAGGACACGTGGCGCAAAGCAATTGGAGGAGGCCAAAAAGGCCCTAATTGGGTCTGAGCCCAATCATTGGAAACCCTAGCACTATAAATACCACATCAACTCCACAAGGAGAGGTATGCCCTATTACACAGTATTCAGCTATATTAAGCAATACACTCCAATTTCCTTACTCTCAGATCATTATCTTCTCCAACAAACTCTTATTCTCACACCGGAGGGTTACCCCAAAGAAGACCCCTCTGTCCCTTTCTGAGAGGTAAGTTTACGGTGCTGTTCATTTTGTAGGTGGAAGAATCCAGATTCCAGAGAACCATCGGTGAAATAGCATAATCACACCCGAGGAAAGTTGATCGTCTACCAGTGAGTCGATCCACGTTTCTTCATTGGCGCCATCCGTGGGTAACAACGGCAACAAAATCTCATCAGTTCTCTAAAAAAAAAATTTTTCACCATGGTTTCTGGTGTTCGTAACAGCGATCAAGTTCTGGAGGATATTGAGCGTGAGGATGTTAATGAGGGACAGCAGTTTCTGAGGGTGCCGCGTGATTCTACGCGCACCACCAGTAACCATCCCTTCATCACAACTCCTCATGGCCAGACTGAAACTCCTCCAGACGATCTCACGTTAAAAAGATACCTTAATACTGTGCACAATCAAGGTTGTCCTTATCCCGATTTGGATAAGGACGAGGTTGATTATGTGCATGTGTGATATGCGCCTATCCTGAGGATGCGCGAGGTCTTCTCTTTATTCTCACGCGCAGATGTTTCATGCGCAGATGTGATATGCACAAGCATGTGATATGCGCCACGCGCGGATGCGCCACGCGCAGATGTGATATGCGTGAGCATGTGATATGCGTCACGCGCGGATGCGTCACGCGCAGATGTGATATGCGTGAGCATGTGATATGCGTCACGCAGAAGGTATGAGGCATAAAGGAATAAGCATAAGTACAAAGGCTTACCAGGCGCGTCGCTGTTAAAGCGAAATCCCAGATCAACAGGGATGAACATGTCATCGAAGCGATCGGGGAAGCCAACCTCCCCAGCGCCCAGCGCGACGGAGCCACCCTCCATGTGCTCATCATAGGCGGCGTGGACATACTCCTTGCTGACTGCACAAAACAAGTCAAATGATATCAGCAAAACGAATTATATTCGCGCAGAAGTAATGCAATGAGTTAACTTACACAAGCCGTCAACTTGGATAACGGGCTCAGTCGCGCTGTCGGCCCACCTCCTGCTCATACCAACCCCCACCAGCGCCTCCTCACAAATGTTCTTGGCGGGGGATGGTTCGGCAGTCAACTTTTTTACCCAGGCGCCAGTTGGGTTCTTGAAGACACCCACATCCGCAGGCGCAGAAGAGATCGCGCGCATGGTCATGCGGATGGGGATCACACCAGCCCTGATATAGAAAAATCTCTCAGAACAGTCATGAAGGCTCTTGAATGAAACAGTGCAGCACTTGACCTTCTGACTGCGAGGAATAAATGAGAACCAAGAATCTTGGATCTTGGGCTTATAAAAAAACTGAAAGCGCCGAGGGGTGGGCTCCTCGCGCTGAGATTTGCACATGAACTCAAAGTGAGTCATGCGCACGAGTCCAAACGGATGGACTTGGGATATATGAATCCCATAAAACCTAAGCAGCGCACCCACAAACCTTGTCATCGGGAGACGAAGGTTGCAGTGGGTGAAAAAATGGCAATAAAGGGATATATAGCCGGTGGGCGGGTCCGCCGCCGTTTGCCCGGACGCCGGCAGCATGCAGCCATACTCAGGGAGAAAACCCTGAGAGGCGATAAGGCTGTCAAAATCGGACTGCCTCAGTTTACAGGGGATCTCATCCCACTTCTTCACTGCCTTGGTCTTCCCTACCTCCTCCGATGAGGCCTCAGCAGCCCTCTTCCCCTTGCCGGTCTTCTTCAACATAGACATTACTAACGATTTCACGCGGCGATTGCTGGGGGAGATTGTGTTGTCTGGGCTATCAGACATACAACAGAGTCAGGCACAAGTTGCTTCTGAAGAACGGAAATCTGGAAGATAGGCACTTAATCGGAATAGAAAGAAAGGAAAGCTCTGAATAAACAACAAAGAAGATGAAGGATAAAAAACTCAAAGGGCTTGCTTTTATAGGCCCAGGAGAGAGAAAAATTGGTACTGATCGGACTTCACGCGCCCCCACTCGCAGGTGAAAGCCAACGCGAGCGCGACACGTGTCCCTGACACTGTGTGAGGGGACACGAAAAGAAACGATACAGGGGCTGCCAGAATTCACGCGCCACCACTCGCAGGTACGGACCAACGCGAGCGCGACACGTGTTCCTGACACTATGTGAGGGGACATGAAAGGCAACTGTAGCACCTCGAGCACACGAAAAGCCTGACACGTCTCCATCACTGACGCATGTCAGCAACAACCAACCACGTACATGGACGATTCGTTTCAACCAAAAGGATAGAATTTCGCGCAACGATGAGTAATAAGAAGAAAAAGACAAAACCCTACTAAAAGAGCAAACTATTAAGTCTAATATCTATCTTACCTTGCTCGAGCGAGACAAGACACACATTAGACTGGGGGGCTTGAAGAGGTATGTACCCGCCTCAACACCGAGCGAGGCGGGTCAACCCACAAGATATAGACAAGAGGCTTGAAATCAAGATATTATGAAGGCACAAAGCCAAAACCTATGCGCATGGCGCATATCACATTTGCTCAGGCATCACATATGCTCATGCATCACATATGCTCAGGCATCACATATGCTCACGCATCACATATGCTCACGCGTATCACATGCTCACGCACCATATATGCTCACGCATATCACATCTGCGCGTGACGCATCCGCGCGCGGCGCATATCACATGCTTGTGCATATCACATCTGCGCATGAAACATCTGCGCGTGAGAATAAAGAGAAGACCTCGCGCATCCTCAGGATAGGCGCATATCACACATGCACATAATCAACCTCGTCCTTATCCAAATCAGGATAAGGACAACCTTGATTGTGCACGTCAGACAACCTTCCAGAAGGTATCTTTTTAAGGAATAAGAATATGCTGATGTTGACAGCTGCCAATGAAAGGTGGACAACTCAGCAAAACCCATGTGCTACCACGTGATTGCACATGGGTCAGAGAATAATCAATGAAAAAGCACCAGGTGTCCCAAGGACACGTGGCGCAAAGCAATTGGAGGAGGCCAAAAAGGCCCTAATTGGGTCTGAGCCCAATCATTGGAAACCCTAGCACTATAAATACCACATCAACTCCACAAGGAGAGGTATGCCCTATTACACAGTATTCAGCTATATTAAGCAATACACTCCAATTTCCTTACTCTCAGATTATTATCTTCTCCAACAAACTCTTATTCTCACACCGGAGGGTTACCCCAAAGAGGACCCATCTGTCCCTTTCTGAGGAGTAAGTTTACGGTGCTGTTCATTTTGTAGGTGGAAGAATCCAGATTCCAGAGAACCATCGGTGAAATAGCATAATCACACCCGAGGAAAGTTGATCGTCTACCAGTGAGTCGATCCACGTTTCTTCATTCGTTTATCAGCTTGTGCCTTTCCGATTTCTTTTCATCTGCGACTATATATTCTTCGACCCAAATCAATATCATCATCAAATATTAGTCTGACCATCGAGTATTCGGCCCACTTGACTTGGCAATTCTTAGTCCATCAAATACTCACTATGAGTAATCAAGGTTCGTACTTACGTGTTATTTCTATTTTTCTAGTTCTAAATTTATGATGTAGTATTAGTTTTCAATGCTGATCATGATTTGTGTTGAAATTTTGCATTAGGATTTATTCAGTTTTCTTTAACAAAGGCCGATTATATATGTATTTTTTTTTATTTCAAATGACTCTAAATTTTATTAAATGTTGACAGTGTTCTTTTGCTATGATATTATATTTTTATTATGTGACCTAGTCCAAAAATTTTATTGTCGAATAGCAATAAACCAAAGGATCGAAAAATATTAAACTTATAGAAAAACAACCTTGCATTGTCGCTAGAAATCCTACCCGGCTAGCAAACCTGGAGGGGTGATAAGTGCTAATAGATAACTTGGAGATGGAGATTGGGTAAATGTCCTTTATCTATTCATCCACGATATTGTAAAGTATATTATGTTCAATTGTGTATGTGTTTCTCACACTTTACTACGTATAATTGGTTATCTTATTATATCGGGATTACTCTATAGAATAGTAACCAAGTTTTGAAATTGTTCCAATCAGGTCACTAATAAAATGGTTTGTTCCAATCAGGTTACTAAAGTTTTCTTTGTGTTATAATCCTAGATATTTTGCCTGTATAGCATGTTATGCAGGTTTTTTTATTTTTAAATAGTTTAACATTGCAAATATTTTTTTAAAAATTGACAAATTTTTTTTATTTTGTCAGATATTGGTTATTCGGTTTGTTTCGATCGAATTGTTTGGATTTGAATCCTTTTACTCAATCCGAAAACCGAACCAATCCGAATTCAAAATTCTCAAACCGGACTGAATTCATCTGAATTTAATTTAAATCGGTTTCGGTTAAAATCCAAAAAACCCGAAATCAACCGACAAACATGAATTTGTATTTTATTTCTTGTTTGCTCCCGGTAGCACAATGAAACGTACATAAAACCGAGAGTTTTCAACCACAACAATGCAGAGTTCAATCTTACAAAAGCCTATAAATAGTCTTAAACACAACAATCAATCAGATTATTACAAAAGCCTGTAAATAGTCTTAAACACAACAATCGATCGGATATTCAGTTATCCGAACAACCCAAATTCAAAATTTTCCGTATTCGAATTCGGATTTTGGTTACACTCCTATCTGAAAATCGAATTCAAGATTAGGATTTTTTTAAATTTTTTTTGTTATGGTTTGGTTTACGGTTTTTTATTTTTATTTTGCACACCCCTAACAACGAGTCTCTCAACTTTCTCTCTATTTAAAAACACCTAAAAACGTTTCGATAATGATTTAATTAATGTATATTTTCATGGTGGAGACTAGAGAGATGCATATTCAACGAACCAAGGCATATATTGGGCTTAATTATCATATGATTGAAATTAACTTGTATGCCGACAATGGGAGCTTACTTTGAGACACCTACTTTGAGTCCACCCAAATCTATCACCTGTCAAACAAATATAACGTACACTTTATTAATTACTAAACTAAACACTAGAAGATAATACTTAGTGACGCGTTATAATATTTTATGACTTCATGTTGTATGATTGAAAGAGGGTAGAACAAATTAAACAAAAATAAAAGTATTTTAGTTCTTAATAATATAAATAATATATGATACCACCATTGTTATTTATTATACGTATCACTATACTTTTATGGCGATATAATATCTGTACATAATTAAATAAGAAGTATATATTCATGTGAAGCTTTATAGTATTAGAAGTTGGCTTGTGAAAACAATTACAACAATACCGCCTTTTTTGTATTAATACATCAACAGGGCAATAAAAGATATATATCGGAGTGCTAAATAATAATCGGCCCATGTATTTTTATAGTTTATAGACAAATTATAAACAAAATTTTTAATATAAGTAAATGTAAGTAAACTTACTTCAACAAAATACGTGTTAAACTACAAAAATGTAAAAAACAACAATGTACATCATTAACATTTTACTAAACATTATTTTTAAAAGATTTTTAATAGACCAACTTTAATGTGTTTTATATATTTATGATATTCAAGTGACACCAAGAGATGATTGATTCAAAAAGAATGAGAATTAAGTATCCTTAAAAGTTGCAAGTATTTTAACATGGATCGATTCATTCTTTATGTTATTATCTTATCATTGTTTGTATTCTCTTGATTCTAAAATGTACATTATCATTGGAACTTAGATTCATTTCTGAATAATTTTGGTGACCCAATTCAGTAAAAAAGGTATGATGACACTTGTAAAAGGTTAACGAGATCAAGAATTACTTTAAATTTCTAAATCGTATTTTACAATAAACTTTTGGAACTCGCATTATATAAAAAAAATATTTGCGTACGTGCATTACCCAAGGGCTTCTAGTTTATCAGCATCAAGATGTGTTGGAAAAGATGTTTCTTTTAATGTGATTGAGGGGTGTATTCTTATGACGAGCAAATACGTAGATTTTATAGTGTTGCAGTCTTGGTTTTAAAAAGCGAGAGACAAGAAAAAACGGCAGGGCTTAAAACAAAAGCGTGAAGCGCCAGGCAGAAAAGCGAGAGCTTTTTGTACACGACGCGAACATACTTATATAATTGTTATATATGTATATATCATGAGTTTTTAGAATCCCGACCCATAATGTAGCTATATTTAAGCATTATATATGATTTAATATATAAACTACCTACACATACAACATTTAGAAGCTTAAAAACCATATGTGTTCAAAAGGTGAGCGCCTCAGCTTCGCTTTAGGTCGTTTTTTTCCTAAAAATCTCGTCTCAGCCTCGCCTTTTAAACATTGATTGCCTTGAGTAGCCTAAAGCGAAGAGGCCCTCGCCTTAGGTTGCCTCTCGCCTTGGCTCACCTCAGACACGCTTTTTTAAACCAAGGTTGCAGTTAGACATGCTACGTTATATGGAATAGACTGTTGGGTCATCAAGAAAGAAGACACGGACGCGTAAGTTAAAAGTGGCAGCACTACGGGTGTTGAGGTGGATGTATGGGCGCACTATGTAGGGTCGAATAAGAAATGGGCTTTTGTGGAAAGATTAGGGCTGACCAGTATATCATATAAGATAAGGAAGGGAGATTGAGATGGTTTGGTCATGCTATGAGAAGACACTTAACGCAAAAACTCAATGGAAACCCTTACTATCGATGGGAAGATGAGTAGAGGCAGACCCAAAAACTCAGTTGGATGGCTGGCGTAGGCAGGATTTAAGATACTCGCACCTTTCCAATGACATGGTCAATGAAATGTGTGCATGAAGACATATGATTAAGGTTAAGGACTTTTAAAAAATGGTACTCCCTTCGTCCCATTATAAGTGTCCTAGTTTGAATTTTCAAGTCTTTCTTTTGCAACCTTGACCGTAAATATTTTTGTTCGTGTCATATAATACTTGATGAAAATTATATCAATGTAAAATACATTTAAAACCCAATTCATTCATATATTTTACATCAAGTATTATATAACACAAACAAAAATATTGTCGGTCAAAGTTAAACAAGAAAGACTTGAAAAATCAAACTAGGACACTTATAATAGGACGGAAGGAGTAAGATTTTTGTTATAGGGACTTAGTTTTTGCTTTATATTTTGATGACCGTTACATGTTATCTTATATATGATAAGTCTTTGTAATTTGTTGTCTTGTATTGTGTGCTATATTATATTTTCCTACACTCTGTTTTCTGCGTTTTTAGATTCCCACTACAACTACACACATATGCCTATTATAGTCTTTTGTTCGGATATGGTTTTTTGAGACGAGGGTTTCACTTGAAGTAACATCTTTATTCTACAAAATAGATATATGGTTTGCCTACATCTACATCCCCTAAAGGGACTCATCTAGCTTTAACCCACTACCCAATTCAATCAACTAACCAATACCCATGTGCCACCTCATATCCGTAACCCTTTCACTCTTAATTGCAGAAGTTGATATCCACCCCTTCCTCTTACTCGCTTCACCAGCGACACCCACCTAGCTTTACTTGCCCATCCCACAACTACTCGCTACCCCTGCGAGTTCACTAGCGACTTGATTTTGAAGATTTAGTAACCCAATTTGAGAAAACTTTGCATAAGTGATCTAACTAAAACACTTTTAAAACTTAGTTACTGTTCTATGACATTATTTAAAAGATTAAACATTATTGTATTGTTTGCAAATGACATAGTAACAGTTGACAAAGGAAAGGAAAGTCATTCGGCGGTCTAGTGGTTTAGACGTGGAATAAGAGGTCAAGAATTCAAATTCTAACAAATTAAAAAACGTATTTATTAGTCGTTCAATGAATAAAAAATACAAAAAGCAAAGATTGTAATATAAAAAGAAGGAAAAGGATAAATCAGTAGGCCTTACTCTCACTACTTTCGGTCCGTTCCTTGTTGCCACTTGCCAATTAGATTACATCACATTCCTTGTATCAAAAAATCCCTCACCTTTAATCATAAGAAAAACCATAATCAACGTACTTGTTAGATCCTAAGACCATGTGTAGTCATAACTCTTCACATCCAGACATTATACGTCACGTGGCGTCCAGTTAGAGTTATGGTCTTTTACAAAAACAGGCTGTAGTCATAACTCTCCACCCCCATGCATTATGCGCCACGTGGCGCCCAGTCACGTTTACACTTTTTTGCACCACCACCGAATCCAATTATTCCGGCCACCACGAAACCCACCGGATCTAATTATTCCGGCCAACATGAAAACCCACGAAACCCACTTGTATACTTTTTTGTTTGTTTTTTTACAATACAATCACAAAACTTATGTATATAAAATACTTTTAAACCTCAAAGCACAATCACAACACAATCCCACCGTTCAATCCCCATAAATTCCTCCGGCGATGAAGCAAATCGGAAGATCGAGAACGGAAAAAACGAAGCCGGAAAAAACCGCCACCGTCAATCCCCACCCAGATCTCAAATCCCTCCGTCAATCCCCACCCAGATCTCAAATCCCTCTGGCGATGAAGCAAATCGGAAGATCGAGAACGGAAAAAACGAAGCCGGAAAAAACCACCACCGTCAATCTCCGGCGATGGATCCTCAGGCTCACAAACACAAACCGCCACTGTCAGGTAATATAACGGATTTCTTTTTTGATTTTTGAGCCATTCTTGCGTTATAAAGGAAACGCCGGTAAAAAAAATTCCCAAAACGCAGGGGGGGCATTATCCTCCACAACGCCGATCAAAACGTTCCATTACGGATAGTCTAAATTGTTTGTAACTATTTAAGATAAGCTCACTAAATTTTAAAAACATGTTTGAGCTATTTATTAGGTCTAATATAATAAATGAGTTTGACTTTAACTATTTCTTTTTAACTATTTTTTTTTCCTCACATTTTCCACATATCTCAAATAAGATTAGAACTCACAACCATTTGATTAACTTTAACTTAGTTTACAAGTCTGAATAAGCATATTATATTTTATATAAAAACGAAATTTTTGAATGGCTTGCCAAGTTTAACCTAAGTGGCGTCTAGCCCACTTGGTCGGACACTTTGTTGACAAGTTCGATTCCTTAGGTCAACATTAGTTGAATTGATATTTTGGGGGTGGGATGAGAGTTTTAAAGTTGTTTCAAGTTTTAACATTAGCTAGTTTTTTTTTTCGAACGTCGAATTTTTTTATCGTTATCGTCATGAACTTGAACCCAATATGCCCTAAATTTAAGTGTTTGAAGGTTTTATTTTTATCAATGAACAGCCAACACCATAAGTGGTTTTAACATTAGTTGAATTGATAAACATTCAGTATTTTACAATGTGTGTTACTTAGGCATCTAAAATCCAAAATATTACTACACCATGGAAAAATTTATCTACCTGTCACTCTTACAAATATCTCAAATTTTAAAGATTTATAATTAGAAATGGTAAACGTAAACTGGATGGTACCTATGAAATCCCATGAATTCAATAAATGTTAACTAGAGAGGTGTGAATTCATGGGTTATTATTATTATTATTATTATTATTATTATTATTAACCATAAAAATTGGTTAGGGATATCACGTTTCTACTGTGGTTCAATCATTGCTTAGAACCTATGCAGTGAAAACAAAACCACTTTGTTGAGACCAATCATTTTGTTTTTTTGTTTTTTATTTCTCTGTAGAAAGCGAGATCTTTTCTGCTTTAATGAAATAAAAGATAATTACATAATTACTATTGGATTAAGAGTTGCAATAAGGAAAAAAAAGAGTACTGTGAGTGTATACACACACCGCATGTATTGTGTTCATTCTCAAATTATCTAGGGTAACTTTTTTTTTTATCGTGGATAGTTTATTTTCAGATTAATGTATTTTGCTTATACATAAGATTAATAATCAGATAAAACAAAACGTTCATATCAAAGAAAAAGAAATTATTTTTCGATAAGTTACAATCAATTTGATTATTGAAATCAGAGCAAATGATTTATTGTTTTAAACATTCTTATCAAAACATAATCAGTTTTAACAGGCCATTAAAGCACAGATCATTAACTCCACCGTAGGTTATGATCTTGTGGGCGTTAGGAAGCTAATGTCTAAATATCAAATCATTCCGATCGTTAGTTCTTCTGGTTAATAACGATCTTCAAGAATGATCTCAAAGAGTCTACCTTACAACGACTAGTAACAAGACGTAACAAGGACTTTAAGAAAACGAAGCTTACCATGATGTTAACCAAGTCTAAAATTCCTATCCAAAAATCACGTCATCAACCGTCATTCGGTCATTGGGTGCCATGCACCATTGCCTCCAGTCGCTTACTGGACCGACTCCACTCTCTCACTCTCCCTATGAGACAAATGCATTTAAAATAGCAAAAAAATTTGATATGCGTAAATGGATTTACGTTACTTGGTGTGGTGGCGATACAACGCTGAACCGAGCTTGATAAAAATATATCGCTCTTCATCAGGTTCCTTTCATACCAAAATTTATTACTTCAATAATGAATTAACTTTCTAGGAACATTAAATTCTCGGATGTTACAATTGTTATTAACAAATATGCATAAAAATGTACAACATTGTATGAAAATAAAAGATAAGGGTAAAAACTAAAAACCATTACAATGATGCACAAACTTGTCAAGTTTGATAGGTGTAGTGTGTTTTGATGCATATGTTTCGTAATGGTGTGTCAAAACCCATTGTAATAAACAGGGTGCCAAACTTTAGAAGCTTGTTAAATATGTAGTGGGCTTTGATGCAAAGTTTGTAACGTGTCTTACAACCACAAGTACCAAAGCAAGAACTTATATGCAAGATGCAAGCCCACTAAGTCAAATGTAGAGTTGTGAAGCTCCCTTTGATTAGAGGTTCACAAATCGGGTTTTTCCTAATACCCAGTTGCGTGTATGAAACTGGGTTCGGTTATTATCGGGTATTGAGAGAAATCGGGTAGGGTTCGGGTAGGGAATTGAGGAGAAAAACTCAACCCTGTGTACCCGGGTATTAAAACCAGGTATATGTCCGGGTATTAATACCCGGTTTTGAATTTGTAATTTTTTAATTCGTTTAAAAATTAATTTTGCTTCATAACTTATAGAAATAGTTAAAATATATTACAAAAACCATAAATTCACTAAAGTATAAATTATTTACTTTATAATATGCATTTTTAAAAAAATTTAAACATAAAAGTTGTGAAGTAAACATAAAATATACTATTAAAACTCATGTATTATTTCGGGTTTTATAAAAATTGGTATCTGGTATGCATAACCGGGTATGGGTATGACCGCTTCTGGTCAGTATAGAACACCCTTGTATAAAAAAACCAGTTCCGGGTACTTTTTCCGGGTCCGGTTCTGGGTACGGTTTTTTTTTCACCTCTACCTTTGATGTCAAGGCTTCTAGCCCTATTTATGACAGATGATTTAACTTAGTTTGGTGTAGATTAGGCAGGGTAACATTTAACCATTAAAAATATAAGACAAAAGTAAAATGAAATATTTAAAAACAAAATAAATCTCATAAATAGAATAATTTAAAAGTTTGTAAAGATACCCAAATACTTCGTGAAGGCGTCTTCTAACACGTCTATCAAATCTGTTCTAGCGATTAAGAAAGACGAGAAAACTTAAGACGAGAAAAACACGTGCAGGAAAAAATATGATCTAACTTTGTGTTCCCGACTTAGAAAAAAATGAAAAGAAATTATTTGCTTTATTAAACAAGAAATGCAGAATTCAGGGAACCATTAATGGCGAAACCGTTTCACTAATAAAAAAAAAAGAAATAAAAATAGCAAAAAATTATTCACCCCTCTAATTTTCTTACACGAACAACAAAATAAAACTATAGTTGGGTTCAACTTCATGGTCTAATGAGTCAAACTGACTCAGTTTGACAAACCAAAGTCAACTATTCTAACCTCTTTACTGATCCCTTTAACCTTCCTTGTGTGACCACAACATAACTTCTAACTGCGAGTATGAGTACCCATGTTGTAGCTGCTATTTTTTCTTTTATCATTAAAAGCAAAGCCGAGCTTAAAACCGTCTTCAATATCTGAGCATGCAACCCCTTAAAAAACCCGAATATTCCTTCTTGTTTCCAAATAGCACTGACGACACTTGATATTGTTTTACTCGGTTTCTTTTTGTTTTCCTTTGTTTCTTCATCACTTGAGTCTGCAGCCTGAATCATGACCTTGCACCTACATAACATCAGGAGGGTTTGAATTTATGAATTTCTTTAAATCGCTTAGAAAACTAGATTAAATATTGAAAGGTAAGTTCGGTTTTCATCCACGAGGTGTGACCATTATTTTTAACCGAGTACCAGCCTGAATTCTTAGCATGCTGTGGCCTGTAGTTTAAAACTTTTACCCCTTTTTGTCATTTTGCTAACTCCGTTAGATTTTTGCGTCAAGTAGAAGGGCATTTCAGTCATTGAATATTTGATATTAGTGTTATATTTTAGCTAAAGTTGATCAAAGGGGATTTTCTTTAAATTACATAAACAGTCCCCATGGTTTCAGAATCTTAATCCTTTTTGTCATCTTTGCTATTCCGTTAGATTTTTTTGTTAATTAGAAGGGAATTTCAGTCATTTCACACATAAAGGCCATTTATGTAATTCTAAAGTTACACTAACGTTAAAATTGGACGAAGAGGACTTTTTAAATCGTTATATTTAAAAGAGTGAATTGCGGTTTTCATCCCTATGGTTTATCCAAATCTGCGGTTTTAGTCCAATAGTTTCAAATTTGCGATTCCGTCCCTGTGGTTTCATTTCACTTGCAATTAAACCCGAATTCACTAATCCCGTTAAGTCTGGTCGTCAAACCCATCAGCGTGCCCTTCACGTGAGGGGTAGTTTTGTCATTTTTTCCCCCAAATACAGCTCATCCCCTCACGTGAGGGGGCTTGCAAATTTGGATTATGGTTTATTTGAGGAGAAAAAGGACAAAACTGCCTCTCAAGTGAGGAGCACGCTGATGGGTTTAACGGCCAGATTTAACGGAGTTAATGAATTCGGGTTTAATTGCAAGTTAAATGAAACCACAAGGACGAAAATCGCAAATTTGAAACTATTGGACTAAAACCGCAAATTTGAACAAACCACGGGGACGAAAACCGCAGTTTACTCTATTTAAAATTACATGAACAGTCCCTGTGGTTTTAAAATTTAATTTAAACACTTTTGTGCTTTTTGCTTACTCCGTTAGATTTTTCTATCAACTAGAAAGATATTTCAGTCATTTTACACCTAAGAGACCATTTATGTAATTTTAAATTTACATTTTAGTTAAAGTTGGATAAAAAAGATTGGTTTTAAATGGTTGTTTTAAAATAATTACCTTTAAAATTACATAAATAATCCCTTAGGTGTAAAAAGACTAAAATGCTCTGTTACTTAACAGAAAAATCCAACGGTCTAACAGAGATAGCAAACACGACAAAAAGGGTAAAAGTTTTGAAACCACCGGCCATGATATGATAAGAATTTTGGCTTGGTACTCAAGTAGTTAATACGGGCAAACCTCAGAGGTGTAAACTGAACCCAACTTTAAAAAATAATTTTCCAACAAACCTGATGGCAGGATATGTAAGAACGGTGGCAATACTTTTAGAAACTGCACCAAGCAAAAAGGCTGAGAAGGCGGAAAGGGATTCGGGTGATGACCCGTTTCCTGCCTTTTTTAGTTTCTGATCTAAAAGTTTCTGTTTCAGCTGATCAAATACCGTGTACTGCATAAATAGATTCAAAACAGGTCAACTTGAGTTTAATTTAACTAATAACAGATCAAAATGGGTCGAATATATGTCAAGTTGACCGAAAGATTTAGAACTCGATCAAAGTATGCTAACTCGTGAGAGTTTATAGCCTCCTAATTCTTTTATTTAAAAGAATGGATCATTATGTTAATATTAGTTTCTGTAATACTATTAATATATTCATTATCTGAGAACCTAATATTATTAACAAATTGAAAAAAACTAAACTAATAGGGAAAACGGGTTACAAACTTAAAGTATCCTGTGACATAATCAAGTATTTATAATGTCCTAAATTGCTTTATTAAAAGAAAATGGACTAATACTTATACGCCTGTAAATGAATCGAGTGTTCAGTGAACCATTTGGCGGGAAGTTCGCTTATGTTCGTTTATTTTTTAAACAAACAAACATAAACAAAACTTTTGGTCATTTAAATAAACGAATGAAAATGAACACATGCCTTGTTCGTTCATTATTATCAATAACCAGCGTCATTGGAACTCTTAGTTGGACATACGTTTATCTTCGTTCATTAGTTTACATTCTTCTTTAAGTTTTTCGTTTATGTATTCATTTAAATTATTACGCCCATTACAGCTTAGGCTAGTTATATTAAATTAAAATATCATCCATTACAATTTAGTCTAGTTTTATTATCCTTTTAGGCCCAACAGATTAATATTCAAGTTTACTTTTATTGGTGTTCGCTCAGTTATGTCCGTTTATATTTGTTCATCTATGTTCCATAACATTCGTTCGTGTACGTGCGTGAATTGTTCATTTAAACTATGAATGAACAAACATAAGCGAACACGTACATTTTCTTCACGAACAAATACGAACAAGAAAACCCCACCCCATTCATTTAACAGTTGGTGTCCGTTCGTTTGTTCGGTTAAAGTTAAACGTACTAACATGAACATGCCCCCTTCATATTTATTTGGTTCGTTTACAAGCCTAAATACTTCCCAAAATCATGCCTAATATATTAATTATTCATAAAAAGAACAAAAACAAATGTTAGCGGGTCAAAATCACCCACTTTGAGCAGTAAAAGATACCAGCTTTCACGTCAATAACTTTGACCTGTTAATCCACCCGAACCCAAACCAGAAAAACCAAAACTGAACAGGTTTCGAAAACTCAAAATGTGAAATTTCAAAAAAAAAAAAATCGAATTTAGCCCAAAATTGACCCAAATTTGACCGGTCTAAATTTTTTACCAGCTTTGACACAAACCCCTTTTGACCTGTTAACCAACTCGATCCGTACGATAAAATTCTAAGGCAATAGATAAGGTACCTGTATTGCAGGGTTGGAAGTTAAAAGTAAAGATATGCCAAGGCCGTCAAAGGCTTCGCTCCAACTGCCTTCTGTAAGCATTGCCCATAGCCCTTTTGATCTGCCAAACGCACTTGTTTGCATTCGTGATGATGCTGTATCAAGAGGCTACATAATAATGTTAGATACAGCTTTACCAGTTAAGAGACTTATATAACATAATAACTACAAAATAAACTGATTATGCTGAATTTGGAATGTGACAAAATAAAATGTGATAAGTTCTAACCTGAGTTATGATAGCAGTACATGCTCCAGCTGAAGCAGCAAGAATCAAGTTGGCTTTCGTTCCAATAGACTTTGTATTGTATTTGATCTGGTACAACCGTTTAAAGTAGCTGTATCCATAAAAGTATACGAATTGTGCAATAAACGATTGCAGATTCTTGGTTCCAAGACCTTGATACAAGGATACAATCTGACCAGTTGAAACCGCCTCCCACAACACATCTGATAGTTTCCTGAATCACCCACATGACAACTTTTATCAGATCCAAATAGGTTTATGAATTAGGGGGTTGTTTGGACTACTGACTAAACCGATTATGATTTGCTAATTGTTTAGGGTCAAAGTATTAAGATTTAGGCAAACTGTAAGGGGTTTCTGCAGGAAAACTGATTAATAAGATAAACGCAAAATTAGCAAATAATTATTTGATTCAACTAGCAATAATAAATTTGAAATAAAACACATCCAAACACCCCAAAATACATATCCAGATTAACTATTAAATACCAAATTCTCACAAATCAAAACAAATTAGCAGATCACGAAACCCAAGATAAACGATCAATCAGGCGCAAGGCATATGATCAATAAACACTCAAGAGAATACTGACTCAAAAACTCGTAATTCTCTAGTAATCACACATCCAAAGCCTTTACCCAAACACTATATTTACGGATCTAACCCTAACTCGGTGACCGAGATACTACCACACTAATTCCATTACAATTAGGAAACTAAACCAACTTGACCGACTTGTCAACTTAGGTCCTTCCATATTCACGGGCATGTGAATACGGTCCGGAATTACCAACATAAACTGATTATGGTTTGCCGATTATTTAGGGTTAAAATCAGTTACTGAAATAAATGTAAAATACTAAAATTGGCAACCAAAATCAGCGGGTCATGCATACTAATTGTTTGGGCATCTAAAACCCAAAGCTTCACTTTTAGTAGAATCGGTTTGCTATCCAAAAGGGGGTTGCGGCGCAATTTGTTGCCCGTTCACCTGCCACCCCATTGTAATTTCTTTAGATGAAAAAGAAATTATTATGGGGTGTCTATTTGCAGGGCCTTGAGGCAGGGCTGGGTGGTCGACCAAACGACCCCAGCCCTGATAGCCCCAAATTTATATATTTTTGAAAAAAAGATCTATTTTTAATGTTTTCAACCCAATAAGTCAACTCCAAACTTTTTTTTCGCCTTGGGCCGAAAACCTTTTTCATGATTCTCTGCGATTATGACTCTGAATCTGATGTTTAAAGTGGTAATAATGAATTTGAATTTGAATTTGAAATAAAACAGCCCCTAATTCATATATATCCAGATTAATTAAATACCAAATTCTTACAAATGATCAGATGACGAAACCCTAGATAAACGATCACTCAAACTCAATAATAGTAATAATAATAAAAGGTAGTTACTTGTATTTCTGGCGACCATTAGAACGAACTTCAGCCTGGAACTTGGCTTTGCATGTGTCGAGTGGGTACAAGATGGTCGTGCTCAATATAGCTCCGATTGCACCCGATGTTGCCTCAGAAACTGATTCCAAATCAATCGAAAAAGACATCTTTATTCAATTCAATGAAATGATCCGATGATGGAAGAAAAAGAAAAGAGATGAAATGAATAATCAAGAGTCTGGTCAAATATGGAGTTTGGTAGAGGTGAGGATGGTATTGTTATTATTATAATGGAAAATTTCAAAATAGGTATTTATGATTATGTTTTTCATGTTTTATGTATCATTTTTAACATATTCTTAAATTAGGTATTATAAACTAGTCATGACGAATAGTTTATAATTATTCACGAGTAGTTTGTATAACCAGTTAAAACTTGCCACGTGTCTATAAACTAACCGTAACGACCAGTTTCACTAATAATCTACTCGTAAAGATTAAATAAGTTTAAACCCTCGTAATCAGCGCCACACGAGTAAATAAGATATTCTTTAGTCGCGACGAGCAGATTATAAAACCTTAAGAGTCGCGAGTATTTTATCAAACTAACCACGACGATGAGTTTGATTACCAAATGCATCAAACTGGTTTGTTTTACAAAACACTAACCGGAATGGTTAGTTTGTTTGGTCAACTAGTCTTTACGAGTAGATACAGGTCAACGACTACTTTATATCCATTATACGAGTATTTTGTTGGTAACTAACTCGTCTCGATAAGTTTATCCGGTAAACATTACGCTTACGAGTAGTTCATTTGTAGTTAACTCGTCGTGACTAGTTTACCTTGTTTATATTCCCAATACGAGTATTTTATTGTTAATCAACTCGTTCTGATAAGTTACCAGATTTGCATTAACCATACGAGTAATTTATTGGTAGTTAACCCGTCTTGTCTATATCTTGCTATAAACTAGTCGTGACTAGAGGTGCATAAATCGGGTTTTTTAAATACCCGGGGTTCGGGTATGGAACCGGGTTCGGGTATTGAGAAAACCATAGTAATGAGTTTTTTCGGGTTTTTTTCCAAGGTTTTTTCGGGTATAAATTGGATTTTTTAAAAGTTCACTTTTTAGGGGTATTTTTAAGGTATTTTTCGGGTATACATCGGACATTTGAAATACTCGGTTTTGGGTTTTGGAAAAAACCGGTTCCGAGTATGGAACCGGTTCGGGTTTTCGTGTATTACCGGATACAAATCGGGTCCGGTTCAGGTTCGGGTTTTAGTGCCAAAATGTATTCCCTATCAGTACCCTATGGGTAGGGTAGGGTAGGGTACGGGTTTGGGTATTAAAAACCCGGGTATTAAAAAACCCGGGTTTGGTTTTCTCAATACCCGAACCCGGGTATTTAAAAAACCCGATTTGTGCACCTCTAGTCACGACTAGTTTATAGCAAGATATAGACAAGACGAGTTAACTACCAATAAATTACTCGTATGGTTAATGTAAATCTGGTAACTTATCAGAACGAGTTGATTAACAATAAAATACTCGTATTGAGAATATAAACAAGGTAAACTAGTCACGACGAGTTAACTACAAATGAACTACTCGTAAGCGTAATGTTTACCAGATAAACTTATCGAGACGAGTTAGTTACCAACAAAATACTCGTGTAATGGATATAAAGTAGTCGTTGACCTGTATCTACTCGTAAAGACTAGTTGACCAAACAAACTAACCATTCAGGTTAGTGTTTTGTAAAACAAACCAGTTTGATGCATTTGGTAATCAAACTCATCGTCGTGGTTAGTTTGATAAAATACTCGCGACTCTTAAGGTTTTATAATCTGCTCGTCGCGACTAAAGAATATCTTATTTACTCGTGTGGCGCTGATTACGAGGGTTTAAACTTATTTAATCTTTACGAGTAGATTATTAGTGAAACTAGTTGTGACAATCGTCAATTTCAGGTTAACTCCATTAACTCAACTCCGTCAATTCAAACTTAAAGATCATTGAATCTATAACGCACACCTCATTACATTTAAACTAGGGTTTAAATGACGCTTAACACTTACTACATGTGTAGTCTTTCGGGAATTGCACCGAAAGGGCAAACGAGTTGACGCAAACGATTGGTGAATAAACGAAAAACGTCAAAACAATAATTATGTGATAATTATGTGTTAGACTTATGTGTTATGTGATAACATTGTTATAAACGTTAACTCAATGTGCTAGAACTAGTTAATTAAGCTAGAAAAGTAACATTTGGAAGTTGAGGGACTAAAGTGTAACATGTTATTATTATTAATAACAATAAACCTTAACTCTCTCTTTCCCTTTCTCTCTCAAAAACCTGACGGCACCTCACCCCCCTCCCCTCTTGCGATCGGCAGCCATACATCACCACCATACCACCCTTGTTTGATCTTGGTTTTCACAATTGAAGCATCCTACACTCGTTTCTAAGCACCTCTCGCGTTTCTCTTGGTTATCTCTGCGTTTTTAAGGTATATATATGAAACCCTAACCATTGAATATCATATATTAAGTGTTTTATGATTGATTATGGCTAGAGGATGATTAATTATGTGTTAGTGATTGATATTGATAGTCATATGTGATTTTGAACGGTGAAAGATTGATGAATCATTAATTGTTTGTAAACCCTAAAGGGTTACTACTGATTTTTATGATTAATAATGTTTATTGCGTGTTTTGAGTTATGTCATATGCTTAGGATGCATGTTAGATGATTGTTTATGCTTGCTGAGTTTGACAGCAGTGATTGTTAAAATTGAACGGCGTGTAACTTGTTGAGTATATAAGCAAACTGAGCTAATTATGAGTCTACAAGGTAGTACTCTGAGTCTAGTTTTCAGAAAGTCCAACCACGCCTAATTTGGAGGTGTTTGGTTGGTCAAACGATTTAAATGCGATTAAAGGTCAAAACTGGTACTGGACAGATTGTAAGTTATGATTAGACAACTGTAACTAAATGTTAATGTAAGAATTGGTTGAGATTATTGATACTACAGTAAACTAGGTTGAGTCTAGTTTCTAAAGAATATAAATTTGCAATTTTTGGACGTGTAAAAGTTAACCTTTATGATTTTACAAAAACGTTGTGCAAAGCTGAGTTGTTAGACCTGCTGTTAGGTTGTTTTGTAAATATTATATCTCATGAACTACGAGACCAATTGGGTTGGTTCCACTTCTGGAAGTTGACTTGTTGAGTTAGGAACCTAACCCAAGTGGTCTTGCATCTGTTGGATTTTTCATTTAACGGGAATTTCAAATAACATTCTGTTGCGCATGAATTTGACTGTTATGAGTTTGCTGTAATGTTTTGATCATTGTGAGAAACCTATGTGGAATAAAACTAAAATAAAACATGTTCTGGAAACCTAATACATGTATACTTTTGTGATGATTTTTGATGAATTAATTGAGATGCTATGATCGGTGGAATAGTATAATCTTTCAAGTAGAATTCTGTCTCGGTAAAGTTAACTGCCGAACTTTGTGAAAATGCATGAAAAGTGCTAGTTGCTAGTTAATTGTTATGTTTTGACCAAATTGCCCCTGCGGGGAATACTTGCTAAATAAGTGTGGTATTTTGACCAAATTGCCCCTGCGGGGAATAGTTGATAGTGATATACGTTATTAATACATGACACGTAAATAATTGTTCACACACGTATCGTATCACAAATGTACTCGTTAAGTCACACACGATTCACAAACAAACACGAAACGTATCTTGTGATTAGGAATTATGTGCCGGGTCTAGAGACTCGATATTAGTTCCGATACTTAGAAAATCTCCTTGTTGTTTTTAGAACGCTAGAGAGAGTTTTCTGTGACGCGCATCACTTGGTGATTTATTTTGGGAATTCTTCGCAAACAGTGAATTCACTTACCCCTTTTAAACTGTTTTCAAACGCTTTTCACTTGGGGAGATAACATACTCCGAAAACGCTTTTAAGATTTTGTTAATATAAATTATATATCACTTGTAAAGACTAAGTGGCAAACGCAATAACTAAAGTCCTTCATTCACATCGAATCGTTTAATATTGGATAATAGCGAGTCATTGTTGAGTAGTACTACTGGGTTTGACAAACCCCACCCAACGCTAAACTCGACTGGAGGTCGAGTGGGTGTAATCTTGGCTAAACACATACCATGGTCGGGTAGACCTGGTGGCAAGGCAAATGATAAACAGTCAGCTTCGGTGTCGAACACTTAGTAATACTTGTTTTATAGGCTAGCTACCTATAGATATATAATTGACATAACACTATCTGGTAACGCAAAACGCTTAACGCTGAACGCAAAACGCTTAAAGCAAAACGCTGAACGCAAAACGCTTTATTTTATATAAACTTGTGAACTCATCAACCCCGTGTTGACACTTTTAGTATGTTATTCTCAGGTAGCCGAGGCGGGCGCGCGGTTTAGGATCATGCATTGCTTGAAACACTTTTAATTATGCAAACTTACTTTAAACTGTTATCATTGGGTTTTTAAGTCGTCTTGCGTGACGCAACATTGGTTTCTATGGTTTTACGCTTCCGCACTTATTTTCATTTAAACGTTTTTATGGTTTGATTATAACTAATGATTCCGATCCTGTTAGTTCACACCCTCTGACGGTAAAACTCCGTTAGTGGATTTTGAGGGTGTGACACTAGTCGTTACGGTTAGTTTATAGACACGTGACAAATTTTAATTGGTTATACAAACTACTCGTGAATAATTATAAACTATTCGTCACGACTAGTTTATAATACCTATTTTGGGAATATGTTGAAAATGACACATAAAACCTGAAAAACATAATCATAAATACCTATTTTGAGAATTTTCCCTTATTATAAAGCGGGTACGCTGAATTTGACTAGACTTTTATTGTTATTATAACACGTTTAGAACAAGGATAGACTGATTAAGACAGGATCATTTCAAGCCTACCGTGTGTGTGTGTGTTTTTATGTTACAAAACAGCATGTGTTAAACAGATATTATTCGTAAAAGGCTAAAAGCATATGTTACACGAATTATCATAGTGCAGTAAGAAGTACCGTTTAATCTACTCGGTGGAGGTTTTGGTCCAACTAGTAAAACTATTACCTTGTGTTGCTTTTATTGACGGTTCGAGATAATTTAGGCTTTAAAAGATTGGTTTGATGTAATAAACTTAAGTGAAAACGTGGAAATAGATAAGTGCTAAGAGTAAAATTTCGCTAGAGGGCTTTTATCTCAAATTATGATAGGTGTCTCATGAAGATTTTCTAAATTAGTAGTTTATATTTTCGTCAAAAACTGTTTTAAACAATTTTTTTTTCTTTTCTTCTTATGATAAGAATAAAAATGAGTCGGTATGGTAATCTTAGGGTCTTTTGATTCACAGAATGTTTGAAAGGAATTGAAACATGAGATTTGAAATTAATTCCGACGGAAATTTATATTGTGATTTTGTTTGATCGTTGTTTAGATCTGAGGAAAAGGAATCATTTGTTTGTTCTAGCACATGTAATTGTTGATTTACGGGAGTGAGATTTGTTCATGTGGACATTGAGATTACATATTGAAGAGCTTTTAGACGAGACTGCGTCATTGATGTTTGAAGTGATGAACCGTTAAGAGTATTATCTTAAATACATATAAACGAAACATTTTAAAGCTCTCTGGTTGATTCCCAACTTATCTTAAGCCATCAGATTGCTTTATTTGTAAATAGAGGCTTCTTATGGATTTGACTTGAATTCACGGGCATGAGTCTCATCAAACTCAGATAGCTCTTAAACGGAATATAAAATCTCATTAAATTACAAATTAATTTCACCAAAATTTTGATATGAAAATCCTATAAAATATGGATATACAAAAAATTAATATTCGATTTTTTTAAAAGATATTATTTATAATTAAAAAATAAATTTATAGAAAAAAATAAGCCGGTCAAGGGTCTCATCAAACTCAAATAGCTTTTAAACGAGGTTATAACATCTAATTATTTGTGAAACATTTTAATCAACATACCATAAGTATGTCATTAAAATCTTTGCAATAAATAAAAAAAAATCCAAAAAAATATATAAATACTAAAAACGAAAATGTAAAACAACTCCCATAATACGGGGATAAAAGCTAGTATCATATAAAGTAGACAACGTGATAAGGGATGTTAATCCGGTCAACCCGATAGGGTTTCGGGTTAATCGAGTCGGGTTTAAAAAAACTAAAATATAACCCGCAAACCGACCATATTAAGGTTCGGGTTCGAGTTATTCGGGTTTTGAGTCAGTTGGGTTAGGCGGGTTAACCATTTTACTCTATATTTTTAAGTTGATTTTTGTGTTTCCAACTTATGGATTACAATATTTCTTATTTTACTCAATTTTCAATTTCTTTCACAAGTATTTATTTTATAATTACATATAGGCCTGTAAATGAACCGAACGAACATGAATAAGAGCATGCACGTGTTCGTTCGTTTAACTTTAGATGAACACAAACACTTAATCGAGCAAATATGTGTGTTCATGTTTGTTCGCTTCAAAGATAAACATGCTCGTGTTCGTTTATGTTTGTTCAATTTAAAATATAAATGAACAATTCACGAACATAAACGAACACAAATGAACATAATAATACAAAGATAAACGAACATATATTTACATACATAAACTAACATAAAGAAACATAAATGAACACACTTAAATAAACACAAACAAATATAAAACATATCAGGGTGATATAATTTTTAAATGCAAATAATAATATTTAATAATTTTCTGTTAATGTCTAAACGAACATGAATGAACATAACCAAACTTAAAAGAACGATCATAAAACAAGTAGAATAATTAAACCCTCTATAAAACTTCCACCATTGACTTTTTATAGTTTATTTTACCTTTGCATAAATATTGTATTGAAGTTAACTATCACCACTAATCAGGTTATTCGGGTTTTAGACACCCCTAAACATGATGGTATATGCCTTTATAGTGAGGTATACTATCGCATATCATATGACTAATGGATTAATATGATGGTTGGGGAGGTGTTTATCCAAAGTTCTATCCAAATCAAGGTGTTCATCGGTTTGAATATCGGGTTTGATTTTTTTTAGCCTAACCCAAAACCAAATAATCCGAAATAGAAGTGTGTATATAAAAACAAAATTCAACCCATTTTTTTTTGATTATCCAATTATTATACGGTTTACTCGATTAAATTTGTTCTGTTATATGAAAAATCCAAAAATTATTATAAATATTCAAAAATTTTCAACATAACTATCCAAATCCGAAAATTTGATACCTGAAATTCGGATAATTCAGATTCGAATTTTTTTAACATGTTTGTGTCCACCACCCATCAACATTGTTTATTTAAAATAATAATAATAAATTTAGATGAGGATTAGGCCCACACAAGAGAAGAGAAGAGAGGCAGTGACGATGCATGATAGGGGTTTGATGTTGCCTGCCGTGCACGTCTTATTACTTATTAGTCGTATTATAGTTTGGCGATATATCTCATCAGTTAATAATAATGGCGCCAGTGTCACCTCTGGCGAAATACAAGCTGGTGTTTCTGGGCGATCAATCCGTCGGCAAAACCAGCATCATTACCAGATTTATGTACGACAAATTCGACACCACTTATCAGGTACGTAACTATATTATTATTATTGGATCAGGCAGGCATGCTCTGTTTGTTTATAATAATAATAATTTTGGTCTTAGGGCGTTTTAATGCCTCACGCTTACATTATTATTCCTTTACATTAACTGCAGGCTACCATTGGCATTGATTTTTTGTCTAAAACAATGTACCTTGAAGACAGAACAGTCGGTTACAGCTTTGGTAAGTTTATGCTATCTTCAATACCCTGCCATTAGCATTGAATATGTTATTTGTTTACTTACATTTCACAAACAAGGATACTGCTGGGCAGGAGAAATTTAGGAGTCTTATTCCAAGTTATATAAGAGATTCATCGGTTGCAGTCATTGTCTATGATGTTGCCAGTAAGTTACTATATATTTCACTTTAAAAACAAGTAGGTTGTGTTCTTGTTGCCATTCTTACTGCTTTTATTAGTTATAATTGATCTGATAGAATATGTATTCTCTGTTTTAGCACCCTTGTATAACTCTACAATTCACCTTTTTTTACTTTTCAGACCGACAGTCATTTTTGAATACTTCAAAGTGGATAGAAGAAGTACGTACCGAGCGTGGCAGCGATGTCATTATAGTCATTGTTGGCAACAAAACTGATCTTGTTGACAAAAGGTCTCACTTTTACTTGTTAACCTTCTATAATAATATTTGAAACACAGTTTGGCTGTAGAAAATATAATGTTTTTTGGACAACGAGGGTTAGCACACTTTGTTGCTGACGTTTTGGTGGTCAAACAGGAAAGTGTCGATTGAAGAAGGAGATGGCAAAGCTCGTGAACATGGAGTCATGTTCGTTGAAACGAGTGCAAAAGCTGGATTTAACATTAAGGTAGCATACTCGGTCTTATTATACCATTTCGCTTTGTTGTAAACGTGTGTATATTAATACACTATACAAATATAATCGTGTATGTGGGGTCCCGTGAAATTTTTGATAACGGGCCTCATGGTTACAGAAAAAAAAAAGATCAGTTTTTTTTTTTTATAGTTTGAAGTTTTATATATCATCATCGTACTCAGTATATCCCACCAATAGCAAAGCTATGGTAGGGTCTGAGGAGGGTAAGATGTAGACAGCCTTACCTCTACCTCATGGGATGGAGGGTAAGTTTTATATGTATATTGTGATAAAATTATATGATTTTATTTTTGTTTCATGCATCAGCCATTGTTCAGAAAGATTGTTGCTGCATTGCCAGGGATGGAGACACTTTCCTCTACAAAACAAGAAGACATGGTTGATGTGAATTTGAAATTTAGCTCAAATACGAACCAGTCAGATCAGCAAGGCGGAGGCTGTGCATGCTAGGAAGATCATTACTTACTTGCACCTTATGTTTCCTAGTTATATGCTTCAAAATGAAAACATCTTACATGGATTTGGTTAGTTTGGTTTGAATTAACAGGGTCAGTTAGTTATTTGGTCTCTTGTTTTTAGATAATTGGTTTGTGATTTCGGATTGATTAACACGATTTTTAGTGGTTTTGGCTACATTATGCCAACTCTTACAATGTGTCCCCAAGTTTCATTTAACTAGGGAAAACAAAGGAAAATGAATTAGAAGAGAAAGGAAATGATAGGAAAGGTTTTATTTCATGTTCCCGAGTTTAATGGAAAGGAAAGGAATTTAAATATTTTTTGTGTTCCCGAGTTGGGAGGAAAAGAAAAGAAAGTTATAATTTACTGGTATACCCTTTAAGTAAAATTAAAATAGAAAATATATGGAATAACATTTGTTGGCTCTTCTCATTAACAAAATTTGGTCAAACAAATGACACTTTGATCAAATCACAGTAACTCACCTTTGAGGATAACTCACGTCTAACTTCATAATTTTTCGCAGTGAGCAACATTTTTCACGGGAAAGGTCAAAGGGGTAAGAATGATTATAACTTTAATTTAAGTATGCATGTAACATCAACAAATTTTTCACAGTGGCTCCAACCTTCACATTCATTAAAGAAATTCCCTAGAACATTTAAATATAGTTCTTTTCAGGTAATAAAAGATGAATGATCGTATTCGCACGAACCATTGCAACAAGTCTGTGGAAAGTAAGCCTCTGTTGCTGTAATTCATCAGCAGCCAATTCAGCAGAAGCTTCTTTGCCTAGTACAGCCATATATGTTTACTTTCACATTCAATGATAACTTATAATCAATGTGATACAAAGTTTAGAATCACTTGAGTAGTTTCTCAGAAGTGGGAGTTTCAAGCCGGTTACTTATGAACGGGTAGGCCCATTCACATATGTACATGCATCAACATATATAGAATCTACTTGCCCAAAATTTCATCTTTTGCATTCTCCACTCCATATTTAAAGCAAAACAAATTAACTATCAAGTAACTAAACTTATTATTATAACCAGTTTAAGAAACATAAAACCTATTTATCCAAACATTAAAAATTTATAAATGCCACTCAGTTTTATAATGAACACTCAATACCACAAACTGTGCAGCTATTCTGTACAAAAAGCCTCATAACTTATATATGATCAAACATGTTTCCTATATACTTTACCTGTGATATTTCTTCCTTTTTTCTTTTTTTATTTCCAAAGGTATAATTACCAATATGCCCCTGTGCTTATTGCTGCCAACAATCAGTCAATATTAGCATCTATATAACCAGTGAAATATAGGTATTGCAGCATCATAAACACACCTGAACTTGATTAAGTGCTAAACAGAATTGCAACAGAATCATAAGCAATTCTGAAACCTAATGTAAGCACAAACAACCATTAAGAAAAAGTAATTCTTTAACCAATAATTGCATTCAAGATCCATGAACAAAAAGCCAAATAAACAAGAAAGAAATAAAAAGGTCATAAATGTACTAAGTTACCAAATATAATCATAAACTTTACTAGATAAATGCATCCTTAACTTCCTTAATTACCTAAACCCATCATACCTTTCAGCAGACAAACTGTATATTAGGAGAACAACTAAACGATGGTCTTGCTTTAGTTTGATTCTCCGCCAAATAATTGAAAGTCGGTGGTATTTCATGCGGTTCCAAACCCATCAGTTCCAATTGTTAACAATTTCATCACCCGTGTACTCGCGATGATGAACTCTTTCAAGTATTTTATTGCTCTCCAGAATAATTTTATTACCTCTAGGCTTCAGCAATAGCATTAGCCATGTTGTCAACACCATTCATAATCATTGAGGTTAAACCATCATCTTCTTGTTCGACTTTTCTTTTTCTACTCTTATAATTCTTTTCAATTGAAGACCGCTCTGGTAGAGAAGACGTAAGATCTACCCCATGAGCATGATCATCATCAAGATTGTATTGACTTTCTTGAATTACATCATTGGCAACCAAGAATTCATCCATCTCTAGAGCTGTTTCTATGTTAATGTTATCATCCTTCTACAATCGGGCATTTCTTTCTTTAGCAGTTTCAGCTTGTGCTTCGGATGCCCTATCCTTTGCAAATAAGCCTAGCATCTCATGATAGTTTGTGACTTTCTTCGTCTTTAACACTTGGCTTTGACTATTTAACAAAATCAAGATAATTATATTATAAATGATAATATGAATATTCAAGTAAATAACACTTACGTATATTAATTTTTGCCAGACGTCATCCTTCGCTTCAATTAGTTGAGTTTCAGGATTGTGACTTTTGGTTAAAGATCATAAGGATATAAGAATCATGATTGTGACTTTTGGTTTCAATCTGCTTGTTGACAAATTCTATGTTTTAGATTGTAGATTGTATAACTTGTTGATACGGTGGTGTTTCTGATTGATTTTTGATACTAGGGTTACGTTCTTTGAATCTAGTTTTCAAAAAGTCAAGAATCATAATTTTTGGACTTTGTTTGACTAGCTTTTATTAATTCACAAAATCAGGTTGCAATCCTGATTGAAATGGAATTTTTCTGAGTTGTATTGTACATTGTATAACTTGAGATTGTAAATAGATATTGGTGTGATTCCACTTCTGGAATGTCATAAATTGAAGTAGGAATCTAATCCATTTGTCTTGCATCAATTGGATAAATATAGAATTTTTGGCAAATATTTGTGTACTGTTGAAATAGAAATTGAAAATAGGTTGTTGTAGTGTGTGAATTTTCTGTATGTTTGTGAGAATTAAAAAATACAAGAAAAATATATGTTGTACCTAATACTTGAAAGAATATGTGTGAATTATTTGGTAATTTAATTACAAGTTTTGGTTGGTTGTAAAAATCAGTTTTGATGATTGAAAACTTGTTAAGAATGATTAGCATATTGTTTAATAAAAATAATTGTAGTTTGTAATAGAATGATTGTAGTAAATTGAATTTTAACTTTATGGGTCAACTTAGAACTATTTGACTAAATGGTTAGTCTTACTTGTGAAGTGTTGAAAGTGGTAGAAGTTGGACTTAGTCATAAGATTGTATGATAAGTGGCTAAGTGTATATTACTTGATTCTTTATGATTAGGAACAACATGTAATCATTCTAAGTCTAGAAAATTGGTCAAAAGTCACCTACGGGTCGTCGGTCAACATTTTGGTCAAATGTCAACATTTTGGTCAACGGTCAACAAAACTCAAATTTGAGTCTTCGGTCATCGAGACTTGGACTTTTTAGTCAATGGTCAACAACTTGGACATTTTGGTCAAAAGTCAAACTTTGGTTAAAGTCAACAAAAGTCAAACTTTGATCATATCTTAATTAAACAATGGAATTGTTTGGATACTAAGGATTCTAGGAATCGCTTAGCAAATACATATAGTGCTTGTATGATTTAGGCACTAGAACAACTTTAACTTAAGCAGTTGACTTTCAATTTGAACCGCATTCAAGGTGAGTTTCACTGCCCTTCTTTTTACTTAAACCTTTTGGGGGAGAAAACATGCAACATACAAACTTTTTGGATAATTTTCGACTTTTTAATACCTCATGTGTACATAGTGAACTTAAACTGAAGTCCCCCATGCACATTGGACCGTTAACAATTGTATATTGGATGGGTAATGAAAGGTAGTACTACGGGGTTTGACGAACCCCGTTGGGGCTCTCGGGAGAGGAAGTCGTCGGGCGTCTCATTTACTAGAAACACACTAGTCTTATATTAGACTTCGTGGGTGGCAAACAAACTAGCAAGTCAGCCTCGATCACAATGGAACTTACACTAATGTAGCATGATTGCTAGCCTAATTAACTAGCGGTATTACTAATGCATACATTATCCATGCTTTATTATTTACAATGTTTACTTACTAAATGGTTTGTATGACAAACTTGTTTTTAAACTCAAACCTGTGAACTTACCAACCATTGTGTGACCCGTTTTAGCATGTCTTTCTCAGGTCGCTAGTATCAAGTGCACGGATAGGAATTGCATTCATGGTCACTCATAAACATTGCATCATAACCTGGAACTTTTAATTAATAATGTTATGGTTTGCGCGTGTTTTGGCGCCTTAGACTGTTTGGTTTTGTTCAGGGATTTTTACCGCTATGTTACGCTTCCGCAATTTAAAAAATTAAGACGTTAACTCTGAAATGGTTTTCCCAAATATGGGACAATAAAGTTTGTTTAAAAAATTAAGACGTTAACTAATGATTGAGATCCTGGTTTGTCATGCGCCTCGCGGTAAAACCCTGCATATGGAAATTGAGGGTGTGACATATTGGTATCGAAACCATTAGTTATAGTGAACCAGGTTGCATTCTAGTTAGTGATAAGTGAACTAGGTTGCCTTCCTAACTATGGTTGTACTTGTCAAGATAGTTACAACACACACATATTGGGTACTTATTCGTGCACCCGCCTATGTTACAGTATGTCATCATCCAACCCCAATCACGCTCATGGAAAGGATTCACTCAACTTTTCATGTTTCTCATTTGAGAAAATGCTTAGCCGGTGACACTTCTCACGTGCCATTAATAGACATCGAGGTTGATGAGCAGCTAAACTATGTTGAGCTGCCGGTAGAGATCGTTGACCGCAAGGAAAAGCAACCTCGTCATAAAACTATCCCTTTGGTAAAGGTTATATGGAAGCATCGTAAAGGATCGGGCCCTACTTGGGAAGTTGAAGAAGAGATGCGTAAGTTTTACCCAGATTTGTTTAAGTAATAGTTAGGTTTCGGGGATGAAATCTCTTTAAGTAGGGAAAACTTTTAACGTCCTACTTTTGATGATAATAAATAAAATAAATTCTGCTTACCTAATAATGTGTTATTATATAGTTTAGATAAATACAATATTAGAGTGTGGGCTTGGACATTAAAAAATGGAATAAATGATGGTGATAGGCCTTAAATCCATGGGCTTAAGGGTATATAAAAACCTAAAACCTCCCTAAAACCCTCATTCTTATCTTAAAGCCTCCATACACTCTCAAAAACACACAAACACCCTCCTTTATCTCGGATCAAGATTCGAAGGAAAAGACCCGAGCTCGTGGGTGTTAAAGCATCTTGACAAGTAAGACATACACCAAGACTAGATTTGGTTCGTGAAACTGATTCGTCTAAGGTAAGTTTTATAACGAAAAACTTGTTCATTTATGCGCGGATCGTTTAATATTCCTAGATCTCTATGAATGGTAAAGACGAATCAAACGCGACGATTCTCGTTGAAATTTGTTAACATATGATATGTTGATTAAACAAATAATGAACCGTATATCGATCAAATACACCATTAAAACTTATTGTTTAAGTGTTTGATTGATTGGGGTTCATAGGCGCTGAGTATACGAGTCGATTGATGCCAAATTTGTGTTGTTTCATTGTGATTCAAGGTTTAGTCGCAAATCAGGTGCCTATTGACCGTTTATGTTCTTATCAATTTTGACTTTGACAACTGGAGTCAAAGTTGGATAATTTTCAGATGCTTATTCCTTATGATAAGCGAATGGCTGGTCATTCATTGAACCTGTCAGAACGAATAAGATACATTCGTGCGCTCTCATCACGAATGAACCTCTTATTCGTCTCATATAAGTCACGAATAATCTTACTCACTCGTTGTTCGTTCATTCGTCATGATAAGACAGTGAATCAAACTATTCGTTATAAGTACACTCGTGTGCTCTCATAACGAATGAACCTCTCATTCGTCTCAAAGAAGTCACGATTGGTCTTATTCATTCATTATTCATTCATTCGTGTCGATAAGACACATATCAAACCATTTGTTATAACGAAGGGAACCATTCGTCATAACGAATGAGATAGCGAATGATGCTTAAGTATTTAATGAAAATTTGGTTTTTGATGAAATTTTAGTAATGGACCGTTAATGAAAATAATTTTTTTCCAAGCTGACCTGTGTAACACCCTGGCTAAAGCGGAAACGCCTGAGTGTTACGTACAGATTGCCCAAAACACATGTGACACTATTAAGTGACAATATTATCATTAATTCATTCCAAAGCATCAAGTACACAAGTTATTTCAAATGAACAAACACAAGGGAAAATGAACAAAACGAACATCTTCTTGTTTATTATATAGATAACTGATGTACATAGAAATATACATCTTTTCGGCATCAAATAATCTCTAAAAAACTGCAATTTCTGTAACATCGTGAAAATTCGAGTTCAAAGTATCAACTTTCCAAAGTCTAGGGACTAAAATTGCCAAAAATCCAAACTTGAGGGTTAAAAATGAAAATTTGGTTTTCCTGACTCATCGCGCTACGCGATGAGGCAGAAGAGACTCCCATCGCGTACCGCGATGGGGTGTCTGACAAGTTGTGACACGTGTGCCACGTGGCACTGGTTGCTGCCACGTGTCACCACGTGGCAACACGTCCGCTACGTGGAGCGGCGCCTGCCACGTGTCAACACGTGGCAGGTCTATACTGTGAATCATCAGACCTATATCGCGGTACGCGATAGGTCTGCTGAGGGCCCCATCGCGTACCGCGATGGGATCCAATTTGAGGTCTATAAATAGCGACCATGGGCACTTCATTTCTGCACATCAACATTGCTCTCACATCTCTCTAAAACATCTCACTAGAATCCTATGTTCATATAAACGATTACCTCGATAAGCGTGCATTGAATCTCTCGTTTGTGTATATAGTTTCCTTGGAAGTTCTGCCACCCTCCACCACATACCAAGAAGGTGTTATTGTTATGGCAATGAATCTCGATAAGCGTGTCAACGAGTACTGAAGTTTGGTATAATCGTTTGACGATCAAAAAGTTAAGCGGCGTCGGAGTGTTGCTCAAGTCCCTAGAGTTTCCACATGCCACTAAGGTTAGGCGTAATAATGAATTTAATATAATTTAATATTATATTCAAGGCTTAGGCCTAAAGTCGAGGATATACTCGATACCTCGATAAAAGAAAAGAAATGCAAACATAACAAAGAAAAGAATAAAGAAATGATATGATAGATAAACATATATATATATATATGTGTGTGTGTGTGTGTGTAAGTATATATGTATATATTCTTTGTTATAAATTTATTATTTATTGAATAATGAGTATTCGTGAATAATAAAAGAAAAGATTACTGTAACATCCTAAATATTATAATGTTAAATAAAGAAAGTTACGTTTAGTGATTTCGCGTTATTAATTAATTAATATCGAGTAAGGAACGGATAATGGACTTAGATTAATTAAGGTGGATTAAGTGGTAATGGGCTTTAGGTCCATGGGCTTCAAGAGGTATAAATACCCTTTTAAACCAACCTAAAACCCTAAACCCTCATTCATTTCCATCTTAATCTCTACACACTCAAAAACACACACACCACACACCACCATATACGGCCGGCGGCCGAGAGAGAGAAACGAGCAAGATCCGTGAGAGAGTAAACGTTAGTTGGTATTAGATCTTTATTACACGAGATCTAGAGTGCATAAACAAGTTAAACGAGATCCAAACGAGCACTAAAGGTATGTTCTTAACCCTTTAAAGTTTACATTTTTATACACGTTTAGTCTTGAAATTTGAACCTAGAATAGATCGAGTATAAACGAAAGATAAAGTTGTAAACTTGATAGTAAATATGAGTGTAATGAACCCGGAAATGGAAACGGCTCGATTAAATCAACCCTTAAACTAATATTGAACGTTTCGAGCTTAAAGGTCCAAAATTTACGTGTTTTCAGGTCAAACCATATCCAAAAACGACCATAGGATTGATCGCGGGTTGGTTAAATATCGTATCCAAGAGTTTCACGTTAAAACAAATACGATTGTGGGGATTAAGATTGAACAGAGACGGCAGCTGGGTAACTTCGCCTGCAAGCTTAACTTCGCCTGCAAGCTTAACTTCGCCTAAGGCCAAGTTCGCCCATGATAACTTCGCCCAGCTCGACCCCAGCCAGGGGCTCTGCCCCTTGGACCCTGCTAGGGGCTGCCGCCCCTAGACCCTGCTGCCAGGGGCGCTGCCCCCGGACCCCCGTTCGTTGTGGGTTATATAAAGATTGAAATACAACATGAGTAGTAGTAGTTAATTGATACATGTAAATATTATACAGTTAGCCGTGCACAGCTCAAGAAGGGAATAACGATTAACGGAGAGCGTAACAGGATTCAGGTGAGTTTCTAGCCCCACTTCTGTGTTATGTTTTCGGGGCTGTGTGCATACTCGATATGTTCATTGATACACTTATCCTAAGTGATAAGTGTATGCCTTATATGAATGATGTGAAATGTATGAATGATTGCTTGCTAGTACGTGAACGATCTTCGGATATTGCACGTACTGTCAGGTTGTAGTGTTACGTATAAGGTAAGTATAATGTATTTGCTTATATGTATGAATGCGATAAAGTTAACAAACGAAGGAAAGGCATGGTTGTATGGTAACGAAGAGGGACCAGATCCTAATAATATCTGTGATGTTAGGGACCAGACCCTAATAATATCTGTGATGTTAGGGACCAGACCCTAATAATATCTGTGATGATAGGGACCAGACCCTTATAATATCTATGATGTTAGGGACCAGACCCTTATAATATCTGTGAGGTTATAGGGCGAAAGGCTCTTTAAAACGTATGATTATGTATGTAAAGAAAGTATGAAGGTAAGAATGAAAGTATATGCACTTATGTGTGTATGAAAGAAAGTTAAGAGGTTAAGTATGAAATGTAAGGAGGTATTGTATGATTATGTGATTAACTAGAACTCACTCAGCGTAGCTGACTTTTAGTATGCACGCAGGTGAGTAGAATGAGGCAGGTAGCTTGAGGAGGACACATGGCAGAGTTGGACGAAGCTGGCATCTGAAGATTTTGCTATGATGTTTTATTTTAAAAGACTATGTTCTGTTTTTAAATGGCTATGAATGCTCGATAAGACAAGAATTATGGTTATGGAATGTAATGGTTCGAATGTTTTTAATGTTCCGCGAATGTTTTAATTAACTCTGATATTTAGAACTGCGTTTATGAGTAAATCCAACACGAAAGTAGGGCTACCGGTAACGGGGCCTTACAATTACGTTTCTTGGAGAAGAAGAAACGTCGGGTTTTCATATAAACTAAAGGTTTATAATTTACTTTTAAACAAGAGGTTTTCAAGTAAATAAAGAATTGAACTAAAGGTTCAATCGAGGATTGAGATATAAGACTAAAGGTCTTAAGCCGGATCGTGTATCCGACTAACAAATATTTATACTCGTAACTGTAGGTTCGCGATAAAAGAAAGGAAAGACCCTTGGACGATGAGTGAAGCCGATCCTAAAAAGATAAGGTGAATACGCCCTCAAACTTTTATAAACTTATTTTCAAATGAGTCAACTTGTTATATGAAATTGTTTACAAGGAACTATGTGTTCCTAAAACCGTTAACTATGGGTATGAACCTAGCCCTCAAGCTGTGGTATACATATGTCTGGATCCTTACATAGGTGGTACTATGCGATGTATGGGCATGATCGCACAACCCTTGGTCGTAGGACGCTCTCCTGCAGGGAGTACGACCGTATGTGTATATTGACGGGTACTTAACTAAGTCGAACGTTGCGGTGTTCGTGAGGTGACCTAGCGTAGAGGCTCCAGTTTATAATGTGTTATTTGACTTGATTATTCCTAAGCCACGTTGGGCCGAGGCAGGCGTAGTCTCGAGGGGTAATTAAGTAAAAAAAGTATTTTTGCGTCAGCGTGTTCACCAGCATTTGTTGTTGACGTATTTTATTACATTTTGCAGGTGAACAAGATTAGCACTTGGAGTATCGAAGTGCTATTGATATATCCGATGGCTCGGATTTATTTTGTAACTTAATATATAAACATGGTGGTTTGTAATTATAAACACATAAATATTTTGTAACAACTTAACGGATGTTTTAAACACCGTCTTTTATATATATATAAATATTACAATTTCGATCCTTAAAGTTTATAAGTCTTCCGCAAACAAACGTAATTCTGATTTATTTACAACTACGATACCAACTATTGGGTCACACGCCTAGGCCTAGATTGGGGGTGTGACAATATCTATCTAATAACATAGCATAAAAGGCAAATTATCATAATAAAACATAATTTCAGGTGAAACCAAACCCCAAACGAATAAACAAGCAAAAAGACGAAGAAAAACAGAAGAAAACACAAGAAAACAAAGAAACACGCCCACATGCCTCAAGAAACACGCCCCCATGCTTCTGACACATGAAAAGACAAAATCTGAGAACAAAAGCACGGGGCAGTGCTCAGCATGCACGGGCCGTGGACGGGAATACAGAAAAGACAAAGAAGAATTGAGCACATGTCACTAAAAACCACGGGGCCGCTGCCACCTCACACAAAAGACAAAACAAATCTGGCAAATGTCATAAAAGTACACGGGGCCGTGCTCATCTTGCACGGGGCCGTGCCTCACCATCCAAATTGCCTATAAATAGTGGCTCATGTTGCATTCATCAAGTATGCCTTGAGAAGAATTCTCTCCGGTTTTCACTTATAAAAACACACACTAACACTCACTTTGAAGATCTAGTGAAGAGTTTGAAGGTTTGGAGGTCATCACCACTAATCATCATCATCAACCATCATTACCATCATTAAGAAGAAGGATTCATCTACAATTGGTTAGATTGTTCCAAGATTAATCATGTATTTGTTATTATTAATCATCTTAATGTTTAACATGATGCTCATTATGAGCTAAACTCCTTTTACCATCTAAAATCTATGAAGAAGCTTTGTTTTACTTGATAATTAATCAAGACATGTGATGTAGTCTAGTAAAGTACATGGTTATATTACAATTATCTTTTGATGAGAAATGTTTCACCATCTTAAATCACTAATTCAAAGTTGGTGGTTGTCAATCTCATTGGCAATCGTTCATGATCGATTCATGTTCTTGAAAGATAGAAATACTTTGATACATTATCGAAACATGGATCCTTATATTGTACTTAGAAATGATGAGATATAAGTTATGGTGTATTTTTCTAAACCTTGGTAATCCGAAAATGGCTTTGCTTAGGATATCAAATTAGCTAAAGAAACCATATGTTAACGGAATGTGTAATTATAACCTACTTAAATCAACCAAGGGGAGGTTGTGTGATGAACTACAACCACCCGAAGTTGTTAGAATTGGTATTTCGAGAAATTGAAGTCAATCCTAATCTTTCAACTTTACGAAACTACATGCCAAATTAAATTGACATCATTGAGATGGTATGACATTAGGAAAGGGTGGACTTTAAAATGCGCATATCATCTCCTTAGTGCCAAAGATGCTCACTTAAGGTTTAAGGAGCTATCTATCATATATTGCTACGACAAGTTTATCATCTGTCTACATATTAATTATCAACGCTAAAATGGAGTGGATTCTTGATCTTAGATGGTAACCTTCGCATAATTGAACAACTCGTTAGAATTTCTTGTCTTGGTCACCTATATATTATATATAAGTATTTACATTTTATAAAAATTTCAAAAATTAACCCCAAAATGATTAAAACCTCCGATTGAAGTAAAACAACGATTTATTATTAGAAACATTTGTGTCCATGGAACGATACTTGGTTCTTAACAATACTATTCTACATATACGATAGGTACACTTGCCTATTTTGTGTGTGTTTTTTAGTCTTTGTAGAAATCACTTTTATAAATTTAAAACACGATCTTGTGCAAAAGCTAAATATCCAATCTATCATATTTTATACAAGCTACACAGCACGCATCAAGTTTTTGGCGCCGCTGCCGGGGAAACGGTACGTTTCTAAGAACGATCCAAGTTTTAATTTAATCATTGTCTATAATTGTACAAATTCTTAACTTCTATTTTGTTTTATTTTATTTTTACTAAATATTAAAATATATAATTTTACGGCTAGCCTATATTTTTTTTTACCTTTATCTACTTAATCTTTACTCTAGCTTAGTTAATTTAGACCTTAGTTTATTTTTAAAAATAGCGTAGCATAACTTGTAGCTTAATATTAGACTAACCATTTAGACTAACTTTAGCTAACTTTTACTTTAGTTTACTTTTGATTTAGTCCCATGTATGTCCTCTACTTTTGGGCCTGAGCTTGTTTCTCCAATTTCTGAACCGGAACGACTCTTTCATCGACGAACTCGTAAACAGACTGCAGAAACCCCCGAAGCAATCAAAGACGAATAAGTAGACGCCACCACGTCAGGAGAAAATCAAACTGAAGAAATGACGGCGGCCCAGAACAATGAGCCGAACATGAGCCAATATGCCAAGCCAACTCTCGAAGGCTATGGCAATGGAGTGGCTCCACCCAAAATCATCGAAAATTTCGAAATCAAATTAAGCACCATTCATATGGTGGAAAATTCGGTTCAATTTCATGGTTTCCTCGACAAAGATCATCTTTCTCACATATCTCGATTCCTACGAATCTGCGGAACCTTTAAAATCCAAAACTGTTCAGACGATCAAATCAAACTCAAACTCTTTCTTTTCTCTTTAATGGGCCAAGCCCTATAATGGATAGAATCTATTTCCTCTGGTTCCATCACCACTTAGGACCATATGGTTGAACAGTTTCTCCTCAAATATTTTCCGCCCGATAAAACTGCCAAATACCGAGGCAGCATTACCGGATTCTGGACCGATGATGATGAATCATAACACGCAGCATGGTAAAGATACCAAAGTCTTCTGAGAAGATGTCCACATCATGGACTGAGCGTATGGTTACAAGTACAAACTTTCTTTGACGCACAATCCAGTCAAAACAAACAGGCCATCGACCAAATCGCTGGTGGAGACCTGGGATCCAAATCACCTAACGAAGCATTTGAAGTCCTGGAGAAGGCCGCAAAGAAGAGTTTCGCTACAACCCACCAAGATCTACACCTACCCGTAAAGGAATACACCACGTTGATTCCAACACTCTTGTCACAGCACAGCTTGAAGCCCTTTCTAAAAAATTCGAACAACTTCAAGCCGAACTACCAAAAACCAGACTCACCTGTGACACTTGTGGAGGAAATCATAAGACGAGTGACTCTAAACAAGTCATCATGGCCACGGAAGAAGTCGATTTCATCGCTCGACAGAACAACGCTTTCAGCAACAACTACAATCCAGGTTGGAGAAACCATCCGAATTTCAGCTGGAAAGACGGAGGTAACACTCAACCCCTACCAGGATTCGAAAAGAGACCGATGAATCAACCCTTCCAACCTAAACCTCAATTTCAAGATCAGAGTTCTAGTAGCCATCAAAACCCAAGCTACTCTAAGATCGAAGAAATGTTAATCCAATTAATGACCAAAACAAATGAAGCAGAAAAGAAAGCCGACTCAAGAGCTGTTGATATCAGCGGAGTATTATTAAAACATGAATCTGATCTCAAAAGTCAACAAGCATCACTTCATAACCTAGAAACCAAAATCGGACAAATTGCCCGACAATTATCCGAACGACCACCTGGCACTCTTCCAAGCAAGACGATCACCAACCCGAATGCAACAGCTAACGCCGTTACACTCAGGAGCGGTACGACCACTGTTGTCTCACCAACTTCAGAATCATTTATGGAGAAAAAGTCTCCTGATGAAACACAGGAAAAACTGACACCAACAAGCATAGTCCAACCTAAGGAGTCAGTCCGAACCTATGTTCCGCCCATTCCATACCCTGGAAGACTGAAGCAGGAGCGATTGGAAGCCCAGTATGGGAAGTTTCTAGAACTCTTTAAACAACTCCATATCAACATCCCTTTTGTCAAAGCTATTGCTCAGATGCCAAAATATGCCAAGTTTCTCAAAGAAGTGCTGACAAACAAAAGGAAGCTGGAGGAGATCTCGCATGTCACCTTAAGTGAAGAATGTTCAGCAGTCCTCCAAAGCAAGCTACCGACAAAGATGACCGATCCAGGGAGCTTTACTATCCCTTGTCTCATAGGAAATTTGTCTGTTAGCAATGCCTTAGCTGACCTAGGAGCTAGTATTAATTTAATGCCTTATGCGGTTTTTGCAAAACTAGGGATAGGAGAACCAAAGCCCACCCGCATGAGCATTCAGTTAGCTGACCGATCAGTTAAATATCCTAGGGGCATTGTTGAAAACATGCTTGTCAAAATAGACAAGTTTGTTTTCCCAGTAGATTTTGTAATTCTAGACATGGAGGAAGACAAAAGTGTACCTCTGATTTTAGGAAGACCCTTTTTAGCCACCGCAAAGGCTATCATTGATATTTGCACCGGTAAACTCACTCTCGGGGTCAATGAAGAGGCAATCACTTTTGACATAGGAAAATCTATGCAATATCCGCAACAGCACGATGACACCTTATATTGTGTTGACATCATAGACTCCATCGTAAGTTGCTATATGCGAGATTCCTCCATCAACACTCCCTTAGAAACACAAGTCTTAGACAAAACACTTAACAAACCCATTTTAGAAAACAAAAATCTCCACAACAACTACCAAGAAGAATCAGAAACGATATGCGAAATCATTGAAAACAATGAAAAATTAAATCCATCAATTTAAGAACCACGAGCCTTAGAGTTAAAAGAACTACCAAAACATCTCGAATACGCCTTTCTAGAAAAAGATTCTCAACTCCCAGTAATTATTTCATCTCACCTTTCTACAGACGAGAAAGACGAACTTCTGAAGGTTCTCAAAAACCATAAGAAGGCTATCGCATGGAAGATCATGGATATCAAGGGCATCAATCCCTCCTTCTGTACTCACAAAATTCTCATTGAGGAAGAATACAAACCCGTGGTCCAACATCAAAGACGTCTCAATCCCAACATGCAAGAAGTGGTGAAAAAGGAAGTAATCAAACTGCTTGATGCCAGATTAATCTACCTGATCTCGGATTCACCTTGGGTAAGTCCCGTTCAAGTAGTACCCAATAAGGAGGAATGACGGTCGTAATGAACGAGAAGGACGAACTAATACCAATGAGAACCATCACAGGCTGGAGAGTTTGCATTGATTACCGGAAGCTTAATGATGCCACAAGAAAAGATCATTTTCCACTTCATTTCATAGATCAAATGCTCGAACGATTATCTGGAAAAATGTTCTATTTTTTTCTTGATGGATTTTCCGGATACTTTCAGATTCCCGTTACTCCTGAAGATCAGGAGAAAACTACTTTTACATGTCCATACGGAACCTTCGCTTACCGAAGAATGCCATTTGGACTATGTAATGCTCCAGCCACCTTCCAGCGTTGCATGGTGGCCATCTTTCATGAAATGATCGAAAACTCTATAGAGGTTTTCATGGACGACTTCTCAGTCTTTGGTACTCTTTCGATCATTGCCTAAAAAACCTAGACAAAATGTTAGCTAGGTGTGAAGAAGTAAATCTAGTGCTCAACTGGGAAAAATGCCACTTTATGGTAAAGGAAGGCATTGTTCTTGGACACAAGATTTCTCAAAACGGACTAGAAGTTGATAGGGCCAAAATAGAAACCATATCCAAACTTCCGCTGCCAACTTCAGTCAAAGCCATTAGAAGTTTTCTAGGTCACGCAGGTTTCTACCACCGCTTTATAAAAGACTTCTCAAAAAATCTCAAGACCTATGACCAAACTTCTGGAGAAAGACACACCATTTGTTTTCTCCAAGGAATGTATTGAATCATTCAATACATTAAAAGACAAACTTGTCAACGCACCAATCATGACCACACCCGATTGGACCCTTCCATTCGAAATCATGTGCGATGCAAGTGACTTTGCAGTTGGAGCCGTACTCGGACAACGCAAAGAAAAACACTTTCACCCAATTTACTATGCCAGTAAAACTCTTAACGATGCACAAGAAAATTACACCACAACAGAAAAAGAGTTACTAGCAGTAGTATTTGCATTTGAAAATTTTAGATCCTACCTAGTTCTTTCCAAAACCATAGTTTACACTGATCATGACGCAATACGATACCTATTCAACAAATAAGATGCCAAACCTAGACTTATCCGGTGGATCCTACTACTCCAAGAATTTGACATCGAAGTTAAAGACAAGAAGGGAGCAGAAAATGTAGCCGCAGACCACCTTTCACGTTTAGAATGTCCAACTCCCGAAGAACTTCACAAAGAAATTATCAATGATAATTTCCCACATGAAGTCCTCATGCACATTCAAGACGTGATAAAGAAAAAAGACGAAAGTCCTTGGTATGCCGACTTCGCAAATTACTTAGCTTGTAGGATTCTCAGAAAAGGACTTACCCACCAACAACGAAAGAAATTTTTCTCCGATCTTAAGTTTTACTTCTGGGAAGATCCATACGTGTTTAGGATAGGTGCGGATCAAGTCATTCGTAGGTGCGTAGCAGGCAAGGAGGCCTTAGACATTCTCAAACACTGTCATGAAAGACCAACAGGCGGACACCACGGTACCGCCACCACGGTCAGGAAAGTGTTTGATGCAGGATTTTTCTGGCCCACTATATACAAAGATACACATACTTAGATCCAAGCATGCGATGCTTGTCAAAGAGCCGGGAACATCTCATCAAAAAATGAGATGGCTCAAAAGGGCATTCAAATTTGTGACATCTTTGATGTAGGGGAATAGATTTCATGGGGCCATTTCCTAACTCATTCGGAAATAAATACATCCTTGTAGCAGTCGACTACGTATCTAAATGGGTAGAAGCACAAGCTCTTCTCACCAACGATGCTCGAGTAGTTGTATGATTTCTGAAAAAGTTATTCTCAAGATTCGGAACACCAAAAGCCCTCATCAGCGACAGAGGTACTCACTTCTGTAACACCCTGATGGACAAAGTCTTAGCACGATATGGGGTTCACCACCGACTGGCAACACCATATCACCCGCAGACCAGTGGACAGGTGGAAGTCTCGAATCGAGGTATTAAGAGAATTCTGGAAAGAACTGTGGGGATGAATCGCAAAAATTGGGCAGAAAATTTAGATGACGCATTGTGGGCCCTTAGGACGGCATACAAAACCCCCCATAGGAACGACACCCTCCAAGCTCGTTTACGGGAAGGCATGTCATCTACCAGTAGAATTAAAACACAAAGCTTATTGGGCCCTTAGAGCAGTGAATTTTGATCTAACGTCCGCCAGAGCAAACCGGGAAGATCAAATTCGTGAACTCGAAGAACTAAGAACACTGGCCTACGAAAATTCCTGGTCCTACAAAGAAAAGACTAAACGCATACACGACGCTCATTTAAAAGGAAACAAAAAATTTCCAACCTGGTGATCGTGTATTGTTATACAATGCTCGTTTACGTCTTTTCCCAGGAAAACTGAAATCCCGGTGGACAGGTCCATATTTAGTTGAAACAGTTTTTGACTATGGAACCATCGAAATTTCAAATTCAAACGGCCAGAAGTTCAAGGTAAATGGACATCGACTAAAACCATATATCGACGGTCCACTTAAAGAAGTGTTTGAGGTATTAACCCTCCAAACTTCTTGAATAAGAAATTAAGGAAATAAGGTCTGGCCAAGACCTTCTCAAAACTAGGCCTTGTAAATATTTAATCTAAATAATAATAATAATAATAATAATAATAATAATAATCACGGGGGCGTGCTCTCAAAAGCACGGTCCCGTGCCTAAAAATTTGGGCCGGCATCTACGCTGCAAAAATCTCAGTCAGACTGGTTTGTAACTGTAACACTCGTCAATTTCAGGTTAACTCCGTTAACTCAAACTCCGTCAATTCAAACTCAAGATCACTGGATGTTTAACGCACATCTCATTACATTTAAACTAAGGCTTTAAATGACGCTTGACAACTACTACATGTGTAGTCTTTCGGGATTGCACCGAAACGCAAACGAGTTGACGCAAACCATTGGTGAATAAACGAAAAATATCAAAACAATAATTATGTGATAATTATGTGTTAGACTTATGTGTTATGTGATAATATTGGTTAAAACACTAACTCAAGATGTAAACAAGTTAGTTTAAGCTAGAAAAGTAATATTTAGAAGTTGAGGGGCCAAGGTGTAACATATTATTATTTATAATATCAATAAAACCCTAACTCCTTCCTCTCCCTCTCTCCCTCAAACCCGACGGCTCCCCCTCCCCTCTCCTTGCGATCGGCAGCTCACACACACACACATATCACTTGGTTTTGATCTTGTTCTTCATAATCGGAGCATCCTACACTCGTTTCTAAGCACCTCTCACGTTTCTCTTGGTTATTTCTGCGTTTTTAAGGTATAATTATGAAACCCTAACTATTGAATATCATGTATTACGGGTTCTTATGATTGATTGTTGCTAGAGGATGATTGATTATGCATTGGTTGTTGATATTGATGATCATACGTGATTTTGAACGGTGAAAGATTGATGAATCGTTGATTGTTTGTAAACCCTAGAGGGTTACTACTGATTTCTATGATTAATTATGTGTATTACATGTGTTGAGTTACGTCGTATGCTTAGGATGCATGTTAGATGATTGTTTATGCTTGCTGAGTTTTGACAGCAGTGATTGTTAAACTTGAACGATGTGTAACTTATTGAATATAAAAGCAAACTGAGCTAATTATGAGTCCACAAGGTAGTACTCTGAGTCTAGTTTTCAGAAAGTCCAACCACGCCTAATTTGGAGATGTTTTGGTTAGTCAAATGATTTAAATGTGATTTAAGGTCAAAAGTGGTACTGGACAGATTGTAAGTTATGTTTAGACAACTATAACGAATTTTTAATGTGGAAATTGGTTGAGGTTGTTAAAACTACAAGGTGCCATGTTGAGTCTAGTTTCTATAAAGTCCAAACTTGTAATTTTTGTACAAGTAAAGGTTAACCTTTATTGTTTTACAAAACTGAAGTGCAAATCTGAATTGTGAGACCTGCTGTTAGGTTGTTTTGTAAATATCATAACTCATGAACTACAAGGCCAAATGGGTTGGTTCCAATTCTGGAAGTTAACTTGTTGAGTTAAGAACCTAACCCAATTGGTCTTGCATTAATTAGATTTTTCATTTAACGGGAATGATAAATAACATTCTGTTGCGCATGAATTTGACTGTTGTGAGTTTGCTGTAATGTTTTGATCATTGTGAGAAATCTATGAAGAATAAAAATACAATAAAATATGTTCTGGAAACCTAACTCATGTATGTTTTTGTGATGATTTTTGGTGAACTAATTGAGATACTATGATCTGTTGAATAGAGTAACCTTTCAAGTAGAATTCTGTCTTGATGAAACTAGCTGCTGAACTTTGTGAAAATACCTGAAACGTGTTAATTGCCAGATAATTGTTATGTTTTGACCAATTTGCCCTTGCGGGGAGTAATTGTTAGTAATGTACACTATTAATACTTGACACGTAAATAATTGTTCACAACATGTAACGTATCACAAATGTGCTTGTAAGTTACACACGAGTCACAAACGAAACACGAAACGTATCTTGTGCATAGGAATTTTGTGCCGGGTCTAGAGACTCGATAATAGTTCCGACACTTTGAAAATCTCCTTGTTGTTTTAGAACGCTAGTGAGAGTTTTCTGCGACGCGCATCACTTGGGTGACTTGTTTTTGGGGAATTCTTCGCAAACAGTGAGTTTCACTTTCCCCTTTTAAACTTTTTAAACGCTTTTCACTTGGGGGAGATAACATACTCCGAAACGCTTTTAGATTTTGTTATTAGATTATATATCACTTGTAAAGGCTAAGTGGCAAACGAAACAACTGAAGTCCTACACATCGAACGGTTTAATATTGGATAATAGCGAGTCACTGTTGAGTAGTACTACTGGGTTTGACAAACCCCACCCAACGCTAAGCTCGACTGGAGGTCGAGTGGGTGTAATTTTGGCTAACACATTACCATGGTCGGGATAGACCTGGTGGCAAGGCACATGATAAACAGTCAGCTTCGGTGTCGAACACTTAGTAATACTTGTTGTATAGGCTAGCTACCTATCGATATATAATTGATTTAACACTATCTGGTAACGCAAAACGCTAAACGCAAAACGCAAAACGCAAAACGCTGAACGCTTTATTTTATATAAACTTGTGAACTCACCAACCTCGTGTTGACACTTTTAGTATGTTATTCTCAGGTAGCCGAGGCGGGCGCACGGTATAGGAACATGCATCATTGAACTCTATCGTTTTTACAAACTTATTTTTAAACTGTTATTAATTGGGTTTTAAGTCGTCCTGCGTGACGCAACACTTAGTTTATGCTTTTACGCTTCCGCACTTATTTACATTTAAATGCTTTTCGTGGTGTGAAAACTTTATTTATGGTTTGATTATAACTAATGATTCCGATCCTGTTAGTGCACACCCTCTGACGGTAAAACTCCGTTAGTGGATTTTGAGGGTGTGACAGATTGGTATCAGAGCCATTGGTTATAGCGAACTAGAAACTACATGCATACTAGACTATAACCGCAACGACCCATTAGTTATAATGATACGCACTTCATATGTTTTGTGTAGTCCTTGTTGTCTTATCTCTTTACCTCATTCACTCATACGCGCGCATACACGACTTACCTGTAGGGATGTCGACGCTACCATCATCATCATCTGATCAGATGACTCGTGCTTATGGGAAGGAACCGCAGTTACCTACCTCCTCGCCACCCCGAGTAGTCCCGGAGCTAGAAGCCCCTGCACCGGAGAGGTATCGCTTATCCGGAGGCATGTACGAAGACGAAGTTAGCTGGGATTGGTACCCGAATATGATTAGGCGTATGGTCGATCGCGAACAAGTTCCCCCACTACCTCACCCGAGTCGTCCTGCTTACCCCAACACCCTACCACCTATAACCGAACCTGTAGAGCGTGTGCTCGCAGCTGTTGTTTCTTGTTTGGAGCGTGACGTTGGTTATATGCGCTATACGAGAGCGAACGTTTCCGGACTGTTAAAAGATGGAACCGAAACTAAGGAAGAAATTTCCCGCTTGACAGCGGCTATGAAGGAAATGCAAGAGGCTAGTGATCAACAGATGAAGATTATGAGAAAAATGCAAGCCAAGATGATAGACTTGCAAGAGCAACTCCAGGTGGCAAGGACCCGAACCGAGATAGCTTTAGAGCGTTGCGATTTCTTGCAAATGCAAATTGCTCAGAACACAGTGGAACCCGAGGAAGATCCCGAGGAAGATCCCGAGGAGGAACCTGAGGAGGAACCAGAGGAGGAACCAGCTGAGCCAGAGGAACACTCAGAGGTGTCCTCAGACGATGACATCTTAGGATGATAACACCTAGATGGAGGGGTTGTCTCCATCCAAACTAATATTTTCTATGATTTGAAGGATTGGTTTTAAATACTTTGTAGCGAATACAATGGTTTTAATCATTAATTATTATTTGGATTAATATATGGTTGTGATGTGATGTTTGTCCCTTTTATTTCTTTCTTACCTATATTTTTATTACATGTAAGGTGTGTTGCATATGAAACCGAGAATTCATGTCTGACATCTTATGCTGTGATTCTAGGAAATGGCAGGAAGAAACGCTGGAGACGGTCGCGGTAACATCAACTTGACCGCAGCAGAACTCCAAACTCTGCTGAACGACCACGCGGCGGCCGCTCTAGTCACACATGTCCAGAATCAAGCCGGAGGTCCAACTGGAACGTGTACTTTCAAGAACTACCTGGATTGCAAGCCCAGTTCGTTTAAGGGCACTGAGGGAGCTATAGGCTTCCTGTGTTGGGCTGAGAAGGCCAAATCAGCTTTTGAGATGTGTAACTGTCCACCTGCCAGTAGAGTCAAATTTGCTGCTGGAACACTGGAAGATTCCGCTCTCACTTGGTGGAATTCAAATGTGCAAATTCTGGGATTGGAATTGGCGAACGCTATGAACTGGGAGGAGTTCAAGAATATTATGCGGGAAGAGTATTGTCCTAGAGAGGAGATTGCAAAGTTGGAATCCGAGTTTTGGTCGTTGAAGATGGTGGGTTCCGAAATTGAAGCCTACACCACCCGTTCTCACGAGTTAGCAGTGATGTGTCCACGGATGGTAGACCCGCCGAGTAAGAGGATCGAGATGTATATTGATGGGTTAGCACCGCAAATTCAGGGCATGATGACGTCTTCCAGACCGGCTACGATTCAACAAGCGATCGGTTAGCTCACAAACTGACGGATCAAGCAGTGACCCAAGGTGCGTTACCACCTAGAGGTTCAACCACTAAAGCCCGTGACAACCCGAGCACTGACAACAACAGCAACAACAACCCGAGTAATGGAAAGAGAAAGTTCGACAACGTCAGGTCCTCATCCTCGAACCCCCCACAGCAACAACACTACTGTAAGCCCGAACTCACTCGGAGCTTCAATAATCAGGGTCACAACAATAACAACAACGGTAGCGGGCAGGGTTCGAGCGGCTATGCTGGGAAACACCCGAAATGCAACAGGTGCAACTATCACCATGCTGGCCCGTGTGATCGCGTCAAGTGTTTGAGATGCGGAAAAATGTGTCATCAAGCCAAGGAATGTAGGAGAGACCTAGCGGCAAAGGGTGCTCCTAAACCACCTATGATGACTAAAGGGTGTTTCGAGTGCGGTCAAGAGGGTCATTTCAGGAAGGATTGCCCCAAACTAAAACAGAACGAGAATAATGGAGGTAGCAGTAGTGGCGGAAGCAATGGTAAAGGAAGAGCTTTCGTCATTGGGTCGGGCCAAGCCCGCAGCGACCGGTATGTGGTGACTGGTAAGTTTCCTGTGAACGACTGTTTTGCTTCTGTTTTGTTTGACACTGGAGCTGATAGGAGTTTTGTGTCGAAAGCCTTTAGTAAACTCTTAGACTTAACTCCAACCCCGTTAGATGCTAAGTTTCCTGTTTAATTAGCTGACGGTAAGTCAATAGAAACAACTCATGTACTTGCGGGATGTAAGTTGAAACTGTCGGGTCATACTTTTGATATCGACCTCATACCTTTTACGCTTGGTAGTTTCGATGTCGTTGTCGGCATGGACTGGTTATCTGAGAACAGAACGGAGATTATATGTCACGACAAGATAGTCCACATCACTACCCCCTTCCGGCGAGAACATTTCGGTTCAGGGCGAGAAACGCGGCATGACCACCAGCGTCATCACCCTTATGAAGGCGCAGAAATATTTACGAAAGGGTCATCCGGCAATGTTAGCACATATTGTTGAGAAACCCGCGGAGGAGAAGCGAATCGAGGATGTACCGATTGTGCGAGATTTTCCGGAAGTCTTCCAGGAGGATTTGCCTGGACTCCCTCCTAATCGACAAGTCGAGTTCCAAATCGAATTGACCCCCGGTACAGCACCCACAGCACGAGCCCCGTATCGACTCGCACCGGCGGAGCTTCAGGAGTTGTCCACCCAATTGCAAGATCTGCTGGATAAAGGTTTTATCCGACCTAGCTCATCACCATAGGGAGCCCCTGTCTTATTTGTTCGAAAGAAGGACGGGACTTTCCGCATGTGCATCGACTACAGAGAACTGAACAAGGTGACGATCAAGAACCGTTAACCCTTACCCCGAATTGATGATCTGTTTGATCAACTTCAAGGATCGAGTTACTACTCGAAGATCGATCTGAGATCTGGTTACCATCAATTAAGAGTGCGCAAAGAAGATGTTTCAAAGACGGCTTTCAGAACACGGTATGGTCACTACGAGTTTTCAGTTATGCCTTTTGGCTTAACCAACGCACCAGCCGTTTTTATGGATCTCATGAATCGAGTATGCAAGGCGTACCTCAATAAGTTTGTGATTGTTTTTATTGATGATATCATCGTCTACTCCAAGGACAAGACCGACCACGAAGAACACTTGAGGTTAATTCTGGAATTACTAAAGAAGGAACAACTGTACGCTAAACTCTCGAAATGCGAATTTTGGCTTCGCGAGGTTCACTTCTTAGGACATGTAATCAATGAGAATGGTATCCATGTCGATCCCGGTAAGGTAGAGGCCATCAAAAACTGGGAAGCACCTAAGACTCCGACTGAGGTGCGGCAATTCCTAGGACTGGCCGGCTACTACCGGCGTTTCATCGAGGGATTTTCAAAGATTGCTCAACCCCTCACCGTTTTGACTCACAAGGGTACTAAGTACAATTGGGGTGACACACAAGAATCTGCTTTTTAACTGTTGAAAACCAAACTCTGTAGCGCCCCTATTCTAGCCCTTCCCGAGGGAACAGAAAATTTTGAGGTACATTGTGACGCATCGATACAAGGTCTCGGTTGCGTGCTGATGCAACTCGAGAAGGTTATAGCCTATGCCTCTCGACAACTACGAATTCACGAGAAGAACTACACGACCCATGATTTGGAACTTGGAGCTGTGGTGTTTGCCCATAAGATATGGAGGCATTACTTGTACGGTACCAAGTTTACCTTTTACACCGACCACAAGAGTCTCCAACATATCTACGATCAGAAGGAGCTGAACATGCGACAGCGTCGTTGGGTCGAGCTGCTTAAGGATTATGATTGTGCCATCAAGTACCACCCTGGTAAGGCCAATGTAGTGGCCGACGCTCTCAGCAGAAAAGAAAATGATAAACCTAGGCGAGTGCGAGCGTTGCAACTCACGATTCATGCCAACTTACCCGATCAGATTCGCGATGCGCAACTCGAAGCTGTGAAAGATGATAATCTTCCGTCAGAACTCATGCGGGGCATGATCAAGCAACTTGAAACCAAATCGGACGGGGTCCGATATTTTGAGAACCGGATTTGGGTTCCACGATACGGAGAGTTGAGAACTCTAGTGATGGACGAAGCACACAAGTCCCGATATTCTATCCACCCTGGCTCAGATAAAATGTACCATGACTTAAAGGCACTTTACTGGTGGCCAAACATGAAAGCCGACATTGCCACCTACGTGAGCAAATGCTTGATTTGTGCAAGAGTCAAAATAGAATATCAGAAACCATATGGCCTGCTACAGCAACCGGAACTTCCAATGTGGAAATAGGAACACATTTCAATGAATTTCATCACGGGATTACCTAAAACACCGACGGGATGCGATACCATCTGGGTGATCGTTGACTGATTGACTAAGTCTGCACACTTCTTAGCAATCAAAGAATCGGACAAAATGGAAAGACTGACTCGCGTCTACATGAAGGAAGTAGTGTCTAGACACGGAGTGCCTGTCTCAATCATTTCTGATCGAGATTCCCGTTTCACTTCGCACTTTTGGAAGTCACTACAGAGCGCACTAGGCACCCGTCTTGATATGAGCACAGCATACCATCCTCAGACGGATGGCAAAGTGAGTGCACCATTCAGACCTTGGAGGACATGTTGCGTGCATGCGTGTTGGATTTCGGAAAAAGTTGGGAACCTCACTTACCTTTGGTAGAGTTTTCGTATAATAACAGCTACCACGCAAGTATTAAAGCAGCGCCGTTTGAAGCGTTGAACGGACGGAAGTGTCGATCACCTCTCTGCTGAGCAGAGGTGGGTGACAGCCAAATCACTGGTCCAGAATTGGTACTCGAAACCTCTAAAAAGATTGTTCAAATCCGAAACCGCATGGCGGCAGCACGAGATCGCCAAAAGAGTTACGCCGACAAGCGCCGAAAACCTCTCGAATTTCAAGTGAACGACCAAGTATTACTCAAAGTCTCACCTTGAAAAGGTGTGGTTCGCTTTGGGAAGCGAAACAAACTCAATCCACGATACGTTGGTCCTTACCGAATTACTGAGCGCATTGGTCCGGTGGCGTACCGACTGGACTTACCAACAGAACTCAGTGGCGTACACAATGTATTCCACGTATCCAATTTGAAGAAATGCCTTTCCGATGAGACCCAAGCAGTCCCTTTGGACGAATTGCAAGTTGATGAACAGTTACGCTTCATTGAAGAACCAGTCGAAGTTTTGGATTGGGAAACCAAAACACTCAAGCACAGCAAAATTCCAATCGTTAAGGTTCGTTGGAACTCGAGACGTGGACCGGAGTTCACGTGGGAACGCGAGGATCAAATGATGAAAAAGTATCCTCACCTTTTTGAAGGGCTGACCAAACACAGAAAACCGCGAAACCCGACAAACCGTCAGAAATCACCGGAGGTATGAATTAAATTTCGGGACGAAATTTCTTTCTACTAGGAGATGATATGACAAACTGAAAATTTTTCTTACTTTTTCAGACACTCATCACGACTTGACTCAAATTTTCGGGACGAAAATTCTTTAACATGGGAATGATGTGACACTCGTCAATTTCAGGTTAACTCCGTTAACTCAAACTCCGTCAATTCAAACTCAAGATCACTGGATCTTTAACGCACATCTCATTACATTTAAGCTAAGGCTTTAAATGACGCTTGACAACTACTACATGTGTAGTCTTTCGGGATTGCACCGAAACGCAAACGAGTTGACGCAAACCATTGGTGAATAAACGAAAAACATCAAAACAATAATTATGTGATAATTATGTGTTAGACTTATGTGTTATGTGATAATATTGGTTAAAACACTAACTCAAGATGTAAACAAGTTAGTTTAAGCTAGAAAAGTAATATTTAGAAGTTGAGGGGCCAAGGTGAACATATTATTATTTATAATATCAATAAAAACCCTAACTCCTTCCTCTCCCTCTCTCCCTCAAACCCGACGGCTCCCCCTCCCATCTCCTTGCGATCGGCAGCTCACACACACACACATATCACTTGGTTTTGATCTTGTTCTTCATAATCGGAGCATCCTACACTCGTTTCTAAGAACCTCTCACGTTTCTCTTGGTTATTTCTGCGTTTTTAAGGTATAATTATGAAACCCTAACTATTGAATATCATGTATTACGGGTTCTTATGATTGATGTTTCCAAAGGATGATTGATTATACATTGGTTGTTGATATTGATGATCATACGTGATTTTGAACGGTGAAAGATTGATGAATCGTTGATTGTTTGTAAACCCTAGAGGGTTACTACTGATTTCTATGATTAATTATGTGTATTACATGTGTTGAGTTACGTCGTATTCTTAGGATGCATGTTAGATGATTGTTTATGCTTGCTGAGTTTTGACAGCAGTGATTGTTAAACTTGAACGATGTGTAACTTGTTGAATATAAAAGCACTGAGCTAATTATGAGTCCACAAGGTAGTACTCTGAGTCTATTTTCAGAAAGTCCAACCACGCCTAATTTGGAGATGTTTTGGTTAGTCAAATGATTTAAATGTGATTAACGGTCATAACTGGTACTGGACAGATTGTAAGTTATGTTTAGACAACTATAACGAATTGTTAAAGTGGAAATTGGTTAGGGTTGTTAACACTACAAGGTGCTATGTTGAGTCTAGTTTCTATAAAGTCCAAACTTGTAATTTTTGGACAAGTAAAGGTTAACTTTTATTATTTTATAAAACTGAAGTGCAAATCTGAATTGTGAGACCTGCTGTTAGGTTGTTTTGTAAATATCATAACTCATGAACTACAAGGCCAAATGGGTTGGTTCCACTTCTGGAAGTTAACTTGTCGAGTTAAGAACCTAACCCAATTGGTCTTGCATTAATTAGATTTTTTATTTAACGGTAATAACAAATAACATTCTGTTGCGCATGAATTTGACTGTTGTGAGTTTGCTGTAATGTTTTGATCATTGTGAGAAATCTATGAAGAATAAAAATACAATAAAATATGTTCTGGAAACCTAACTCATGTATGTTTTTGTGATGATTATATGTTCTGGAAACCTAACTCATGTATGTTTTTGTGATGATTTTTGGTGAACTAATTGAGATGCTATGATCTGTTGAATAGAGTAACCTTTCAAGTAGAATTCTGTCTTGATGAAACTAGCTGCTGAACTTTGTGAAAATACCTGAAACGTGTTAATTGCTAGATAATTGTTATGTTTTAACCAATTTGCCCTTGCGGGGAGTAATTGCTAGTAATGTACACTATTAATACTTGACACGTAAATAATTGTTCACAACATGTAACGTATCACAAATGTGCTTGTAAGTCACACACGAGTCACAAACGAAACACGAAACGTATCTTGTGCATAGGAATTTTGTGCCGGGTCTAGAGACTCGATAATAGTTCCGACACTTAGAAAATCTCCTTGTTGTTTTAGAACGCTAGTGAGAGTTTTCTGCGACGCGCATCACTTGGGTGACTTGTTTTTGGGGAATTCTTCGCAAACAATGAGTTTCACTTTCCCCTTTTAAACTTTTTAAACGCTTTTCACTTGGGGGAGATAACATACTCCGAAACGCTTTTAGATTTTGTTATTAGATTATATATCACTTGTAAAGGCTAAGTGGCAAACGAAACAACTGAAGTCCTACACATCGAACCGTTTAATATTGGATAATAGCGAGTCACTGTTGAGTAGTACTACTGGGTTTGACAAACCCCACCCAACGCTAAGCTCGACTAGAGGTCGAGTGGGTGTAATTTTGGCTAACACATTACCATGGTCGGGATAGACCTGGTGGCAAGGCACATGATAAACAGTCAGCTTCGGTGTCGAACACTTAGTAATACTTGTTGTATAGGCTAGCTACCTATCGATATATAATTGATTTAACACTATCTGGTAACGCAAAACGCTAAACGCTAAACGCAAAACGCTGAACGCTTTATTTTATATAAACTTGTGAACTCACCAACCTCGTGTTGACACTTTTAGTATGTTATTCTCAGGAAGCCGAGGCGGGCGCGCGGTATAGGAACATGCATCATTGAACTCTATCGTTTTTACAAACTTATTTTTAAACTGTTATTAATTGGGTTTTAAGTCGCCCTGCGTGACGCAACACTTAGTTTATGCTTTTACGCTTCCGCACATATTTACACTTAAATGCTTTTCGTGGTGTGAAAACTTTATTTATGGTTTGATTATAACTAATGATTCCGATCCTGTTAGTTCACACCCTCTGACGGTAAAACTCCGTTAGTGGATTTTGAGGGTGTGACAGTAACAAAATTGTCAGAGTAAACATACGGGGGAGTGCTTCCAAAAGCACGGTGCCATGCTTGGTTTCCTGTTTGGTTATAAAAAGCACCTTGTGTCATTGCATTCCTTGCACAAACCAAAACCAAAAACCTCTGAAAATTCAGCATGCCAACTGAGATGAATGAAGCAATTCTCGTTTCCCGACATCCGAGAAACGAGGCCCGCCATGTTTCCAAAACCGAGCTTCTCTTGAAACTTCAAAAACTCATGAAGAACTCACCGAAATGAATCTCCTTGCGGAGATGCGTCTCATGCAACTCACCGAATCGGTGCAAAACATGAAAATGGAACTCCGAGACATCAACGAGCAACTCCAGTTTCAAGTTCTTGGTTTCACGTATTTTCCACCACCAGGACCATTCGGAAAAGGAGAGCCTTTCGGGGAACTCTAGGAAACTTAATTTTATGCTTTTATGTGTAATCAAGTGCATTAAGCACAATGTGTTAGGACTTCGGGCTTAAGCCGACTATTTTCTTTTCTTAGGAAACCCGGGCTTACCCCGAAATTGTTCTAGGATCTTTATTTAATGAAAAGTAATTTTTAGATGACCAAACTTCCAAATTATCACAATAAACGTCATTCTAAAAACTCCGGATCGTGAATCATGTTGAAAATTAAAATGAAAATCACTGTGACAAAAAGCACGGTGCTGTGCTTTCCTAAACATGGCGCCGTGGTCACCGTAGAATCTTCAGCATGATACGCGCTGACTCCGTACAATTCTCTGACTCAGAAACATTTATTCCTCTAGCAGCACAGGGCCGTGTTTTCAAAAACACGGTGCCGTGTTCAACTTTCCATTCTCTATATAATGCATGCGCAATTTCACTATTCCATTCACACCAAACAAAAATTACCTAAATGGAAGGAAAACGGGTTGAATGGAAACCAGTGAAAAAGGGGAAACAACATGAATCTCCCTTCCTCGAGGAACAAGTCATGTGACTCCAATGCATCGTAAGAGATCAAGTTGAGAACAACATGCAAACCGAGGCTCGAGTGGTCGAGTTGATTAACAAAGTCGACCTGCTTAGGTTCGAGAACTTCCATGTTGTGGATGGCCACCACAAGGATGTGACTTCCAAACTTAACTTTCTCAACCGAGAAATCGTCATGCTCAACAAAAGCTTGACGAACTTTTGGAAACCAAGCGAGCACCACCACACATCCAAGACTTGTTCGGGAGTGGTTGCCGTTGAAGTTTTGACTTTGTTTCATGTTTAAGTTGTTTCCGCTAGTACTATGTGTTTGGACCCGAGAATTGTTGTTGTACTTTTCATTTCATCTATCTTTAATTATGTCTTTAATTTTATGTTTTTAATGAAAATTAGGATGTTTTTACCAAGTTTAAAATAACCAGAAAATAAAAAACCAGTTAAAAACAAACCAGCTCGGCAAATAAACAAAACAGTACTGTCTGCACTATGCAGCACGGTACCGTGCTTTCAAAAGTACGGGGCCGTGTTTTTGGTGTCAGGGCAGTTACGAGTTTTTAACTTAATAAAATAACTTTCTAACACATCCAACCCTATTTTCACTGCATTCTGAACCGAAAACCGCCGACATTCAACTATTTTACGAATTTCTTCATCAAATCTTCGATTCTAAACCTAAGGTATGTTAATTTAACAATTGTATTGTCCAAATTCGTCGTTCTAGGTTTAGATTAACCCTAAAATTGTTCAAATCGACCAAATCGGGTCAAAACCCGAAGAGGGTATGGGTTATTATGCTTGATTATGATCAACAGAGTGTTGAATGATTGTTGGTTAGGGTTTAATTGAAAGAAACAATTCGGGTTTTGGGTGTTCGCATAAAAACCCGACCCACCATTAAACCCAATTGATATAACCGGTTAGAAACGAGGGTTCGAGTATGAGTATATTAGAAATCGAAATTAAAAACACGAGCCGTGCCCAAAACAACACGAGTCGTGGTCAACCAAAAGTCAAACATCAAAGGAACTGAAGCAGAAGCAGCAGCACGGTACCGTGCTTTTGGAAGCACGCCACCGTGCTTTGCTTTCTGTTTCAGCAAAAAGGAAATTTTTCATGAGTTTTGACTAATTTAAAGTATAAATTGCAGATGGCTGAGTATGGGGAAGATTTTCATGCGTTCCTAGTCTTCGAAAACCGCAAGACAAAGGACAGATTGGCAAATGAAAGATTAGCATATCTCAACAACAGATATCCAGAAGCCCACTTCCGTGCATGTGAAAACACCCTAAGAAACGTAAACCAATGGGACCGCTATCAAAGCATTGTAAGGGGACCTTGGAGACGGGTTTTTAACCAGACAAGGGATTCAGTGACGGAACTCACAAAAGAATTCCTAGCCTCGTTCAACATGAAGAAGAAGAAGAAGAAAAAGTTTGACATGTGGGATAAAAAGGCAATCGAGTTCCGATGTGGGGGTGTTTGGCATACAACTTCTGTCACCCAACTGGGAATTGATTTGGGTATTTACATAGCCGAGGAAACTGACACAGCCATCTGGTACGAAGCAAAAACAACATTTGCAGACGAAGGTGACGATGATGAAGCCGTAGCAGGTCTCATAAGGGAAGAAGCTTGGGAACAGTTAAGTTACGGAACAACAACGTATATACCAAGAGTCTCTAAATATCACAGCTCTGCGTGACCCGCTGATGAGGTACATCCACCATTTGCTGAGTCATACCGTCAACGCTCGAGGACAGAGTGAAGGGGTTGTTAACCTGAGGGATCTTTGGGCATTGTATTGCATAAAAAACGAAATACCATGCAATATCACTATGCTGTTTTGCAAACTCTTCACGAAAAATGCTACTGCCCGAGGAAATTCACCGATCTTCGGTGGTCCCTGGATCTACAACCTCTACCAGGCCTATGGTGCAGACACAGAAGGAACTCCAAGCCCAAACACGATCGCTCTCAACTTTGATTACTGTGAAAGCATGCAGATGGTTCAGCAAATCAGCCCGGGTGTGTGGAGATTTTGTGACAAGTACAACCAGGTTTGGGACCCAGAGGACCCGTCAGAGATGATGATACAGGATGTGCACGAGAGACGACAATCACCGCCCAGACAACACCTCCGCCGAACTTACCATCAGATAGGAGGCCCATCTTCATCAGGGGCCGACCCTAGTCCATCACACGATAGCCGATATTCTTTTGAGGGTATATTGGACTTATTGATCAGTTCTCAGCTAACACTACAGCCTCATTTAACAGGATTACAGAGTAGATGGCTGCCTCAGATGCACAGCGAGCAGCCGAATATGTAGAGACGAGGCGAGAGATTGATCGTTTGGGCTATCGCATGGACAGGCAGTGGAGACCATTTGACCCGGATGCGGGTAACTGATGACTGGCGGCACTGGTAGGTCGGGCATGGGCACGGGTTGGTAGTATTTATGAACTATTTATTGTGTGTTTTAAACAATTTACTTTTCACCGTACTTATTTGTTTGTTTTGATGTTGGTTTGGATATTTTTATGGCCGTGGGTGCCAAAGACATTATGCTAGGTACTAATTTAGCCCGATAGGGCAAGGGATGGATGATTCCACAATTTTCAGCAGTTTATGCTTGGTTGTTTGTGGTTGTTTGCAGTTTTACATTATACAGGTACAAAAAACAGGAAAACGGACGAAAAACAGGGGACGCTCTGTCGAAATTTCGTTAACCCGTAGGGAAGTAACTCTCCGTTTTTACCCAGAATACTTAACCAGAATTTTTATATTTTCATGAATCTTGTCACATTGAGGACAATGTGAGATTCAAGTGTGGGGAGGGGAATTACTTGACCAATTGTTTGTCCAACTAATTATAAAAATTCTCTAAAAATAATAATAATAATAATAATAAATATATTTGCAGTAAACAAAGATTACTTAAAAACCTAAAGAGAAAACCAAGAAAATTTTTTGCAAATAACCAATCATTACAAAAAAGTGAAAAAGCAAGAAGTTTTGTAATATTGAGAATAAGTTTATGCAAAATATGGCATTAATACCCAATTCCTCCGTTACTGTGAGACAAACCTCATGCCATATAAATATTTTTTTTCGGAAGCTTTGAGTGAGTCATATGTTTTGTGTGATTTAGAACTTGTCGCGATTATTCATTTCGAGACCACATGAAGCGTTGTATAAAGAAGAAGGTAATATTTACACAAACCCATTACGAAACCCACAAAAACCCAAAAACCCGATCACCTTATCCACTTTCACCGGTAAAATACAACACTGGTCTTTTACCGGCAGACCCTAAAGAACTGGAAATCTTTCAATTTCAATTTCATTTGCTGCATACATTTCACAAAACCTAGGTTGCCTCCAGAACTTAGGGAGAGAATCTTTCTCTTTAGCAATGAGGTGAGGAAAAAGTGGCGCCAAAACGAAGAAAGGCCACCATTCTGTGGAATCTCCAAAAACGCAATGAAGAGAAGAGCAAAAAGATATGAACGATGCTTAGGTTGCGGAAACTGGTTCCACGAAGGAAGATGTAGAAAAAGTCAAACTCAGTCTCAGCATGAATATACCGAACTAATGAGGGTGGGGGCTATTAGGCTCAAAGTCGAACGATCCATTAGAGTTGGAAGTTATATTCATAACAGGATTGAGGAAGAATTAATCCACATCCTCGATAAAACCGGTCTTGACGATCCGACCTTAAAAGAGTCATTAGGTATATAAAAAAAAAACTCGAAGAAAAGGAGCTAACCATTGAAGACATCTCAAAACTCCCAACAAACAGCGGAAGTTATATTTACCATTAAACCTTGAACCACCACAAAATACCAATCCATACACTAAACCAGAACCCCTTTTTACCTTCTGATCTATGCAACCCTTCAAAAGGTGGAGATGTGAACTTGTTACAAGCTTATTTATCACAGGTTGCATTTTGACTAAGAGTGTTCACATACATACATCACAGGTATGATCAGATATAAAACCGAGTGTGAGTGAACATTGCGAGAACGTGACATTTTGCATACACAGAAGCTCATAAAAACAAAAGTTCTCTCTTATTTATCACTAACATAAAAATTGGTTATTTTGTTTCATCTTCTTGGAGCTCACTTAAGGAATAGCTATAATTTGCTGTTTTTAGAGAACATTTATAAGACGATTGCTTGAGGACAAGCAATGTTCAAGTGTGGGGATGTTTGATGTACATAGAAATATGCATCTTTTCGGCATCAAATAATCTCTAAAAAACTGCAATTTCTATCTAATAACATAGCATAAAAGGCTACTTATCATAATAAAACATAATTTCAGGTGAAACCAAACCCCAAACGAAGAAACAAGCAAAAAGACGAAGAAAACACAAGAAAACAAAGAAACACGCCCACATGCCTCAAGAAACACGCCCCCATGCTTCTGACACAAGAAAAGACAAAATCTGAGAACAAAAGCACGGGGCAGTGCTCAGCATGCACGGGGCCGTGGACGGGAATACAGAAAAGACAAAGAAGAATTGAGCACATGTCACTAAAAACCACGGGGCCGTGCCTGCTAACCACGGGGCCGTTGCCACCTCACACAAAAGACAAAACAAATCTGGCACATGTCATAAAAGTACACGGGGCCGTGCCTCACCATCCAGATTGACTATAAATAGTGGCTCATGTTGCATTCATCAAGTGTGCCTTGAAAAGAATTCTCTCCGGTTTTCACTTATAAAAACACACACTAACACTCACTTTGAAGATCTAGTGAAGATTTTGAAGGTTTGGAGGTCATCACCACTAATCATCATCATCAACCATCATTACCATCATTAAGAAGAAGGATTCATCTACATTTGGTTAGATTGTTCCAAGTTTAATCATGTATTTGTTATTATCAATCATCTTAATGTTTATCGTCATGCTCATTATGAGCTAAACTCCTTTTACCATCTAAAATCTATGAATAAGCTTTGTTTTACTTGATAATTAATCAAGACATGTGATGTAGTCTAGTAAAGTACATGGTTATATTACAATTATCTTTTGATGAGAAATGTTTCACCATCTTAAATCACTAATTAAAAGTTGGTGGTTGTCAATCTCATTGGCAATCGTTCATGATCGATTCATGTTCTTGAAAGATAGAAATACTTTGATACATTATCGAAACATGGATCCTTATATTGTACTTAGAAATGATGAGATATAAGTTATGGTGTATTTTTCTAAACCTTGGTAATCCGAAAATGGCTTTGCTTAGGATATCAAATTAGCTAAAGAAACCATATGTTAACGGAATGTGTAATTATAACCTACTTAAATCAACCAAGGGGAGGTTGTGTGATGAACTACAACCACCCGAAGTTGTTAGAATTGGTATTCGAGAAATTGAAGTCAATCCTAATCTTTCAACTTTACAAAACTACATGCCAAATTAAATTGACATCATTGAGATGGTATGACATTAGGAAAGGGTGGACTTTAAAATGCGCATATCATCTCCTTAGTGCCAAAGATGCTCACTTAAGGTTTAAGGAGCTATCTATCATATATTGCTACGACAAGTTTATCATCTGTCTACATATTAATTATCAACGCTAAAATGGAGTGGATTCTTGATCTTAGATGGTAACCTTCGCATAATTGAACAACTCGTTAGAATTTCTTATCTTGGTCACCTATATATTATATATAAGTATTTACATTTTATAAAAATTTCAAAAATTAACCCCAAAATGATTAAAACCTCCGATTGAAGTAAAACAACGATTTATTATTAGAAACATTTGTGTCCATGGAACGATACTTGGTTCTTAACAATACTATTCTACATATACGATAGGTACACTTGCCTATTTTGTGTGTGTTTTTTAGTCTTTGTAGAAATCACTTTTATAAATTTAAAACACGATCTTGTGCAAAAGCTAAATATCCAATCTATCATATTTTATACAAGCTACACAGCACGCATCAATAACCTAACTTCTAGTATCCTCTTTATTTCATCCTCTAATGAAAGTACATGTAGCATATATATAAAATAAAGTCAACTAATTGAATAGTTGGTGAGTTCACACAGTTTAAATACTACATAAAAATCATACAATTCCATGAAAACTTGTGAAAAACAAATAAGGGTTCTTTACACTAGAAACAATGATCCATGAGTGTAAAGAATAAATGAAGGTCTTTTCCAGTTGGATTGTGCACCAACGTACTCAGATCGGAGTCCCTTTTCCACTAGAAACAATGGTCCTGAGTGCAAAAAGGGGCGTATGATCATACTTATCGAAGAAATCCATGCACGTAATATTTGAGCAAGTAGCAAATAAGCACACAAGTCCATGATGCGAATTGGAGTTTGTAAATAATAAATAATCGAAATTGGATCTTTAATAGGATATATATGCTACCCCCAAAATAGTTTTAAAAAAATGGTAAAAAGGGGGTGTGAGAAACTCGCCTTTGATATTGGAGACAACTTGAAATAATAACCGAAAGCGAGTTAACAAACAAAGCAATTGAATCTCACGAACTATAAATAATAACGAAGATACAAAAATCAAGGACTGGCTACCGGAATTATAAAGTTAATTAACTTAGGGTAAATGGGGACTTGGGGATTTTTAATGAGTTTAACAAAATGAATAAAGTTTATATAAATCATTTGATGTTTATTAGTTGAAGAATGATTTGTAGACAAATAATCATAACTTATTAATATAAGATTAAATAATAATATTAATAACAATTTATGATCAAACATTTGTTTCCAAGTAACATAATTAATTAATTAACTTAAATGTTTTGCATGAATTCTCTTAAGAAAATTATAAATAGTAGTTATGTTGAAATAAAATAAACAATAATTAATTTACTCAATTATTAATTTAAAGATATGCAGTATGTTATATCTATTTTAAAATATTTTAAATAAAAGAAATTTTTATAAATAATATTATTTAAAAGAAAGTTTATAAGTTATGATGATCAACGAATCATAAGATTTAGATAAATATATATTCATGTTTGTTGCAAAATAACTAGGCTTGATCCAAGATTTAGAAAAATCAAAGTGTTCATCTTGGATATCCATGATTATAATGATTCTTACAAACAAGATATAATATTTTTATGATAAAAGTAACATAATCATGAAGAACAACTTATGAACAATTATGAACATTCAAGATAAAATCAAAACAAAAGCTATAAAATGCTTGAAATGGTAACAACTTGTTATTGCTCTTAAACTTAAGAAAAGAATGGATTGAGGTGTGAAAATAATGAAGGATTTGTCTTCCTTTTATAGTGAAAATATATAGTTGTTATGTCTTATGGAAGTAAAGAAATTAAATTATGTTTAATATAATAAAACACAAATTAAAAATAGTTTAATGGAGCATTTAAAAGGTTTAACTATTTTAATAAACTTTGTGTAACTAAAACACATATTAGTTTTTTTTATTAGTTAAGTAACATAATATGAAAAGATGATGATAATGATAATAATTATAATAAAAGTAGTAGTACTAGTTAAATAATAATTCTAGTAAATTGCATGGGACTTGTACATAAATATTTGATCTTGATAATGAATGTTTTAAATTTGTATGTAATACTACAAGGGTGGTGAAAAGTATAATTGCATAGAAATGATCACATAAAATACATTAACGAAAGTTGAGATTAATTAATAATATTATAAAAATATATAAATTTAAATAGAAACAAAACCGAAAATTTAAAACGGGTCGGGTTTAAAAATTAACGAATGTTACAACCTGGCAGCTCGACCCCAGCCAAGGGTTCTGCCCCTTGGACCCTGCTAGGGGTTGCTGCCCCTAGACCCCGCTGCTAGGGGCGCTGCCCCCGGACCCCTGTTCGTTGAGGGTTATATTAAACTATAAACATGATATTGGTAGGGATAGTTAATTGATACATATAATTGTTATACAGTTAGCCGCACCCAATTAAGGAAAGGAGTTACCATTAACTCTGAAAGGAACCGAGCTCATGTGAGTTTCTAGCCCATTTACTTGTTATGTTTTCGGGACTGTGTGCGTACTCGATGTGATTAGTTAATACACTTATCTTACGTGGTAAGTGTATGATATGTGATTATTGTAAGATGTATGAATGATATATGAATGCTATAGAAAAGGCTGAGAGTATGTATGAAAGTTTATAAAAATGAATATAAAGAAAGGTATGGTATGGTTGTATGGAAAGAAGGGCACTGGACTCTAATAATATCCGAGGATGGAGGGCACCGGATCCTAATAATATCCGAGGATGACGGACACCGAACCCTAATATTATCTGAGGATGAAGGGAACCGGACCCTAATAATATCCGATGTATGTAGCGCGAAATGCTCTTTATAATTTAAGGATGGTTATGAATGTATTGTGTATGTTAAAGAAATAAAGTATGAAAGAATGAAAATATGTATATATGGGAAAATGATAAACATGTTAAGTATGTAATACGTATCTTCGGGAACGTATATGTGAATGTAAGGTATGTTACCTGATTAACTAGAACTCACTCAGCGTAGCTGACTTTTAGTATGCATGCATGTAAACAAGCTAAGGCAGCTAGCTTGAATGAAGACATATGACATTGGACTGAAGAGGCTTGTATCTTTAGAAGAATGTTATGATGTTTAAATATGACTTATTATATTATGTTTAAGACAATATTTTGGTTGTTATGAAAAGATTTGATTGATTATGTAATATATGGTTGAAGTTTTATATTCCGCGAAAAGTTTTAATTCACTATGATATTTAGAACTGTGTTTATGAGTAAATCCAACGTCCAAATAGGGCACCGGGATCGAGGCCTTACATAAACTTATTTCAAATAGATGAAAACTTAATATATTTGTTATAAATTAAAAAAATATGAAATCATTTAAAAATATGTAAACTTACTTAATATTATCTACATATATTAAAATATATAAACTTATTTGAAAATAGGAAACCTATTTTTAAAAATATGTAAATTTACTTAAAAATATGCAATTATATTTAAAAAAAATGCATCATACCTATTAGTTACATATGCAACTTGGCTATTAGTTACATATATGTCATATGCTAAGAGTTGAAAAATCGTTAAGTGCTTGTAAAACTAGTGTAGTTCATGATAGAGATCTATACTTTTCTAAAAGTAAATTAAGTTTAGCAATTAATAAAATTATAAATAGTGAGATATATATTGAATTGAAAAGCAACCTAATAAGACATAACTAATTTAACAAATAATAAAATTTAAATACTACAATATATATCGAATAAAAATTAACAAAATTAGAAGTCAAAGCCTATGAGAAGAGTGTTATAAGTCTAGTTTTGTTGTTATTGTTATTATTATTATTGAAAAATCTAAATATTGGAAAGCATCACAATTTTTTCAACATTGGAAACCACAATATCTTATTAACTCAAGTTTCTTTGCTCTTTATCATAACCATAAAAGATGAGAGAGAATGTCATAAGTGTGTAAGAAAAAACAAGGGCATGTCAAATTACATCACTACTCTTTATGCACTTTTTTTTCTTTAAAAAATTAAGTTGACTAAGGGTGTGTTTGGATTGTTTATTTAAGTGAAAAAAAACTTTTTGTTAAAAGAACTTATAAACTTATTAATTTTTGAAAAGAAGTTTTCAAAAAAATGTTTGGGTTAGCTTATGTGGTGAGGATGACCAAAATAGACACTCTTTTTTATAAGGAGTGTAATGGGTTTTGAGGGTTAAAGGGTGTAATAGGTAATTCAAATCCATTAAGTTAATAAGTTAGAGATTCTTAACTTTTCAAAACCCATTTATTTTGCCTTCACCATAAGTTAAAATCCAAAAGGCCTTATGGTTTGCCAAACACCTTATACACCTTATTAACTTTTCAAAAAGGTTATAAGTTATAAGTTGATGAAAATATGAAATCCCAAACACCCCTAATTGTAAAACAATCTCAACCATTTAACAAAAAGATCAAGGGTCACTATAAAGTTTTCAAGTTTCTTCAAGTGAGTCGGGTTTAGACTACCCACTACAACAATCGATTGCAAGGTGGCACAAAAGAAAAAAACTTTTTCATTAAAAAACTTCAAAATTCATTTGTGGTTAGGCGATCCATTAGCTCCACCGATCCAAGTTTGCAATCATTATATATGTATATTTTTATCTTCTTATCTTATCACAATATACCAAGTGTCTAACCAGTATGCTTCATCAATCCACTTTTCCAGTGGACCAACATGGATCTTATTTTGTGCCATGTCAAATAGAGTAGCAATCCCATGTTTGCATGGCATTCTTGTCAAGTCCCACCTAGATGTAAAGATCTCCTCTTGCATTAACATAACATTAATTGACCAATATAGAAGGGGCAATCATCATTCGCATCACTCATTTGTTTCCACTTAAACTTCCTTAGCACACTATTCAAAACACTCAGACTCTCATCATCAGAGTTCTCATAATTGTACGTGATTTAACCGATTACCATCACTATTATGATTTGTGTCTTCATCCATATCATAATCAATGATAGCCTTATATAGTCTCATGGCAACTTCTATTTCTTCCAAAGGTTTTTCAAATTTAGCTGTATAATCAGGATCTGAATCACTACCATCTGACCCATCATATGCATCATTATCCTCTTCATCACCATCTCCACCTTCATTATCACACAATTCTTCATCATTTTGTCTGGATACTTTATATGACAATATTTCACTCGCATACATGCTAAATGCACTATTAAATCCTAAAATTTGTATCAAATTGGTTTTTCCATGTTCAACATAAATTTCAACAATGTTACGACCACCTCTAACAATATCACAAACATCTTGAAAATGGTGACCTTCATCCAACGACTTTAGACCTAAATTCAAACAAACATAAAGTTGTTTGAAATGAAAGTAAGAAACTTTACCACAACCATATTGTAACTTACAAACTATTTCTTCCAGCATACCTTTATAAAATTTGTTAACCTTGACATAGACAACCAAGCTTATCTCACCTCCCTTGTAACTTTTTTCCGGCTCGGTAACAAACACGCCTCCATGGAACAGCTTTATGGTATACATTGTCTTACCATCACCTGTAACAACCATTAATCAATCAATAACACTAAAAAATAGAAAATTTTGCAAACAAATTAACCACTGATCACTTACTATACAAGTCATCGGGCTCACAATATTCACTTTTAGGCCTAGTAATGTATGAACCAACCTCCATTTCTACTTCCATACCACTAATCGACCGATAATTGATTATCGATTGAAGACCCGAGCAAGAAATTACGGGGAGACAGGGAGTTACGGAGCACGACGGCATAAGTTCGACTTAACTTATGTGCCAAATCGGAGGAGGTAAACTTTTAACAAGGATTTGTGAACAAAAAGACGGCCTTGCCCTTGTAGCTAACATGTCAACTCACGGTCAACTGGCGGCCGAAGACAGAGTGAGCCAGCCAAAAAACAACAATCGCACAAAATGCGCAAATTTAGAATGGGACTTACAGAGTGCTCGTCCATCACCGGGACAAACCATAATTTTCTCTCAAAAATTCAATATATTTTACGTTAAATATCTCATATACGTTACTATACTAACTATATTATATTTGATTACTATGCTAACTATATTATATTTGATTACCATATATATGAAGATTTTATTACTATATGTGAAATAAGATAAATGAAAGAAAAACAAAATTAAAATCTTGCCTTAACAACACATTTATTTATTTTAGATATAAGATAAAAGATGTGACAAATGACACACCTAACCTTACAAAAAAATAAAAAAATAAAAAAATAAAAAATAATTAGATTTTAAGTTGACATATATTATATTACAAATTATAGGTTTATAGAAATCCCCCTTACAAATTTAATTTACCCCCATATTATTATTTTACTCAGCAGTCAGTCCACCACCACCACCAGCTCCGGCTGGCTCACACCTCCGTCAGCCACCCACCTCAAACCACCATCACCATCAGCCACATCGTCAAAACCTAAATTCTCTAACTCAAAAGTTTCACGGTTTGTGTCTGTTTTAGGGTTTTTTTTAATTGTTTCAATATATAATATAGTGTGTGTTGTTTTGTTTGTGTGTTTTATAAATATATAACGATTTCAGTTTCATGTTATTTTGAATTAGTTTAATTAGTTAATTAATTAGGATTATTGTAATTTTACCTAAATTAGGTATTTGTATTAATTGTTTGATATGGCCTAATAGCAAATTAATCTGTTTAACACACTGTTTATGATGAAAATACTCGGTTCGGTACCGGTATTGTAGGCAAAAACCAAAATTTAGTGAATAGCGGTTAGGTACTTGTACCCGGTACCATTTGCTCATCCCTATTTGCATAGATTTATGCTCTTACAACCTGAGATTGTTTTATTTATCAAAGACGCCAGACGCACTCAAGGCGCATGGGCCTTGGGCCTAGGCGGAAAAAAGTGAGGGCCTAAGAAAGAAAACACACTTAAATAAAAAAAATTAAAATATATTAATATTATGTATTAGAAAAATATCACTTTTCTTCATATGAAGTAAACGAAAGCTATTGTATAATATAAATCGAATTAGTACCGAAAGTTCTAAAAGAGTCAAGATGTAATTCCCAAACGTGAATAACAAAATGTTCAAAGTAAAGTGCCAAAAGTTCATACATCGTTAAGAAGATGCCGCCGTATGCATTGACTCATCACCACCACTTGAGTTTTTCGCTTTATAGTATAATATCTTTTTCATCAGTTATGATTGTTTGCTAAAATTGCTTTTCTATATGTTTCATGCTCGTTATTTTGTTCCAATATGGAACCTATCGGATTATCCAGTTTGTCATTGTTTTGCACTTCCGCATGTGTTTTAAGTTCATTGCTGAGATGTTTGTTATGGTACAATGCAGTTTTTTTTGGCCTTGTGAACTGTAATTCATAACAGTCAATCAAGGGGGTGGTGTTGGTATGGCAGATGGGAAGGGGTTCTTTTGGGTGGATGATGCTAATGATCAGACACTGAGTCCTGTGAAGCATAGGCGAAAGAAGCCAAAGAAGTTGGAGTTTGTTGGGTGGGGTTCCAAGTCATTAATTGAATTTCTACAATCGATTGGCAAAGACACCGGTGAAAAAATCTCTCAGTATGACGTGGCGACCATAATTAATGAATATGTGCATACTTACAACCTTTTAAACCCTCTTAAAAAGAAACGGGTTGTTTGTGACGAGAGGCTTCGTTTGCTTTTCAGTAAGAATACAGTTCCCAGAAATAAAATACACGAACTGCTGAATATACATTTTGCTGAGAACAATGATTCCTCTGAAGATGATGATGATGATTTTTATAATTCAGAAGATTATGAGGATGCTAACTTAAAATACAAGAAGCATAAACTTTCTAGTTTAGAGAAAACTGGTCAAAAGAAGAAAGACCAAGCTCGGTTAAGCCGTTTTGCAGCTATTATACCCGATAATATAAAGCTTTTGTATTTAAAAAGGAGTTTAGTTGAAGAGCTTGTTAAGCACCCCGAGAGCTTTGAAGGGAAGTTGTTAGGTAGCTACATTAGGATTAAGTCTGATCCTATGGATTTCTCACAGAAGAACTCTCATCAGCTGCATCCAGTTACAGGTGCATTGAAGTTTTTATTTTTACTGTTATCCCATTCTTTTTATATAGTCTGCCTGACGGGTGTGGCTCAGGCTCGGTTTGTTTACAAACCAAGCCGAGCCATCTCGACTTGTTTGTCTTAACGGGCTGAATGTTGAGCCCAAGCTCTGCTCTCGTGGTTTGTGAGCCAACTCATCTATTCTTTAATAAAAGTTACACATATTGATGTATATAAAAAGAAAAATAGTATTTTAAGCATACACATAATGCATAATTAATGAACTACAAAATTTATAATTTTTATATATTAAAATTTGGGCTTAAACTTAAATAGGCCAGATAAATGAGCCTAATGAGTGGTCCAACAAGCCAAGCTTACTTTGGCTCGTTTACAAACCAAGCTGGCTCAATTCCGCTTGTTTGACATTCAAGCCATTTTGAGCAAGCTTTTTTGAGCGTTATTCGAACGAGTTACAAGTCACTGCCTTTTTGAACAACCCTAAAAGTACATACAGGTTGAAAGTTGCCAGGAGGGAACTTTTTAATGCATACAATTTCTTAATTTTTGTATTTAACGAGCTAGATTGTTTTTGTTATGATATATTTTTTATAATGATATCTAATGCTATAATTTTTATAATTTTTTTTAAATGGACAAAGAAGTGTTTTGAGGTCAACCTAACAAGCACCATGCTAAATTTTGACTCATTTTAACATTATCCCGTTTAGGACTTTTTCCCAGCATACCAATCTTACCGTCTCTATTAACGTACCTTCATATTTATAGTTAAAACATCTATTGTTTAATCATAACCTATTATTAATACAAGGAAAGTTATCAAAATCGTAATTGGCAATTTATTATTTGGTATCGTGAACTCGTGAAGTTGTAATCATTTTGATAGCTATAAACCTTTTATTTTCTTGGATCAGTCCTTATTCTTGTTGTGGGCTATCTGTTATTTTGCAGGGGTGAAGAATGAACCTGGAAATGGGGGTGTGCATGAAGTTCTCCTTCAGGTTCCAAACATGGCTAAAGACATATCTATACACATGCTGTCGGATGATAACTTCTCGAAGGTAACTTACATAGTCAATGGCACTTGCAGTTTTTCATCATTTAAAAAATCAGTATAGAATTATGTGTTTTTCTAGAATAATTTATAAACCTTTCAAATTATGCTGTCTGGCTAGAATATGTATGTGGGCGTTAAATTGTTTTATAGCAGTTATAGTTTAAGCATTTTCCTGTAATTCAAAAGCGAACGGATATGATACAGCTTTGTATGTGGGCGTAGATGGAATGAAAAGTTATTACATTCTTTTGAAGGAAACAATCTAAGAGATTACACACACACATATATATCATATATGTACTCATTATGATGCTTGTAGAACAAGTGGAGGCGGTGATATGCAGAATACTTTATTTTATGTGGGATCTTAAAATTAAATGGCCTATTTATGTTTGAGTCCATGTTGAAAGTAAACAAGCAATTCAACCAAACTCATACTTGAAAATAAGAGTCAAAACATAGCTTGCTTGATCTTTGAAGGAAAAGCTAAGATCATATTCGGTTTGTTTTCAAACCAAACAAAATAGTGAAAGAGATGATGTTTGTTGGCTATGGCTTCTACAAATACTGTATGACTACATATATATGCGATTTTTGAACATTTGATTTCAACTCGTCAGTAATTAGCATAGTTCACGGTTCACCTCATGAGTGTTATAAAGCTATCATAGTTTTTTAGTTAACCATTCATAGCTAATAACTGATGGTTGTTTCTTTTCATATATTTAGTTACTTTTATTCCATAACTAGATAATGTACATTACAAGTATATTTTGTATCAACTATATTCTTGACTAGGTGTTTACCATATACTAATCCGATGCACATTTTTGCTATTGCCATTTCTCTCGCAGGAAGAAGTTGAGGATTTGTGTCAAAGGGTTAAGGACAGGTTACTTAAAAGGCCTACCGTTGTAAGTTTCTATCTTATTTAAAATGTTACTTACCAAGATGACTGCTTTTATGATCTTTAAATTTTTTTCATAATTCATTAGCTCTTTTTGGTGATCTTGGTATGTTGGTAGGTAGAGTTTGAACAGAAGGCTCAAATCTTGCACGAAGACATAACAAACCATGTAAGCAATGCTCGCTATGGCCCATCAGAACATATGATTCTATATACCATAATAAATAAATTAATGCATAAACACGACTCAAGCTTCATATATGTAACAGTATCATCTTGTTATTCTTTTACTTACAGTGGATTCCTAGGGAACTTGACCATCTACAAAACCTCATAGACCGAGCTAATGAAAAAGGATGGCGCAAAGAATATCCTTTTTATCAAAATAATCAACATTGTATTTGGTAACCATGAGAACCCATTAGATAAAACTCGCGGGTCTAATACCCTGCTAAGTGCTAACCAGTGGGAACCAGGAAAGTTAACATTAATTATCAATTCTCAAAATAGCTAAGATAATAGTTATGCAAAAGAACGCATATGTCCTACTAGATGTATAAAATAATAATCCAATTATTCAATAAAACAATAATTAAAACAAAATAATATATTGATGCTTGATAAACCTTTACTCGCTCGAGTTCTTACGCTATTTGAGTATCTGGAAAGAAGAAAATGGCTGCAAACACCATCCGAGAAATCAAAGCTGTTAAGCGAGGTTCCAAAGGTGACTGCAGATTTATTAGAATCAGAAGCCACACCACAAGATCAAGAACATGATATAGAGCAGCGCGATACTTCACCAATCTTAGTTCATGGTTCAGAAGCTGCAGGTATGTACACGCATTTGATTACAAAGCATCGTCTTATTTTTAAATAAAATTAGATTGATATCGTAATAGCATTGCTTTCTTATCATATTTGGACCTAATGATAAGAAAAAACGGTTGTAACTAATGGATAACAAGCTGATTGTTACACATTTGGACCACTAGTTTTAGGTCCAAATGTGTAACAATCAGTTAATCATTAAATAGCAAAAAAAGTCCCAAACCGAAACCAAAATAACCAAACCGTAACTGGAATAACCGACGTAACCAAATCTAAATCTCCTAACTCAATAAAAAACCGACATCTGGTTTTATGGTTTTCAAAAATCATTTTTTTGGTTCAGTTTCGGTTTTGCTTTCAAATCGAGGGAAAAAAACGGTTTTAAGTAAATTATAAGAAATTAATAAATGGTGTATACCAAAAGTTTTAGGTTCTAATATGCAATAGTCAATTAGTCATTAATTAACAAAAGAATTTTGTCCCAAAGTTTGCAGCCCAAATTAATTATTTTGGACCGTTTTTTTCTTTTCAGCCCAAAATTATCAAGTCCAAATGGCTAAAACGAAAAAATTGAAACCGAGCCCATCGTGAAAATAAAAAAAAACGAGATTTTGGCTCGATTGTAGACTAAAACTGACCCATTTTAATAGAATGGACAAAACAAGGTCCCAAATCAGGTTTGACCCATCTGTCAATTTTACACCTCTAATGTTTTATTATTTATTTTATATACAGAGGATGAGGTGATAGTTCTTAATGGAGTTGTTGAACGCAAAGCAGAGCCAACAAAGAAAGCGGGCTCAGAAGAACACTTAACAAGCTTCCAGTGGGTGGAAACCGTGCAGATGCCCAAAACCATAAGTTTTGGTCCAACTGTTGACTCCAAAACCATAAGTTTTGGTCAAACAGTTGACTTAATCAAAACAAAGAATACGGGTTCTGGAGAACACCTAACAAGCTTCCAGTGGGTGGAAACCGTGCAGATGCCCAAGTCTCAAAGCTCAGGTCAAACAGTTGACTTTAGCAAAATATCAAATGTGATTGATCTATGCGACGACAATGCAGAGGAAACACACAAAGAGCAGGTGGTTGAAAAAACACATGTGCAAGAAGACGAGTATGAATTCAGTCACCCAAAATGGCTCTACCGGGACCCACAAGGTCAGATTCAAGGACCATTTTCACAGGTTGACTTGAAATGCTGGAGTGATGCGGGCTATTTCATGTCTGATTTTAAGGTATGGAAAGAAGGCCAAACACCCGAGTCTGCTGTCTTGCTGACCGATGTGCTTTCTAGCAATCACAGCAAATAGGATTTGTTGATTTTGATTTTAGCAGTTAGCGATTTATGTTATGTTTTGTGGGATTCTTTTAATTTAGTTAGGTTTTTTTAATTTACTTTGATCATAGTTTGCTTTAAAAATTTTTAGTGTTTATGTAATAAGATGGATATACATCCAGAAAACCTAGAACACATGTTTACTCATTTCATTTCTGGCAAGTCTTTATGCTGTTGTCAATTCATAAACCTATGTTAGAAACCCTTTAAAGTTTAAACTTTTATTTAAAAGTTTAGGATTTATAGAAATATTCAAGTTTTATAAAATAGCTATTATAGACGGGGGTCTCACTGTAACCAGCATCTCTGTGCTCTGAGATAGAGATGTGTTTACCTACATCCCATCCTAGATCCTACTAATATGCGTGGGATTTATAGCATAGTTATAAATTAGCTATAATATTATTTTGTAACAACTAATACTTGTGCCTAAAACTAGACGTGCACAAATCGGGTTCAACTGGAAAACCCGAACCGGTTCGAAACCGGTTTTTTCACACCGGGTTGTAAAATGGAACCGGTTCCAATCAAGAACCGGTTCGGTTCCCGACCCGAACCGATGCCCAGATATGCTAACTTTTAAGAACGGGGTAGGGTATGAACCGGAACCGGTTTTTACGTAAAAACCGGTTCCACCGGTTTTTTTTTAAATTTAAATATTATAGCCGTTAGGAACCGGTTCCAACGGCTATGTAGCCGTTTTTGACCGTTGGAACCGGTTTTTTAACTTCAAATAGGTTATTTTTATACTATAAATAGCAAGGTTTGTTTGTGTACTTGTTAAACCAATTCCAAAACTATAAAACACACTCCAAACCACAATTAACCTTAAACCAACAACAAATGACAACTAATGATGACGTTGTTATGGTGATCGAAACAACAAGATGCCCCGATGTTTGGGTTCATTACGATTTGTGTCTTATGACCGACTCACATGAGTTGGCACGTTGCAAATATTGCTCGAAGTTTCTTAAAGCAGGGTCCAACTCGACATTACGAAAACATACGAATAAGTATTGTCGAGAGAAAAGAAGGTTGGAAGCTAAAAAAACAGAAGTGGGAGAGTCGTCCGGCTCTACAACCCAAAAATAAGTATTCCCGGATTAAAACGACGGACTTTGTTTTTTATGTTTTAGTTGTTATGTTTAGTATCGTTTATGTTTTAATAATGTTTGTAATAGTTATTTTTTAAATAAATAAAATGTTCGTCGTTATTAAAAAAGTAACAAAAATTAATCATGCGTAACAAAAGTAATTATAATAAAAAAATCAAAACTAAATATTAGTTGAACAAGTTACAAATAATTTTACCAAAACAAATAATTACAACTCTTCTTCGTCTTCATTCTCGTCTTCACCCTCGTCTTCGTTATCGGAAGAAACCCCGTCCACCGCCTCCTCATCATGAATATGACGCTCTATTGGTATTTCGTCTTCAAAGTTCGCCTTGTGTTGTACACGATCCACCGCATCCAAATGGTCCTTTAGGCAAATGCAAACCTCTAGAGACTCGGGAGTTAGTTTTGTTCTTCGCATAGATAACACCCTCCCACTAAGAGAAAAAACCGATTCGGAAGCAACCGTTGAGGCTTGTACGGCAAGCAAATCACGAGCCAGGGCGGATAGAATGGGAAATTCGTTTTGTTTACCTTTCCACCAAGCCAACAAATCAATATTGCGAATTTCGTCGACCGTTGCGCCCTCAACATAGTTTGCTCCACTATATCGACCAAGTTCGCTACTTGGTGTGTTTCCTCTTTGCCTCTTAGATGCCGATTCACGAATCCCATTCATCAAGTTTATAAGTGGGTCATTGCACGGCCTACTAGTTGTTTTTTTCACAAAAGATGATCTCGTGCTTGGACCATACATTTGAAAATAATGGTCATAAAGGTCTTGAAGGTTTTTGTTGAACTTGTCCTTCGCTTCCGTCGACAACTTCGGGTCAATCTCGTGCATACCTAAGTTGTCGAATATTTCCTCAATCGTTGTTTCAACCCCATTAACATTCCAATAGGGGTTTAATGCGGCGGCACAAGTAAAGACCGGCGGTATGTTTTCAAAATATTTTATGAACTTTTCTTTCATCACCGCAACAATATTTTCGAAGAGTTTGTTCTTCTCCGCAAAGCTTTTAAAAACACAAGACATATAGTACAATTCTTGCAAAACCCAACAACTAGTAGGGTAATAGACTCCCGATAATTTTGTTGTTGACTTTTTGAACACGTCAAGATACTCCAACAAATAACCGACTTGGACCCAAACACTTTCCGGAAACATATCGGCCTCGCGTTCTTCAACAAGATTGTTATGAAAAGCTTGTAAAGTTTGGCGTTGGGCAAAAGCACACTTTAACATATGACAAGTTGAGTTCCAACGGGTTGGAACGTCCCAATTCGGCCCCAAATACTTTCTTTCAACCGACTTGCAATAGTTCTTATATTCAAGATGTCTTCTTTTACCACTTTTGAAGACATCTTGTAACATAAGTCTAAAGTATTTTAAATCATCACAAATGTTTTCATTGTCAAGACCTATTTGAACAACCAAGTTGATGATATGTGCAACACATCGGACATGAAAAAAATCCCCGAAACAAGGTGGTGAATATTTAATGATAAATTTTTCAGCCGCCTTAGTATTGTTTGAAGCGTTGTCAAACGAAATCGAAAATATTTTATTTCTCAAGTTGTAAGTCGTTATAACTTCATCAAGTAATTCAAACAATTTTTCGGCGGTATGTGGGAACGGGAAGTTTTCAAAAGCGATGGTGCGTTTCATCAATTGCCATGTCACCGGATCAACCCAATGAGCGGTGACACATATGTATGATTCGGGCAACCCGTGTGGTGCCGACCAAACATCGGTAGTTAAACTAACCATGGCTTCTAAAGAATGAAAAGACTCGATTAACTCTTTTTTAGCACACTCCCACAACCTGATACAATGACGTCTTAAGGTAGTACGACTTACATGAGTGTATCTCGGTTGTAGAGTTTCGCGAATCAACGACGTCAACTCCGGGTCATCAAAGTGGTTAAACGGCAAACCTCGTTGAATAACGAACTTTGCCATTCTATCTTGAACTTGAGTCGTGTTGTAACGAAATAGTGTACCATCTTTACCCAAGTCAATTTGATCGATCGTGCCAATCCCTTTCAACGCCTTGCAATATGGCTTCTCGATGTGCTTTCTCAAAGTAGAGTTGTAATCGTGCTTTAATATTAAACCACATAGTTTGCAACGAGCCTTTTGATAACCTTCGTCATCCACAATCAAATCCCAATTCTTCCATATGTCTTGGTTGCGGTTATGGTTGACTACCGTAACAACCCTTGGGTCCTCCGTAACAGGAACGGGGGCAACAAAAGCACTCTTCTTAGCCTTCTTGTTAGTTTTTTTTATGGGTGCCATAATAATATTTAGTTGGATGGTCGGGTAAAGGAACGGGTTTGCTAAAGGAGTAGTATTTTAGTTTGTTTTTGAGTTTAGTGGTGAAACAAGTGGTGGAAACAAGTTATATATAGGTTTGGGCATCAAAAACCGGTTCCAACGGCTATATTACCGTTGGAACCGGTTCCAACGGATCTATTGTCTCAAAAACCGGTTCCAACGGCTATATTACCGTTGGAACCGGTTCCAACGGCTAATTGGTGTCTAAAAAACCGGTTCCAACGGCTATATTACCGTTGGAACCGGTTCCAACGGCTAGTTTGACTTTTGTTTGACCCTTCAAAAAAAACCCGTCGGAACCGGTTTTTCCAGGTACGAACCGAACCGGTTCCAATTAAGAACCAGGTAGGAACCGGGTTGGAACTGATACTGACATACAAATAGGAGAACCGGGTACGATTTTCGGGTACAAAAATACCCAAACCGGGTATTGTACCAACCGGGTTGGAACTGGAACCGGTTCCGGTTCGGTTCCACCAGTTAGGTTCCGGAACCGGTTTTTTTGTGCACGTCTACCTAAAACACAAAAGAAAAACTTCATGCCGATACAAAATCGAACTAAGCATAGTTCTCTATTGTTTGATCTTTGTTATGGATTTTACATTGCGAGATTGTTCCTACGGTCTAGCCGCTAATCGACCATGAGTCTTGAATTTAGCTTCCAAAACACTTAGTTTTGCATATGAAAAGGGCTAGCGTATCATGTTGCTCGTTTGCCTTCTATTTCAATATAAACACTATAAAAGTTGATTACTCAGCGAAACTGTTACCACTTTTTCTTAAAAAAAAATTCATACAAACATCTATGTTCATTTAAAACATTTCAACCATTTAAATTTGTCTATCATAATCGTCATTAAAACCAACAAACTTGTCTATTCGTAATTTCGTATGGTGTACTATATATACAGTGTCATTCAATACATAAAATACCAAGATACATTTAATACAATTGTTATTAAAAGGATTAATAGAAAACAAAAGCCCCACAACATTTATTATAGCATGATCAAAATTCATTCTTTTCTTGGGGAATTCTGGTTCACATTGTTAATTTGGTTAATCCTTGCCGCGGCAGCTAGCGACGCTGCAACACCGCCAGGACGCGTTGTCAGGTTCGGATCATTTCTTAACTCGGCTCCAATGACTCCCTCTGCATCCCTACGTGTTACAGGCTTGTCAGCCGGTAGCTTTGAAGTTGCTTCCTGTTTCGTATTGAAGAAAAAAACAAGTTTTTTAAACTGTGAAACTGAATTGTTTTGACCAGTTTGGCCGGTCCTACCAACCAACCCAACCCGACCAGTTTGGTTTTTTGGCTATGGCTAGTAGTTTGGCCTCTTCATTAAAGCCGGACAGTAAACACCCCTAATTAAACTGGTCAAGTATTTTGTCGTCCAGTTTACATGAGTGTGTGGTTTTAATTGTAAATTTTAACTTTGAAGATGTAATATGTAAAAAAATAATAAAAATTTATCAAAATACCCATTTTAACCATTGACTTTGACAAAATGGCCCTTGACTTTTTTATTCTCATATATCATTTGACATTCTTTTTTTCTTTAAATTAAGAAAATGTTTTTTGAATATTTTCCAGAAAGATTTTCAGGTCAAATAAGTCGTGTTTGTGTCAAACACGCAACACAAAAAATCATGTTCGCGTGTCTTACACGTTAATTTATGTTTGCGTAAGGTTCGACAAACCAACCTGTGAAAAGTAGCGTTTAATCGACTAAAGCAATGCATGTTTACCGCAAGAATCTCGCTCAGCTTGGTTTTTTCATCATCTCGTGTGAGGCGAGCGTTTCTAGTGGCGGCTGACTGAGCTGCCGCAGCAACGCCACCAGGCACTATGTTGGTGCGACCAGTCGCCCTAACTTCGGCAGCTTGTATGGCTGCAGCATCGCTGTAATCGACCGGCCTACTGCCAGCTGTTAGAGCTGTGGCTTCAAGTGCTTCTCCAATGGTGATGTGTCCTTGGGTAAGTATTTGTTCTCCTGATGATGCAGCAGCCAGTTCACTGTTCTTCCTGCCACCCTTCACATTTTTTACCCATTTATTAACAATAACATCATAACTCTTATAATTTAGTCAACTTTTGTAAAATAATTATGTTGTAACTTGTATGTATTCAATACCTAGCTTATTGTCTTTCTATAAAAAGTACGTGTTTACATTGATACAGAAGACAAACGGGCAACATGTATTGCTAGTCATTTATGGATGGCAAAACTAAGTCGTTCAAAAATAGCATTTATAGAACGTAAGGTCATCATAACATTCATAGAGCGTGGTTTTGATCTTCTTATCTATATCTTTGTCACGCATGCATTGTAAATGTATATTGTATAACTTAATATTGCACGATACGTGTTTTTAAACCTGTTTAGACATGTATTATTCAACCTAATGAAAGAGAAAGCTAACTTTTGTTAACAAGCATGCAAGTTCTATTCATGAGATAAACCACGCAAAATGCATGATGAATTGATGATGGTATGTGTGAGGTATATTTAACTCGACTCACCTGGCTTTCCTCATTGAGATCTTTGTGTACTTGAACGTTGAGATCCTTATTTTCTTGAACGTGGGCGGCGACGTTTACATGGGAATCTTGAGTTTCTTCCCCTAATTGTGGTTTCATAGGTTGTAATTGGCTCATTTTGTTTGTGTTTTTTTTGCCTAATCTACCTAAATTATTATTGCCCCTAGATTCCAAAACCTTTGGAGGATGTGTGTACATAAAATGGAAATTAAGGATATATAACAAATAGGATCAAAAAGTGAATGGCAAAGGGTTGGATGATATCATTTTGTTGTGTTTTTAACATTTGACAAGTGGTGGGTTCATTAATATATAATGTATGACTTGGTCTTCTGATTTTAGCCAATAAATGTTTGCATGTTTGCAATAATTTTAGGATTTTGTGGTCTATCATGATTTTCTCTCCCAAATAAACTTGCAATCTCCCATAATAAACTTAACAAGGGCATATAGCCTTATTGTTTGCTTGGTTAAAAAAAGTTATTATATAAAAGTTACTTCATTTTCCTGTTGTTTATTTGGTTTTGGTTTTGAAGTATATAAAATGTGTATCAAATTTTATTTTCGCTTCCTAACATTATATTAGTTCTAACTTTGAAATAACAAACCTCTACAATATGCAGGTTCTTTTCAAAATCAATATTACGTGGAGAGTGAGGTGGGGGGGGGGGGGGGGGGGGTAATTCTATCATTGTTTTTTTTTTATTACATACCATTTTCAATCACTTTATTTACCAAGGCTTAACGTGAAGTTCATCAAGGTTCAGATGGAGTTAAGTTTACTAGTGGGGCACGTTTTAACGTGAAGTTCATCAAGGTTCAATAGTGGCATGATAGTTCAAATGGAATTTGGCGATACTATAGTAGACGGGTGATGTGCTTGTGTGTGTCATGATTAAACTGAAGTAAAATGCATTGTTTTAGATGTGTTCGTGTATAGGATGCACTACTCTGTCATGTTTTATGTGTAGGGTAGCATATGGAAGATGCATGCATTTCTAGAGAGTTGATCAGGAAGATGGGATACATAAATCTTTTATCTTTGATCGACACTTTGAAATCGGTGAACATGCATGTTTTATTATGAAGAATCGGAACAAGGATCATTTGATTATGTCCCGGTACTTCATGTCAACATTTTATGAAGCTAAAAGGTTTGATTATGTGCTTTGACCTGGTACTTGATATCAACGTCATATTTTATAACCTAAAAGGTTAACGTGCTAGATAAGTAGGCTATAGTTGGCTTACAAAACAAACATATCCAGTAAAATTCAAATAGCTTCGATACCACACTCACAAAGGCTATATATTGCAAGTGGTAAGAGTATTGAAAGACTAACCACATATGCCTATAAAAATGAAGAAACATGATGCAATTGATAGTACAAATCACTATGGCATATTACGGGTTCGTAAACAACTTTCACTCCAAATCAAGAAACCTTTGAAATGAGAAGAGAAACAGGACATGGAAACTACTCAAACTTCTTAATCAAAGACATGTCATTCAGCATTTTCTCTATAGCTTCATCATCATGTCCACGTCCCCTCAACTGCAAAAACATTATCAAATTAAACTTTCAACGACTGCACAAACATGTTAAAACTTGCAACGAACTCATAATAAGCAATATACAAGTACCTTGATAGATGGGACCATAGCAATTGCTTCCTCCACAGTTTCAGGGCAAAGGTTTCCAAGAACACAAAGCTGCACGAATATGATGTTTAAAATCAAAACCAACATAGGTAATAATCAGACATTGATTGTCAGAGAACATTACCTCAAATTCTGCTAACTGGTATCTACTCAGTAATCTGAATGTTAGTTAAGAAAAATCAAACTAGATTCACTACAATCATCCCGAGTAGCCAAAAGAGCAGCTGGCCCACTTCCCACCCAAGCACACTGTCGCCTAATCGCACTAACCCAGTTGTCACCTAGGCACACCAGGCCCACTTTTGCTCAGGCGTAAGGCGCAAAAAAAAAGCATACACCCAAGACAAAAGGTGAGGCGTGTGTGTATATATATACACAAATACATATATAGAGTGCTGACATGCATACTGTATGTCTATTAGTCTCTACATGTGTGTGTAATAGACAGAAAATTAATATGCATGTAATCAAGGATACTCTCGAACTTGTCTGACAGCATCTGGATTCTTGTAGCGACTAACACGCTTCACATACTGCAGGGACTCTCAAATACTCTGACCAAAAAGTGTAAAATTTGGTAATATTAATGATTAAAATAATAACCAACAATATTATATCAAAAAAGTGATATTCAGGTCGTATAAGATACTAATAGCAAGATATATTGAATAAAACATGTATACTCACTGAGAAACTTGATTCATTGGATCTTCAGACATCTGTTGAAGCTGCTCGTATTTGCGTTCAAGAATCAAGGCGACTTCACAATTCATCAAACACTTAGCCTTTAAAAACTCTGAAAACCATATGCAGTATTCAGTAATAAGAAGTTCAAAAAATGGAAAAGAACCGTCTCGTTATCCATAGTATATAAAATGTGGAGAGGAGATAAATAACAAGAGGAGAAAGTAGTACCATCGCCTACTTTGAGCTCTGCGGCATTCTCTTCCTCTTCTCCAGACATATCAATCGACTGATAACTTGCGCCTGTGAACATAAACAGCCAAATGGTGGAAAAGCACCAGATAATAATATGAATTATGCTGCAGTTTATAGTTATTTAAATACAAAATAGGCACAAATAATGTCAAATAACTAGTGCTTTAATCTGTTATTATTATTATCACAACATAAGATTGAACAATGAGAACTGAAATCAATTCAAAGGAGCGTTTAGCCTAAAATCAAACAATTCAACGCGTCCAAAATAAATTGAAGAAACCCTAAATTACAAATAGAAGAAATTAAACGAATCGATTAAGGTGAAGAGAAGGGCAGATGATACCTTGATTGATGGATATATGTATGTATTATGAGTCTCACAGAAGTAACAAGGAAGAAGAAGAAGAATGTATGTATGTATTTATCTGATTGATTGCTGCTCAGGCTAGGGCTGTTCGAAACCGGATATCCGAACCTTTCGGATAGTGAAAATCACTATCCGAATCCGAAACTTCGGATATCCGAAAATTAAAAAAAAAAAGAAAAGAAGAAACCTATTCTAAAAGTAAACTTACAGCATCTATCCAATCCAACAAAATATACACAAAATCTCAAAATAAAAACAAGTAATCTGTGAATATGTTATACAAGCTTAGTATGTATCTAACAACATGTAATAGAAATAAAACTAACAAATCTTTGAAATACTTTGAGAATGGAGACACGAGGCTGTGGTGACGACTGACGAGGTGTGGTGATGATCGACTAGGTCTTGGCTGGAGGTGTTCGACGAGGGCTTGAGGTTGTGACGGGGTGACAGTGGACGACGACTGGAAGCTGTAGCCGGAGGTAGACGGCCGTGGCTGTGATCTCCAGTAAAGAAGAAAGAGAACAGAGATGGAGAAGAGTAGCGGCGTCTGATTGAAGATAGAATTAGGGTTTCACCTTTAAGTCTTTAACATATGATATTCAAAATAAAATTATAAATTTAATATATTGGATAGTTCGGATATCCGAACTATCCGAAAAATCTCAAAATTACTATCCGAATCCGAATCCGAATTTTCGGATATCCGGGATTCGGATATCCGAAATTCCGGATATCCGAATTTTCAGATATTTCGGATTCGGATTTTCGGATATTTCGGATTCGGATTTTTTGAACACCCCTAGCTCAGGCTATATTATATTATATAAACGACGACGTTCGATCATATTATATTACACAACAGTTAGGTTAGGTCCTCTAAATAATAATGTTTTAACACTTCAATACCTTACAACTTATCATTATATTAGCTTAGCTACCTACACTACTACTTTAAAACAAGTATATTATATTTCGAATCCTCCTTATGTCCATTCAAGCATTACCTTACCAATTTTGTAATAACCTTGGACCAGGAATCACAAACATGCAAATTCGAAAAAACAAGCATTTCGGACTGGTATACAGGTATGTGACTAGGTATGAGATTAGTTTAGAAAAATTTCATATATATGAGATAAAGTGATGCCCGACCTTGTTTACCCAAACTGTACCACAAACATTTTATTTTTATATTCATTTTCATTTATCCTTAAACAATAGAATAATCTATCATTTCACTAATTCTTACTTAGGGTGTATGTTTCTAATTTCCTTATATAATAAATTAATATAAAAAGTTTAAATAGATAAATATGTACTTGAATTTTTAACAAATTTACAGGCATACATGACGACACTTACATGACTAATACACGCAGTATTGCAAATATTGAGTTGGATATGAGACAGTTTTACAATTAGGTATGAGATTGTGATTATCAATACACGTCACAAACTCATCTCATTGTCATCCCTAACTCAAAGAAACATAACTTATAGTTATGGTTGTTTTACAACTGGGAATGAGACTCATGATTATCAATACATGTCACAAACCCATCTCATTGTAATATTACAGATTTGGTCTCTAATGTTAATAGACGTTTTAAGTCAACGTAATACAACTGTTTTATCTTTTTACCTAGAATGTAAAAAAATACATTTTTAAGACATACATAAACAAAACCACACCCTTTTCGTTTAGTCTTTCGTCACCCCTGTTTATGGGTTCTATCAAGAGACCCATGGTAGCCCGGTTTTTATAGATATACAATCAACTACCAAACATGTTTTAGCTTTTAAGAAAACAAAGAATAACAGATCCATAATTTCTAAAAAGAAATATACCGAAACAGCAAAATATGCATAACACATGAACCAATGCCATTCACTCCATACCTTATATTGGTTTTGGACATATCAAAGCTGATTAGGACCGATCCGGTTTCAATTTAGAAACAGTTCTGTCCCAAACAAGGTTGTGAACCAAATAAAAGCATGAGCTTTTAAAGATAAAAGACTACAGTTTTAGACCAGATCAAACTGTCAATCGGTGGACTAGAATCTAGAACTAAACTGAAAATAGACAGTTTTTGGACACACAGTTCTCGTTTCTCAATATTCATGTAGAGCACAAAATGGTTGAAAATAACATAATCTAATGCATATATAAATTCCAAATACCCTCACGTAAAGTAAATAAATCAAGATTGCTAATTATTTTCAAAACACTTTTAACGTTAGTCTCCTACTACGGCTTTCCCAAGTTTCATTTTTTGGTTTTTGGGGGTTCGATTCGAGGCCTCCAAAGTCCTAGCCTGTACTTGTGTGCATACTTCAAGATCAGCTTTCTCTGTTGCATCAAAATCACAATACTTAAAGTTTCCAATAATTCATGAAAATTAGCTCTCTTTCTTGTTGTTTAGTTGGTTTTGGTTTTGAATATATAAAATGTGTATCGAAACTTATTTTATAAAATGTTAGTATGCATGCAGTCAACTCAATAAATCATTGATGCACTATCTAATATATGCTTTTCCCTCCGAACACTGCTTTTGAATAACAATTCTCTATAATATGCACGTTCTTTTCAAAACCAATATTATGTAGAGAGTGACAAAAAAACAATGGTGATGTGTCCAATGTGATGTGTCCTTGGTTAATCTCAGAGCTGTGGCTTCAAGTGCTTCTCCAATGGTGATGTGTCCTTGGTTAAGTATTTGTTCTCCTGATGATGCAGCAGCCTGTTCACTGTTTTTCTTGCCACCCTTCACATTTTTTACCCATTTATTAACATCATAAGTCAACATTTGTTAAAAATAATTATGTTGTAACTTGTATGTATTCAATACCTAGCTTATTGTCTTTTTTTTTCAAAGTAGTGTTTACATCGATACAGAAGACAAACAGACAACAAGTTGTGTTGCTAGTCATTTCTGGATGGCAAAACTAAGTTGTTCAAAAATAGTAACATTTATAGAACGTGGGGTCATAACATTCATAGAACGTGGTTTTGATCTTCTTATCTATATCTTTGTCACGCATCCATCGTAAATGTATATTGTATAACTTAATATTGCACGATACGTGTTTTTAAACCTGTTTTGACATGTATGCATGTAATCAAGGATACTCTCGAACTTGTCTGACAGCATCTGGATTCTTGTAGCGACTGAAACGCTTCACATACTGCAGGGACTTCTCAAACACTCTGACCAAAAAGTGTAAACATTTGGTAATATTAATGATTAAAATAATAACCAACAATATTATATCAAAAAAGTGATATTCAGGTATATTGAAGAAAAGATTTATACTCAGTGAGAAACTTGATTCATTGGATCTTCAGACATCTGTTGAAGCTGCTCGTATTTGCGTTCAAGAATCAAGGCGACTTCACAATTCATCAAACACTTGGCCTTTAAAAACTCTGAAAACCATATGCAGTATTCAGTAATAAGAAGTTCAAAAAATGGAAAAGAACCATCTCGTTATCCATAGTATATAAAATGTGGAGATAAATAACAAGAGGAGAAAGTAGTACCATCGCCTATTTTGAGCTCTGCGGCATTCTCTTCCTCTTCTCCAGACATATCAATCGACTGATAACTTGCGCCTGTGAACATAAACAGCCAAATGGTGGAAAAGCACAAGATAATAATAATATGATAAAGGTTATCAATTATGCTGCAGTTTATAGTTATTTAAATACAAAATAGGCACAAATAATGTGCAGGCAACAGTTTCAAATAACTAGTGCTTTAATCTGTTATTATTATCACAACATAAGATAAGATTGAACAATGAGAACTGAAATCAATTCAAAGGAGCGTTTAGCCTAAAATCAAACAATTCAACACGTCCAAAATAAATCGAAGAAACCCTAAATTACAAATACAAGAAATTAAACAAATCGATTAAGGTGAAGAGAAGGACAGATGATACCTTGATTGATGGATATATGTATTATGAGTCTCACAGGAATTAACAACGAAGAAGAAGAAGAAGAATGTACGTATTTATTTGATTGATTGCTGCTCACGCCTAGATTATATTATATAAACGACGCCGTTCGATCATATTATATTACACAACAGTTAGGTTAGGTCCTCTAAAGAATAATGTTTTAACACTTCAATACCTTACTACTTCTCATTATATTAGCTTAGCTACCTACACTGCTACTATATTATATTTCGAATCCTTCTTATGTCCATTCAAGCATTACCTTACCAATTTTGTAATAACCTTGGACCAGGAATCACCAATGAATCCGACCATACATGCAAACTCGAAAACACAAGCATTTCGGACTGGTATACAGGTATGGGACCGGGTATGAGATTAGTTTAGAAAAGTTTCATAGATACGAGATAAAGTGATACCCGGCCTTGTTTACCCAAACTGTACCACAAACATTTTATTTTCATTTTCATTTATCCGTAGACAATAGCATAATCTACCATTTCACTAATGCTTACTTAGGGTGTATATTTCTAATTTCCTTAAATAATAAATTAATATAAAAAGTTCAAATAGATAAATATGTACTTGAATTTTTAACAAATTTACAGGCATACATGACGACAGTTACATGACTAATACTGAGTTGGATATGAGACAGTTTTACAATTAGGTATGGGATTGTGATTATCAATACACGTCACAAACTCATCTCATTGTCATCCCTAACTCGAAGAAACATAACTTATAGTTATGGTTGTTTTACAACTGCGAATGAGACTCATGATTATCAATACACGTCACAAACCCATCTCATTGTAAAATTACAGATTTGGTCTCTAATGTTAACAGACGTTTTTTTAAGTTAACGTAATAAAACTATTTTACCTAGAATGTAAAAAATCCATTCTTTTAAGATTTAACACGTATATAAACAAAACCACGCCCTTTCGTTTAGTCTTTCGTCACCCCTGTTTATCGATTCTATCAAGAGACCCATGGTAGCCTGGTTTTCTTAGATATTCAATCAAGTACCAGACAAGTTACAAGTTACAGCTTTTAACAACACAGTGAATAACAAATCCTTAATTTCTGAAAAGAAATATACCAAAGCAGCAAAGTACTCATAACACATAAACCAGTGCTATTCACTCCATAACTTATATTGTTTTCAGACAAATCAAAACTGACTAGGACCAATCCGGTTTCAATTGAAAACCAGTTATGTCCCAAACAAGGTTGTGAACCAAATAAAAGCATGAGCTTCAAAAGATAAAAGACTACAGTTGTAGACCAGATTAAACTGCAAATCGGTGTCCCAGAAACTAGAACTAAACTTAAAATACACAGTTTTTGCACGCACAGTTTTCGTTTCTCGATATTCATGTAGAGCGCAAAATGATTGAAACTAACACAATCTAATGCATATATAAACCCTCACATAAAATAAACAAATCATGATTGCAAGTTATTGTCAAAACACTTTTAACGTCTTGATTAATCTCCTAATATGGCTTTCCCAAGTCTCATTTTTTGGATTTTGGAGGTTTGATTCGAGGCCTCCAAAGTCCTAGCCTGCACTAGTGGGCATACTTCAATATCAGCTTTCTCTGTTGCATCAAAATCACAATATTTAAGTTTCCAATAATTCAAGAAAAGTTCAAATGCAAATATGTATCCATAATTCCATGTGCATCTTGGTTAAAAAAAGCATGAGATGATCCGAGGCTTTTTGGTCCCAAAAGCTGACTCGCATGTATCACATAAGTGCAATTTCATAGAATAGTAACCAACTTTGAAAAGTGTTCCAATTAAGTCACTCAACTTTTATATTTTATTAAATTCAAGGTTTTAACATGTTTTTTTAGCCTTTCTCTTTTTAACATGTTTTATATAGGAAATCTTTTTATCTTTTTTTATTATGTTGACGTTGAGTGGCGAAGTGAATTTTATTTTATTTTTTTGAATTTTAATATAATTAACGTTTTTCAAAATTTTCTAATTTTAACTACATGTATTGCAAATTCCGACCCCCACATCTTATCCTCCATTTCTTTCTTGACGCACAAAAACATATGTGAGACTTTATTTGAAGATTTAGTGACCCGATTTGGGAAAAATACGCATGAGTGACCTAATTGGAACACTTTTGAAACTTGGTTACTATTCTATGAGATATTCCCTGAGTGAGGCGCTAATCTATGTTCAACCAAATAAGCTTTATTTATAACGAGAAGTTATCTCTCGTTTGTATTACATATCAAGAAAACCCTTCATAATTTCTTCATCACTTTGGATGTTTTAACATATAGGCCTTCCACAACTTTGACCCAAAACGGTGAAAAGATTATAAATTGTTTACATGATGAGGAAGGCCGCTTTTGGTTGCACATAGAGCAATATCTCGCACACACGAAACTATTGCGTTTTTTCCTTTGGCATAAATGCCTTTAAGCGTCTCGCGTGTGCTCCTATATCATATATGTAATCCAAAAGAAAAGGCACAAGCAAAAACAAAACAGATGCCACTCAGCATAATCTCAAAAAGCGCCATGAAGCAAATACTTAATTCACGATCAGATCAAGTCAGATAATATTATACTTACATGTTTGCAAACTTTCGGATCGCCTCCAACATTGATTTTCTTGAGCTTCATAGAACGAGCAACCAACAGATTCTGCAAATCTCCAAATTCAGCTTCGAGTTTTTCTGCATAAGTCTCGACACCGTTCCCTATCCCGTTCAAGAACTCCGGTATCCCAACTTTCACTGTAAACATCAAACAATTTTCATTGTTGTATTTAGGTGTAACTAAATTTACATAAGACCAAATACGAAAATCTTAATAAACAATTACACGAGTTGAGGGGTGTGTTGTACATGCTTTACTGCTAGTTCAAACTTCAAGCACTATTATGAATTTGCGCACTAAGAATTAAGAAACCTCTAAGGTTCTAATGGAAGAAGCTCCTAGACCAGAGTAATCAAGGGGGGAAATAGTTGGATGGGGTCCAAGGGGTTGAGCGCATGACGGAAACAATGCTCAGTACTAACTCACAGTAGTGCTAACTCTCTGATTAAGTTTCCACTTATCTAGTTATAGGAGAGCGTCCATTTCAGAACCAAGATTATGTTGAGAACTGCGAGAACTAGATGTGGCAATATGAATGGGTTGGGTTGGATTTGTATGATGGGTTAAAATGGATTTGGGTCAGGATGGATTTTTAAAATAGAGAGTTAGGATGGGTATGGGTCAAAATGTGTAAAGTTAACTCATCTTGACCCAAGTAAAGGTTAAAATACAAAGGGTTTCAAAAACCCCTAAAAAATTCAAAAAATTTAATAAAAAATAATAACTCAAAATATAAATCAAAAACGCAAAAGGTAAAACAACTAAAATGTTTCCCTCGCCATCCCCGTTCATTAAAAAAAATCCGGTTTTGTGTCGGTTCAGGTTTGATTTTTCGGGGTTTTTTTTAGGTTTCGTTTTGCTTTTTTCATTTTGGTCGGTTACGGTATATGTTCGGTTTCAAATATTTCGGTTTTGATTTCTCGGTTTCTATTTGGTTTCGTGGGGTTTGTTTGAAATAAAATTGGATAGAGCTTTTTTTAGTCCATTCTAACCCACAAACAAACCCATTCTAACCTATAACCAAAAGTCACTAGAATTTTCCCAACCCATCTTGCAAAATTCTATTGATCCATCCTGACCCAAAATTTGGGTTTGTTTTGCCACCCTTAGCGAGAAACATATAATATACTTGTACCACTTGCTTTAAAGATAACCGCCTACCCCACTCCCACTACCTCATTAAATCATTGATGCACTACAAACATGTGGTTTTCATGGTTCCCAACAAAAAACTAGTTCTGAAATTAAAGCGCCATACCCTTTCACAAAGAGTAATTACGTTTTGGCATAACCGTTGCGATAGTTCAACCCCTAGGAAAACGAGTCCGTCTGGTCTGTTTTAGTTACGAATTTAAGGCTTTGTTTTTCACACTGGATAATACATTCTAGCTCTTTGCATTAACTTTCTGTAAAGACATAAATAAAATATATATGATATGAGATGAAAGTGAGATGTTCGTAAAGCTATGAGAACATTTTGGAAACAGTAAAGCTACCACATTCATAAAAAATCAATAAACAAAAAAGAAGTGTGTGCATGTGATTACCATACCATGGTAAGGATTAGATTTGGAAGAATATCGAGCAAAGAACGCAGTCGAATTCCAACGCAATTGCCTCAAAGCCATTTCTTCAAACCCTAATTAAAACTAAAAGGTTAATTGAATTGAATTGAATTGAATTGAATGATAGCAGATTGTTACATTTTAGCTCTTTGTATTGCACACTGATACCTTGATTGAATGCGAGTGGGCTGGAAATGGATCGCAAGAAGAAGATGATGATGATGATTCTGCTGCTGTGAACAAACAGGTAAGTTAATAAACGATAACAGAATTATTGCAAAAAAGGTGTCTGCCGATATGTATTTCTTGTCCCTCAACTACTTGCTACTTTGCATTTCATTCTCATAATCTAACTTTACTAGTAAAAGAAAGGGAAAATTCCAATAATAGCCCATTAGGGAATGTGTTTCCAAGATTATCCCCACTAATTCAAGTTTCCAACTTTGTTCCTTTGTTATCTCGTCGCCGACGACATGATAGTGAACACTGACGATGTGATACTGAAACAAATAGAATAACGACACGTGGCCGGAATCTGGTCGGAATAGGTCGTTGACGATGCGTTAGTGGATAACGCATCGCTGCTACCTTACGTTAGCAGCATAACGCATCGCTGCTACCCTACGTTACGTTAGCAACACAACGCATCGTTGCTACCCTACGTTACGTATAACATAGGGTTGACGATGCGTTATGTTGCTAACGTAGGGTAGCGGCGATGCGTTATGTTGCTGCTACCTTGTTATGACAACACAAGGGTTCCACAATGCGTTAGTGATAACGCATCGTTGCTACCCTACATTAGCAACATAACGCATCGCCGCTACCCTACGCTAGCAACATAACGCATCATCAACACAGATTCCGGCCACGTGTCGTTATCCTATTTGTTTCAGTAACGCATCGTCGGTGTTCGCTATCATGTCGTCGACGACGAGATACCAAAGAGACAAAGTTGGAAACTTGAATTAGTGGGGATAAACTTGGAAACATATTCTATGAATGGGTTATTTTGAGAATTTTTCCTAAAAGAAAACTTATTGTCGACATGACATGACAAGTTGTCGGAAATAATCGAACTTCTCCTTTTCTGAATAGGTATAAATTCATAACATTCTATTTTGATTTATTTTATAATATAGACACAAATTATGTTACTAATATATGTATTTATTTGTTATTAATATTTTAAACCCTAAACCATGTTAAAAGAAATTATCAACAATATAATTTCAGTTAAAAGAAATAAAAACATATTAATTTCATTGAATTCTCCATGTCTAATGATGAAAATCTATCTATTATAATAAAAGCCTACCATTTTTGTCACTTATCAATCTCATAGCCCTTCTCATCTTTTTTAACCAATTTTCATATATGGTTTTTCAATATATGACATTAAAATTAAGGTTTATTCCAACTAAATCTATTACTACATTTAATAAGTATTCTACATACGGATTGACTAGAGACAATTAGTGAAGTTTGAAGTGTTAATTAAAGTGTTATTATGGTTTATATTCAAAATAATAAATAATAAACATTCGATTCATAATATGTGGAATGAGAACAATCGACTTGGACTAAATCCTGATAACGTCAGCGGCTAAGGCTTAGCCTTTAATACCTAAAAATACATATGATTTTAAAACTAAAAGTTTTCGGGTTAACCCGAAACCTAGAATTCGAACCCAAGAACCAACCCGAATTACTTCGGTTCAGGTTCGGGTTAGTATTTTCTTAGGCTCGAGTTTCTCGGGTCGGGTTATATTGGGTTCAGGTACAGGTTTTCTTGGGTTGGGTTTCATGTTAGGGGTAAAAGTGACAGCCCTACTTTCAACGATTATAACTAAGAATCACTACATTCACTTTATGCAACTTTAAATCTTCTAAAATTCTTTTAACTCAGAATAATCACTATTATTTGGACATGGTTTTAATGTTAGTATGTATTTTTTATTTTCCTGACAATTACATTCATATGAAATAAACAAATCATTTTGTTAAATTTAAATTTTCGGTTTTTATGTTGTTTGATTATACAATTTATAGTTGTAAAATATAAAGTCAATTAAAAATTTGTCATACACAGAATACTAATGACAACAAATTTATCATGATCAATCAATTTCAAGTTTTTTTGATTCTAATGATGATTATGTCATCAAAGTTCAAGTATATAGTTTTTTGGGATAATTATGTTTTTTAGATAAACACGAGCAGATGTTCTCAAATTACATCATATTAATTGATTAAAAGCTATGATATTTTATGCGTATGAATATTTTTTTATTAGTACCATGGATATATATTATCATTTATCTAGAGTTGGTATGTACTTAGAGAACCTTTTTTCTCACACGAACAACTATATATGGCTATATCAAGAGTTATAAGCATGTCTATATGTTACTTTATTAAGAGTTGCAAGCAAAAATGAACTAAAGATTTTAATTTTTAATAAATAATGTATACCTACTAATACAATCACAAATGTAGTGTAAAAGTAAATTTTTACCTATATATAACATATTTGTGTAATTTTAGTTATGTAATTTCTGTAATTTTAATTTAATTGTAATTGTATTAACAATTTATGATCAATTTATTGACTTAATGGTCAAAGTTTAATATTTTCAACAATTACATGTTTAATACACGGGCCTCAAACTAGTTATACATATAAATAGCATTCTGTATATTTTTAATTATAGCAAAGTTTAGTTTAATTACATTTAATTGTTTAATTTATTTTAAATTAAAAAAAAGGTTTTAGGGTAATTGTAAGTAGATACCACAAATGATTTTGTGGTTTGCAGAGGTATCAGAAGCTAGAAATAAGTTGGCATTACAACATTAGTCGGTGCCTGGGTAGTACCCATGAATGTGCATTTCCTTCAAGAACATTTGTAAATTAAATTTTGGCCTCAATGTTAACTTTAATTTGTTAAGTTTCTACAACTTGATAAAAAGCTTATAAAGCTATAATCTCATTACTTAATCTAAAAAAAATAACAAATAAATAGCTCGTTAGACAGTTGCCCAACTCAAACCCGAAAAATAACAGTCCAATACCCATTTAACCAATTACACAAAGATAGCTCATTAAACATAAACAAACAGTACATGAGTCTATTAACAGGATCCTTTAAAGCTGCTAGGATTGAAGTAGTTCGGGTGTTCACAGTCCAGTGTTGGATGGAGAAACAGAATTCATTTTATTGCATCAGAAAAGGCTCTCCAAGCTGTAACCCAAGGGGACAATACTAACTCATATATCACAGTTGTAACCCAATAATGAAAGTGCGGGGCATTTGTCGCCTCCGGCATGCATTAACAATCATCCACTCTACATTCTGCAAAAATTTCCACAAATTAGATCTGTCTGTCTCTACTTCTATTCTGGCAATAACTCGGAAAACAGTGGGACAAACTTTAGACATTTGCAATTCAACAATTAGCACAACATGAACCAAATTTTGACTTTTCAAACAATGTACTTCTAATCAATCCTAGGTAACTGTTAATTCCATCTACAGAATTTAAAAATAAAACAAAAATAAACAGTGAAAAAAAATGAAAGAAAAGAAATAGGGTGGTTATCTCTCAGACAAATGCCTCGATTGGTCTTCATGATGAATAGAATGGATATAATATTATCAGACTCGTCATCTATAAATGAAATCATCATTGAGAAACCCTAATAATATAAAATAATAATATGAATTAACTTCAGACATCCAAGGAAGGAGTAAACCTGGCGAAGGCGAAAGCTCTTGGTCGGCCACTGTGAATGTTTCTGAGAAACAAGCCTTAATAATATCATCACCAGTTTCAACTAACAAATTAATAAAACTTTTCAAATTGAATGAGTATCTCAGACATCCAAGGAAGGATAAAGCAGCACGAGCTCTCAAGCCTGGCGAAGGCGAAGGCGAAAGCTCAGTCAGGCGGCCACTGCGAATGTTCATGAGAAACAAGCCTTAAAAGGATTTCATCATCGATACCCAATTCACAATAATAATGTAACAGCAATATACAAAACGATGAAGAAAATGCTACTAAACAATTGTCTGGGATGATTTCAAGTGGTGAAGAATGGTGTTGTTATATAGACAGGGGTTTGGGAATTAGGGTTTTTGTTGACGGTCGCGCTTTTTTGTTACAGTTTCGTCCAAAAGTTATTATGAAAATATATATGTAACCCCAAATTATTCTTAAAATTCTATACTTTAATATAGATGCCATTTCATTTATTAACTTTTTTGGCTTTTTATGGTTACTAATAATAATATTGTAAAAAAGGTGCTCAGCGTATAAATCGTACAAAGTTTTAGGGGTTGTTTGGCAACACATTCATCGGTAAGTGCTCAATTATTAAGCTGAATAAGAAGTATGAGAAGGATTTGCAGAGTACACCCTTGTCTTAGATTATTACGATTAATACTAGGTGGCCTCTATGGCTTCTATTCCATGAGAGGGTTTCAAGAGGCACCGCACCCTTTGTCTAGACCGTGAGAGCGCTCTAACAAGACTAATGAGTATATCTTGTCTAGATAAATGAGTATATGATTTTGTGTAATTGGGTTGGGTACCACTCAATCCGTTACCTGCCTCATACCCGTTGAAGAAACACTAACTTGACCCCGGGCAGATTACTGGTAACCTGGGGGTTGGATAGCTGTTTCCCACGAGGGGTTAGACCCTTGGAAGATGGTTCTTCTGATAACCTGCAAAACAGACACCGTGAGCTCGTCACTGAGAAGGGGGGGGTTCCTCCTTGTGACCACCCTCCGGCGTGAGAATCAGACTAGATTGCTCTTTAAATATAAAAGTATATTAAGAGATTGCTAGAGCAGATATCAGGTATAATATGATGATAATGTAGTAAGATATGTTGTCCTTTAGATGATCATACCATTTGGGGTATTTATAGCCGAAGGTAGGTTTCCAAGGAGGTATGGCCGGCTACAACAATGTTCCTGTTTATCAACAGTAGCCTACGCACGTGCCCTGCTGGTAGTTGGTGGGTAGGCAGCGGCTGATAGCGACCAGGCCTGCTGTATACTATTCCCTTTCCACCAACTGCCGGCTACGCACGTGGTATGACAGTAGTTGGTGAGTAGGCAGCGGCTTAATAGTGATACAGTACAGGAGCATGCTGCTCGCCATACTGTATCAGTGAGCTGTCGTATCCCTGATCAGATCTTTCGCCCATACCTCGTCAGGTACAGTGAAAGGTCCTTCAGTATAGACTGGCTTATTTGGGCGGGAGTATTCCCCCTCCCGCCTCTGTGCGGGATTGCTCCCGGCTTTGCTCATTCCTTCAGGTGACACTGAATGATCGAGAGCTAAGTACCTAGTGCGTGTAGCCATGCTGCGCGGGTGGCCTTCCCTCATGGCTTGTATCCGAGGCTGCGGGAACAGGCGGAGTCCTTCACCATGGGAGGCATTTCCTGCGGGACCAGCTTGCATACTGCGCGTAAGGACGTCACTTCTCTGAGCATGGCTGGTCCTGCGGATCCAGTTGGTCTCTGCGCAGACGTCCCTGTTTAAGGTGAGTCTTGCGGGTCCAACTGGGCTCTGCTGGGACCTACCTCTTCAAGTCCCCCCAGTCCAATGTTCTTCTCATGCGTGTTTAATAAAGTGAGGTGAACTTTTGGACTTAAGAAAAGGGTTTTGAAAAGGGTTTTTTTAAGGTTTTCCATGGGGATTCCTCCCGCGGAAGTCCTTGTCACTTGCAGAAATTCCCGAGTTTCCTGCTTGGTCTTTGGGTATGATGCGGGTAGGTCTGTAACCTCCTCGCAAGTCATGAGCGTTGAGTCCCACTTGTGTGGATTCTCCATGAGGTTTTGGTAGTTTTGAACATAGTGATCAATTATGTTAAAACCACCAATTCCATCCCGGAGCTTCAAACAACGTAGTTCTCGATGTTCCCGCTATGCGGGGATGTTATTTCCGTTTCCGCAAGCATTTCCCAGAAGATCCTTCTTGGTTTCAATTCCTAGCGTAGCGCTAGGTATGTGAAGGGTTTTGCCTTAACACTGTACTCGCGCTCGTCTTACGGTTACTTTACTTCCAAGGTATTCCTGGCGTCAATTCCCTGCGGGTGCTAGGTATGTGAAGGGTTTTGCCTTTACACTGTACCCGCACCCGTCTTATAGTTACTTGGTTGCCGAGGTATACTTGGCTTCAATTCCCTGCGGGTGCTAGGTATGTGAAGGGTTTTGCCTTAACACTGTACCCGCATCCGTCTTACGGTTACTTGTTTGCCAAGGTTTTCTTGGCTTCAATTCCCTGCGGGTGCTAGGTATGTGAAGGGTTTTGCCTTAACACTGTACCCGCATCCGTCTTACGGTTACTTGTTTGCCAAGGTAAGGGGTATTTTCCTGCTTACTTTTTAATCTTTTTGAATTTTGAATTTTGAAATTCGAAGAGTTGGTGGAAAGATAAGAACAGTCCAAACCTCTGAAACGTCGTGCGACGGTTTCTTCTGACTGTGTCAGGACGTGCAGGAAGTTATGGTGACGTGACAGAACATGGTCATTCCAGACGCTTTTCCTGGCGCGTGGGCACGATTTTTCGGGCGCGTGGCCGCGAAATTACTGGCACGCGTCCTGTCAACAGCTGTTGCCAGCCTGCTTTTTGCCACGTGTCATAGTTTCATTGCACCTTCGATTTCTCTCTCCTCCGCATTAAATTCACTGCATTAATTGCGATTAGTATATAAAGGGGGAGAGGCCCCTTTGTAATCCACACTTTCCCCTCTCTTCTTCTTCTTCTTAGTGATTTCCGGCAAATACTCCCCTTTTTCAGGCAAGCATTTTCCCGAAATCACTCTTCTTTCTGCAAAAATGTCTTCTCATGATGCTGAAGCTGTAGCCGACGATAGGAGTACTGCTGGCGAGTGCCAGTGTGCTCTACCTCTCGATCAGTACCAGTACATAGTCAGGAAGTTCATGCTCGAGTCTCTCGAGCCTGAGTTTCCTGAATCCCACCAGACTGTGTACGATGCCCCCAGTGGCAAGATCGGGGTATATGCTGCATTCTTTGTTTATGGGAACCTTAGGTTTCCATTGACAAAGTTTATGTATCGTGTCCTGGAGAGGCACGGTGTGCACCTGACCGAGGTGCATCCGATGGCGATTGCCAAGGTCCGGCACTTCGAGTGGGTGTGCCGGATTCTGGGTATTGAGCCCTACGTGGACCGCCTGATGACCTTCTATACTTGGAGGTGCGTCCAGGGGTGGTACACCCTAACAACCCGTATTAAGGGTTTAAAGATCTGCGTGACCGAGCGCAGTCTCCGATCGTGGAAGCGGGAGTTCTTCTACATCTCTGCCCGCGCCATCCCCATTGCTATGAAGTTCAAGAAGGGTCAAGCGCTTCCGAGCCTTCACGCTTCCAGCTACCAGGAGGCGGAATGGTTCGCGAAGATATCCCGGGTCCAATCTCCGGTTTGCCGGTTTGCGGAGTCCGGGATGGTGCTGCTGGGGATGAGCCGGGTATGGAAGGATGCGTCCCGGTTTCCCATCCTTCTTGAATATGGTTTGAACTCTATTCCTTATGGTATGTCTTGTCTTTCTTGCTGATATTAGTTAATTTTCTAACTGTTTCTTTTTCTTTCAGAGGGGAATAATTTGGAGTCGCTCCTGTTCCCGCGGGAAGCTGACAGTCCTGTGCGGGTGGGCACTCGTGCTCTGGATGACAATGAGTTGCCCATCCTGGAGCAAACGGCGGATAGGTTTGTGGAGGTCTATCCGCCGGGCCAAGAGATCCTGAGCCACCGGCGGCCAGGTAAGGAGATATTCTATCCTGAACCCCTCAATGCTGTACCCGTTGCTGAAAATCCTTACGTCCTGTCTTCTGAGGAATCCGCAGATGGTCCTCTCCTTGTGCGGAAGAAGAAGACTGCTGCCGGCGTGAAGGGGAAGGAGAAGGCCACAGCTGATCCAGTGGTTCTATCTGACACGGAGTCAGATAGTGAAGAGGTGGCGGGGAAGCCCGGTGGTGAGAAGACCACTGCTCCGGAGGCTACGACCGTTACCTCCGGAGAACCAACGAAGACGACGGTGACCGGTACCAAGAGGCCGGCTCCCTCGGGTTCCTCCCCGCCCGTCCGTACGTTCAGGGTCAAGAAAACCCGTAAGTATAATCATAATGCCTTTGTAGATTTGTCACTTCATAACTTTCTTTTAACACTTTCCTCTTTGTGCAGGCGTGGATGTTGACGCAATCCTGGGTGAAACGCAGGGGAGTACCTCCTCGCCAATGACGGTAGGCTCGGTCAGCCTTCCTGAGGCGTCGACCCAGTCGCCTGCGCCTGCATCCGCTGGTCCAGTTGCTCGTTCCGTCGAGCCAACTGTTCCGGCCGAGATGACGTTACCGCCGGCTGTGAGTGCGATTTTTACAGCATCCTTCACGGAACCGGCGGTTACTGCTGCTTTTAAGGAGGCGGCGACCGCGGCGGAGACAACGACGGCGACCACGGCGGCTGCCACCATGCCCGCGCCACCGGCACCGATGGCCGGACCATCAGGTACGCGCAGGGCTTCACGCCGATCTTTGCCACCTTCCCGTCTGCCTGACCTGTTGGATGGATTTCCTTTAGGTTCAGGTGATGGGTTTGGCGGCTATCGGCCTGTCATTGACCCTACAGGTGCGTAGGGTTCCTCTTTTTCCCTTATGTTTTTCATCATCTTTTCCTTACTGCTTTTGTTTCTTTTGCAGTGTCGGATTCCAATGAAGTGTATGTTCCTCGATGGAACATACGCCGAGGAACAACCCTTCGCACACCCGTGGAGTGCGTGGACTGGGCTCGCCACGCTGCTCCTCCGGGCGCGTTGGGGGAAGCCATGGTTAGCTACCAGGAGGGTAGGCTAACTAATGAGCTTCGGGTTCTCCAGGCCCGGATGCAGCCGCGCGTCGAGCTGCTTTGTCGTGAAAACGACAAGTTGAAAGCAGCTCACGCCAAGGACATATCTGAGGCGCGTGCTCTTCGGGAGGAGAACCAACAGCTGGTGGCAGCTGCCGCCGACAAGGAGAAGGCCTTCAAGGCCCTCGAGGTTGAAGTTCAGGCGCGACTCGAGGCCCGCTCCAAGGTGCCCAAGCTGTGAATGAACAGCTTCGGCTGGCCAGGGAGACTGCGCGAAACGCAACCGAGAGGGCTGCCAAGGCTGAAGCCGTTGCTGAGCCTTTGCGTGTGGAGAATGAGGAGCTCAAGGCCAAATTAGAGGCTCTCCAACGCGCTCATGATGCCTTGGCAATGGAAGATGCCAAGAAACTCCAGGAAATCCTGGACCAAAGGGGGATGCTTGACCAGACCCAGCGGAAGCTTAAGGGCGTCGAAGAGGCTGCCGCTAAGGAAGTTTTACTTGCCAACCTTAACAAGAGCGAAGCCGAACGCGCCCATACCGAAGCTCAAGCTGCCCTCCGATGGCTTCTTCGAGAAGCGTTGCCCCAGGTATGTTTAGATTTATCTTCACGCATTTCTTTTGTAAGAAAAGGTTCTAATACTTGTGTTTTCTTTGTAGGTTGTGCGTCGGGTCTTTTCAGAGACCTCTTACGATGATGCTATGACCGCAGCCCTCAACGCTTCTCATGATGATGGGGAAAAGGCCGGCTTCATGCTTGGTCTAGGGTTTGTTGAGAAAGGCGTCCCGCCTTCCAACTTCCCTTTGTTCAATGTGGATACTGAAGCCATTTATGACCAAGCATTGAACCAATACGCCGCCTTCCCGCATCCAGTGGTGGAGAAGGTGGACGAAGTAGCTGCTGCTGATGATGGGTTAGCTGTCCTCAAAGCGTTCCTCGAACCACCCCGTTCTGTCGGAGCGGGTCCAAGTGGTAGCGGCCCTGAGGCTTGATCCTGAAGATCCCTTCCCATTGCTAAGACTTGTATAGTTTTTTATTTTTTCTTTTAGGCGGGTAGTTACCCGGCCATTCTTGTAATATATTCTTGAAATATTAATCTTTTTGCGTATAAGATTGTTATTTCCTTCTTTGGGTTCCTTGCTTTATAAACTTATGACTTGCATACTAGGTTTAAATTGGCAATTTTCCAAGTGTTTAGAATAAGAACCTTTGAACGTGGTTGATAGTGGGTTAAAGTTTCGCTTCCTCCTTCGTGATTGTGCGGGTAGAACCGTCACTTGCACTTGGTAGGATGGCTAAACTTTTAACTTTTATCTAACCTGCGTGCTGGTTTTTCTTACTTTTTGAGGATAAGTTAACCTTTGAACGTGGTTGATAATAGGTGTGAAGTTTTGCTTCCTCTTTCGTGATTGTGCGGGTAGAACCGTCACTTGCACTTAGTAGGATGGCAAAACTTTACCCATACCTGACCTGCGTGTAGGTTTTTCTTACCTTTTGAGGATAAGTTAACCTTTGAACGTGGTTGATAATAGGTGTGAAGTTTTGCTTCCTCTTTCGTGATTGTGCGGGTAGAACCGTCACTTGCACTTAGTAGGATGGCAAAACTTTACCCATACCTGACCTGCGTGTAGGTTTTTCTTACCTTTTGAGGATAAGTTAACCTTTGAACGTGGTTGATAATAGGTGTGAAGTTTTGCTTCCTCTTTCGTGATTGTGCGGGTAGAACCGTCACTTGCACTTAGTAGGATGGCAAAACTTTACCCATACCTGACCTGCGTGAAGGTTTGCCACGTTATTGGGTTCGTGCGGGTAAGACCGCCTTCCCACGCAACGACTTCACGTAATGTGAATGCCGTCACCAGTGTTGGATAGTTTTAACCGTTCGACGCGCGGTTGTTGATAGGTTATTATTCAGTTTCGTTAATGATTCATGCGGATAGACCGGCACTTTCATTTTTGGGTGCTGAACTTTTTCCCCTTCAACTGACCTGCGTGAAGGTTTGTCACATTATTGGGTTCGTGCGGGTAGGACCGCCTTCCCATGCAATGACTTCACGTAATTATGCGGTGAAAACCGGCATATTAGTGTCCAGAAAAGTATAAATGTAAAATCATCAGCTTCGATATTCTTAAAGAGAATCATTTCCATTAGAAGTGGCTCTTGGCCTTTTCTTTACAAATTGGAATTGATTTACATGCAAACTGTGTAAATGAGCTCCCTTCCTTGTTGGGATGGGAGTGCCATCGAGCCGATACGCACCTGGTTCGGGATCTCGTTCTTTACGCAGCATGTAGTCTCGATTTTGAAGCTGGAATTGATTCGTGTTTTCCCCAGCTGGGGTTCTATACGCACCTGCCTGCTCAGCCTTTATTACGCCACGAGGTGCGCGAGCGTCCCATCTCTGACAAATGCTTCGACCATATCTTTTACGTCTATGCATTCTTCCGTGTTGTGGCCCTTTGTCTTGTGAAAGTCACAGTATTTGCTCCGATCTGCATCGTGACGATGTCGGATTATTGGCGGTTTTGGCCATGGGAGCCCTTCAGTGGCGAATATCTCAGTGACGCTTTTGGTGAGTGGCGTCCATCTGGAGTTCCGGTGCGACTGTACATTATCCCTTCCGCCCAACCGATTTTGCAAGCCGGATGAGGTGTCAAAGTTTACCCTTGACTGCCAGATGCCTAGCTTTCGTTTTTTATTTAATCGGGCGGTGAGGACGTTGTCTTCTCTCGTCCTCTGGGTGTAGAGGTTTGTGCTCTGTGGGAGATCTCTACCCAGTTGTTTCTCTGTTTCCGCATAGCGTTTTGCTGCTGTCATGATGCCATCCCATGTGGATGGCATGCCATCTTTACCCGTTAGGGTGCGGATGAGCTCTGGGTCATGTGCGCCCTGGATGAAGGCAGCGCGAACAAGATCTTCACTGATATTGCCCAAACTTAGCTTCTTTGAGTTGAAGCGAGTGATGAAGTTTGGCAGAGATTCGTCCTCCTCTCGTATGCATTTGAGGATTGTCCATTGCTCCTCGGTATACTTCCGTTGCTGGCTGAAGTGTTGGCTAAACTTTTGTTGGAAGTCTGCCCAGTCGTAGATGTGGTTGACCGGTAGACGATCGAACCATGCTCTAGCAGCCCCAACCAGCGTCATTTGGAACATGTAACACCACGTGGGTTCCGTCCAATTGCTGACGGTTGCCCCTGCTATGAACCTGTTCAAATGATCGTCTGGATCAGATATACCGTCATATGTGCCTATGTTGGGCATTTGTTTGGCACTCTTTGGGGCGATTGCTTCAGCAATGTCCCTTGCAAATTTGGACGTTCCTGCATTTGCAACGTTTGGTCTGAACGTTTTAGAGAAGTCTCGTGGACTTCCACCTGTGCTTTTTGGTTTGAAGGCTTGTCCAAAATGCCTTTTCGGTTGGGATTCCGTTTCCTTATGCTTCCCTTTTGCCCTATGGCGAGGGTTCGCGTCGGAGTCGGATTCCTCCGAGTCATCCTCCCAGTATTCGAATTCGTCGGCCTGTTGCACGGAACGCAAGCGTTCGTCCAACTCAGCCTGGAATTCCTTTTGCCGTGCCTCCGCCCATGCCTTAACTTCATCGAGAGTTTGGCGGGGGAGTCTTCGTTTCTCAACCTGGGTATCAGTGGATCCCAGTAGGCGATCATTTACTGCACTTGCCCCAGCTTTGGTAAGTGGGGTAGTGTTCGTAAAATTTACTTCACTTGCCCCGGCTTCGGTAGCCGGGGTAGTGTTCGTAAAAACTGTGTTGCCGGTATTCCCCCTAGTAGCAGGGGTTATGGTTACCGGAATTTCTCTAACCATCTTTGTAGAAGTTTGAAAAAACTGGAGAAAAATAAAGTTCTAGCTTTATGCACGGATGGCGCCAATGAAGAAACACTAACCTGACCCCGGGCAGATTACTGGTAACCTGGGGGTTGGATAGCTGTTTCCCACGAGGGGTTAGACCCTTGGAAGATGGTTCTTCTGATAACCTGCAAAACAGACACCGTGAGCTCGTCACTGAGAAGGGGGGGGGTTCCTCCTTGTGACCACCCTCCGGCGTGAGAATCAGACTAGATTGCTCTTTAAATATAAAAGTATATTAAGAGATTGCTAGAGCAGATATCAGGTATAATATGATGATAATGTAGTAAGATATGTTGTCCTTTAGATGATCATACCATTTGGGGTATTTATAGCCGAAGGTAGGTTTCCAAGGAGGTATGGCCGGCTACAACAGTGTTCCTGTTCATCAACAGTAGCCTACGCACGTGCCCTGCTGGTAGTTGGTGGGTAGGCAGCGGCTGATAGCGACCAGGCCTGCTGTATACTATTCCCTTTCCACCAACTGCCGGCTACGCACGTGGTATGACAGTAGTTGGTGAGTAGGCAGCGGCTTAATAGTGATACAGTACAGGAGCATGCTGCTCGCCATACTGTATCAGTGAGCTGTCGTATCCCTGATCAGATCTTTCGCCCATACCTCGTCAGGTACAGTGAAAGGTCCTTCAGTATAGACTGGCTTATTTGGGCGGGAGTATTCCCCCTCCCGCCTCTGTGCGGGATTGCTCCCGGCTTTGCTCATTCCTTCAGGTGACACTGAATGATCGAGAGCTAAGTACCTAGTGCGTGTAGCCATGCTGCGCGGGTGGCCTTCCCTCATGGCTTGTATCCGAGGCTGCGGGAACAGGCGGAGTCCTTCACCATGGGAGGCATTTCCTGCGGGACCAGCTTGCATACTGCGCGTAAGGACGTCACTTCTCTGAGCATGGCTGGTCCTGCGGATCCAGTTGGTCTCTGCGCAGACGTCCCTGTTTAAGGTGAGTCTTGCGGGTCCAACTGGGCTCTGCTGGGACCTACCTCTTCACCCGTGGAATGTTCTTTTCCAAACTCATTATTCTTATACCCAAAATAAAAAATATAGAGAGAAACTATTGTTTCTTCTTAACTTAATCCAAGGCCGAAGATTAATGAAGAATCCACTCTCCCCTCGCCCCTCTTTTGTCCAAACTTCACATATGACTTAATTGAACCGTTATTAAAACCAACCTTTATACTATTTGGTTTTCTAAACTAAATTCATTATATTACTTCATATGATTGCATTTATAGGATAAAGAAGGGTAATAAAATGGATTACTCCGTGATCCATTTTATCATCTGATTAAAAGGTCTCACCACAATAAGTTAATACGTCACTAAACTTCATCAACATTTTACCACATTCGAAATATACATTATTAGTAAAATTAAATTCCATTATTGATCAAGTGTGACTCGAATGTGAAAAGGTAAGTTAAAGTTTGGCGTCTTATAACTGTGCTTCCAATTTGTTTTAGGAGTCAACTACTTTTCACATTCGATTTTAGTCTCTACTCAGAACTCACTAAACCATCAATCTTTTGACTTTAATGTTAAAATTGTTATTTATATATGTTTCATTAGAAGTATTCATTTTTTTTTTGTCCTCATTATAAATGTTCACTTTCAAAATTTATTAGTTAATTTATAAGTTTACCCTTTAAACACACACTAATAAACAATATCAGTTGACTCAATTTTCAAGAGCATTATTGTCATTTGATAAACAAATAAATAATCTGAAGTATTTTTTGTGTCTTTACACAAATTAGATCTGAATATGTAATTTAAGTTTTAACTTCGTTTAATTTTCATTTTTTAATATAAGGTCAATGTTTTTCTTTTAGTTAAAACTCACCCCAACTCTAATGCACGCGATCTTACGCCTAATTATAAATTGTGTACAACATTTTTGTGTTATGATATTCCATCTGTTAAGATCTTAAGTTTTTTAACTCAAAAAGAGCTTCGATTATAAAATTTGTTTTACACTCATAAAACCATGTTTAAATATCATGTCCTTTAACTAATACCAATTACACCTGTTGTTGGAAAATGGTCGGTGCGGGTCAAGTCAATGCGGGCCGACTCGATTGTGACCCGGTAAGAGTTACACCGAGGATAACGAACACCTAGTCCACTTAATTTGTTAACTGGGCTAGACACGTAAAAACAAGTTTATTTGGTGATTAAAGGCTTTTGTTTGGTGATTTGGGCTCAAAGCCTATTGGGATTTAATGGATCATTAAACCCTAATCACTACTATATATGAAATAAAGTTATCATCTTATTCTCTTAACCAAGTCACAAAACAAAAACCCTAGTCACCACCACCCTAAGCAACCGCCGCTGCCTGTCCAGCCGCCGCCGCCGTCGTGGTTTTTCCGGTGAGCCTGTTTTTTTCGGCGAGACCAATTTCCGGCAGCCTGATGGTTTTCCGGAAACTGCTGTTGCAGTCTATCCGCTGATATGCTGCTGTTCTGTTGTTGATCTGCTGCTGTTCCATCACGTCCGATGTCGTCCGACGCCACCAGCTGTCGCACAACCGCCGCTGCTGTCGGATTGAATCTTGTTGTGTCAATCTCTAGCTTCGTTTCGTTCATCTTCGGTGTCTCACCCGGTTGTGTATAACCAATGTATAAATTCTATTCTTTTAACTATGTGGTTGTTTTGTTTTCGTGCTCGTATCGGTTGTAACCGGATCCTCGTTTGGGTTTCGGTTCTGTGGTAACTCGTTTCTTTCCGCTGCGTTTTTGTCGTTTTATATTAATATGATTAATATTTACTTAAACGAATATATATAAACGGGTTTTATTTGTTAAACCATTTCTTTTACCACCGTTGAAACCCAACAGTGGTATCAGATCCGCGGTTACAACGTGCGAGTCGATACCGTTTTTTTTTAACCGAATCTACATCACAAACTTTAAATCGTTTAAAGTTTTTTGATCTAGTTTTGATTTCAGGTAATTTTGGATTCGGTCAAAGTTTTGTTTATTTTATTTGACCAAGTCAAAATAACTCGGATCTTATTTGTTTTGAATATGTAAATCTGGTCCCGTCCTATATGTGATTGTTTTTGTTTGGTTGTTTGAGCTTGATTTTTGACCATATGGATGGTTCAAAGTTGTAAATGGTTATTTTTATTTTTAAGGTTTTCTTTTTGGCCATATGGATGATTCAAATTTGTAATAGAAAATTTATTGTTAGTATTATAAATTTTGTAAATTAAGAAGACCTGAAGATAACCGAGGAAGAGCTCACGAAGTCGTTGGAGTTATGGGAGTTCGGACAAGATGACGGGATGCACCTTGAAGTCCATCCTTGTGGTTGTTTTGTGTTGTGACCCCTTGACCTGATCGGTCTTACTAATTGGCTCTAGTGAGACCGATCACCTTTAATGGCCATAAAGATTTACATATTATTATTTGCTATTGTGGTTGCTTGGTTGTTTATAATAGGTTATATTATCACCAACCTAATACCAAATAAGTTTAAAATAAACAATTTTAATTAACCAATTGTGTTTTGCAAATTAACGGTCTTTTGATTTCCAAAACTTATAACTTAATAGATTTTCTATTAACTTAAAATTGGTTTGCCGTATCGCGACAAACTTAGTTTTAATAGGTTATATAAAACTAAGTGTCCTGAGAGATGAAATGATTCATCAATTTGTCCCGATAATAAATACAATACAATTTGACTTTTACTTTATTCGGGAACTCTAAAATTAATCTCAATTTAAAACCAATAGTCCATGCCAATCATACTACAAGTCACACTTGAGGCATACTGTGAAAATATTCAAGTGTTTGGAGCTAAAGCACCGCACTTGTTTTCTAGCCTATCCCATCAAGGTTTGCATTTATGTGAGATTCGTCAATTTCGGGTCTCGATTCGTATTCGTTTTATAAACTTTATTGATATAAACCGACCCGTTTTGTACACCGAAACCTTGGATATAATCAAATTATGAATTTTATGTTACAATATTATTTTACACTTGTTGGGTCTTGAAAACATTCAATCCGGTCTTTAAAACGCTTAAAAATCACTTAAAACGAACTTCGGGGGCCAAAACTGCAGTTTTTGAAAAGTTGGAAAATCATAAAATATACCCCGTCGCGCCCCGCGACGTGGGACGCCCTATCCGGCCGCGTAGCGCGATGGCTACTGCAGATTTGCACTCGTTTTTGTTGTTTTGTGTTCGTTTTTTTACCCTTTTTGCATGAAATTTCTTGTGTTTAACACCCATCTTTGACCAAACTCCTTCCTCTATATATACACACCCTTTCCCCCTCATTTACACCTGCTACAACTCCAATTTCCCTCCCAAATTTAAAGATCTTAAGGTTATTTTCATTGTGTTTTTGAAAGTTTGACTTCCAAAAGTCAAACTGAGTTTAATCTTTAATTCTAACTTGTTCATCTAACATTTCTAACACTTGAATATGGTGGTACAACATATATTTAATACACACCTCTTGTTTCCTTTGGTAGTTACTTCACCGACTCCGGTTGGCTAAGTAACGGACCTGGTAAGGCAAGGCTTCATGGAGGACTTCGTGTTCTTGATATACACACACACATAACTTGTTTGCATATACTAACCATGTCTAACATCTGCTCAATTTAGTTTATTTACCTTATTTACAAGTTCCATGGTTATGGGTTTACGAGTCTATGCTTCGGTTCGACCGTAAATAGCTCTAAACCGGAAACCGAACTTTTGCTTACTAGTTTGGTTAAAAATAGTTGTTTAAACATGTTTAAAATCATTTTTACAAGTTCTTTGATATTAAGCATGTGGAATCCATCTATGAACTCGTTGGGAGATGAAAACCGAACCAAACCGAAACTTTTGCTTAAAAGACTTGTTGTTAAATTTTTAGTTGTAAAACTTAAATATTTCTCATGTATGAATTATTATACAAGATCTATGATATTTGGGCATGTGGAGATCATCAAGAAACATATTGTGAGATGGACCGAACCAATCCGATTTTTACTCGCTTAAGACACACATGTGTGTTTTTAGCTATCAAGACTTGTATATTTCTTTAAAAATAGTTTACAAACTGATTTTAATTATTTTCTTAAGTACTTGGAAATGTTGGATCCAACTTGGTCTCATAACATAGTTGGACCAACAAATCACTTAACGTACGTTGTTAGTTCTAAAACAATAGATCTACATACTTGGTTAAGTGTTATTATGTTTTAATGAGTTACCTCATAATAATTAATATTTTGGAAAGTTGACTTTGGGTTTGACCATTTGTCAAGACCCGAACCGACAACCCGAACACTCGTTAAAAACCCGTTTTAGTATCTTTGTCCAAGTGGAACTTGCATTTTAGCATTTCTCTCACCTTATTACTTAACATTGGTTAAGTAAATATTAAGGTTAGATACTTTAACCCGGTTTTGAGCAAACTCACATTTTGAAAGGGTTATTATTATAAAGTCTTAAATAGTTACATTTTGAACCTCGAACTTTAAATTGTTTACTTTTTGCAACAATTATTTTATTTAAAGATCTTCAAGGCAACCTTTCTAAATCCAAGACTTCTTTTATTTTAGGCTTCATACGTTAACTCGTCGTTCCGGCAAATCTTCAAATAATCAATCTTTCAAGTTTATTACTTGAACGTGAGTAACTTCATACCCCATTTTCTATCTTTTGTTTTGGGGGTGACATTTCATCTTATCTAAACTAAATGTTTTATACTTGGGTCTTAAACCACAAACGTTGTTGTATACTTTACTTAAATACTTGCTCGATTTGGTATTCCACGCTTATATGCCAATGTGTTTATCGCTTGCGGTTGGTTGAATCTATAAATCCTAGACTACTTGGCATCCCCTTGTAGCAAGGTGTCGTTAACGTAATGCAATTAACGATAATCTATTAAATCCTAGACTATTTGGTATCCCCTTATGGTTAGGCGTCGCTAACGAAATTCTATTAGTGATTTTATCCAAATTATGGCTTTTATTTATTGTTTCGTATACTAGTTTGTGGATCTTTCTTACTATATACTATTGTTGCTCAAACTTATGAATTGCTCACCAACCTTTGTGCTGATAAACTTTATTTTATGAAATGTTACAGGTTTGCATTTCGGTTGATTTGATGCTTGTGGAGAAAACGAATGTCAAGACCTTTAAGTTATTAGCAAAAATGAACAATATTTGATTTGCTATATTTTGTTATATTTTGTTGTATTTGACTTATGAATATTTGGTTATGTGACATTTTCGATGTTGTGAAATGAAATGAGTTTGTTAAATATTGTCGCTTTAAATAGTGTCATGCGCTTATGAGCAATCGTTGCACCCCGGCATGTTCCGCCGCCTTTAGTCGGGGTGTGATAGATTGGTATCAGAGCCTTGACAATTAGGATAGGTGGTTAGACGTAACGACCTAGAATTGGTATGCTTAGGGTCCTATACGTGTGTTCATGCGTGTTTACTCTATTTTATTGTTCATATCGCATGTTTATTTATAAACTTGTTTAAAATTTACCAATATCCTAAATGTTCACATACACACACTTTCTTAGTATTTCCAAGGTATCCTTACCTTAAAACGCAAAAAGTAGATTTTCAATGTGTTTTATGGATTACAAGATTAACTTGGATCCCGTTGTTTCAAATCCCTTAAAGGTTGCGTTTATATCGGGTTTGTAGCCATCATAGAAAACGAGACACTATAAAATGACCATTTGACAAAAAGATTCCAAGTATCGAAGGTGACTTACTTACCTGGGATGGTTGAGTTATAGTGCTCGTTTTTCTAGGCCATAAACCGTGTTATAAATGTCAATTCTTTAAGTAGTCGAATGCGAGCGTTCCGGTCGCCATCCTAATTTTCGGTGTTAAAACAATAGGACCATGGTGATTTCGTGGACTAGTGTTTTGGCATGACGTTGTATCTCGATTTATTGTGTTATCATTGTTATTTGAGTCTAAAACATGAAAAAGTCGCGGTCGTTACGTGCATATGTTTAGACTCCAACGTGGTGTTTTATAAAAATTTTTTTTTAGTGTTGGAATATCGAGTCATGGTGATTTCATGCACGGTTTTTCCGACTATAAATCTCAAAATCTCAAATTTTCAAGCTTTAACCATCTCAAAATCATTTATGTTTTGTTTACGGTTTTGTTATTTATAAACAAAGTTTTATATTTTATATAACACTAACATCTTCTCCATACTAACTCTAGGATGCACAAATCAAAAATCGAAATCTTATTTTATTTTATACACCTTTATATTCATTTCCTTTTACCCAAAACTTATCCCATTTTCTTTATAAATTTTTAGCATGCCTCCGCTAAGACGCCAATCGCGCAAGAACTCCACCCGACGCATGGCCGCTCTTGTCGCCAAACAAATGCCCGCTGTGATTCTCGAACTCATTACCCAAATCCAAGCCATCCAACCTGCACCCGTTGAACCCAAACCCGCATGTTACCTACTTAAGCAATTTACTAGTGCCAACCCGTCCAAATTCCTTGGAACCACTTGTGAGACAACTTTGTTGCAATGGTTCGAATCGACCGAGAGTGTGTTTCGACATAGCGAATTCCCCGACGCGAAAAAGACAAATTTCGCGTCAAGCATGTTTAGAGAAACCGCTCTAACATGGTGGGGTAGTGTTATGCACCGCCAAGGTTCAGATACGGCTATGTCTCTTCCATGGGCCGAACTCAAGGCACTTATGATGAAGAAATTTTGTCCCAAACACGAGCTCCAAAAGCTTGAGGTAGAACTTTGGGACCTAAAACAAGAAAGTGGTGATAACGCCGCCAACTCACTTCGCTTCCACGAGTTAAGCACCCTTGTTCTTCATTTGGTTACCCCAACCGAACGTGAAATCGATAAATACATTGGGGGTTTATCGATGCAAATCCGTGACTACGTCATGAGTAGCAAACCCGCGAACCTTGAGGAAGCCATCACTTTAGCCGGTGCGCTATTGGAAAATCATGAGAAGGCGGGTACCCTAACCCTCAAGAAAGCAAGTGAGAAAGCCAAGCCCGAGCCCGCACCGCAAGCCAAGGTTGAACCCGCACCACAAGCCATTAACTACTCAAACTCTTCCCGACACAACAACAACAACAACAACAATAATAAGAAACCCAAGACTAATTACCGAAACTTTGGCGTCACCCAACCCCAAGCTCAACAACAAACCCAAGCTCCCCAAAACCGAAGACCCTATACCGGTCATTTCCCTCTATGCAACACTTGCCAATTTCACCACCCACCAAACATGCCCTGTCGCCAATGTACCATTTTTAACCGACTTGGTCATCTCAACACCACTTGCCGATCCGCCCAACGAACCCAACCCAACCAACCTAACCAACCAAACCAACCGAGAAACTTTCCCCAAAATGCCCAAAACCGCTATGCACCATACCCACCAAACCAACCCCAACAACCCCGAGCTTGCTTTAATTGTGGTGATCCCAACCATTTCCGCAACAATTGCCCACGTTTAGCTATTTCCAACCAAGCTCAAACCGTAAGCATACCTTATTACCAAAACCAAGCCTACCAAGTTAAAACTTACCAACCTCAACTTCCCCAACTCAATGCACCAATCATCCAACCCATCCAAGCAATCCAAGCACCACCTTCACCTCCCCAACAAGCACCACAAATCAACCATGGCAACCAAGGGTGAGCTTTTATGATGAATGTAAATCAAGCTCAAGTGGCAAATGATGTTGTGAACGGTATGTTTTTGGTGAACTATCATTTGGCTTCTATTTTATTTGATACCGGTGCCGATAGAAGTTTTATTTCTTTGAAATTTGAGTCGAAACTTGCGATGCCTCGAACTAAGCTTTCCCGGCCGTTCTCTTTTGAAGTCGCCAATGGCAATTCTATTACCATCGATTCCGTCGTCCGCGATTGTTCTCTTATTCTTTCTAAGCATAAATTCTCCATCGATCTCATCCCGACGCAAATGGGTAGCGTCGATGTCATAGTAGGCATGGATTGGTTATCTTTGCACCATGCCGAAGTCGTTTGTTTCGACAAATTCATTCGTATCCCGCTTGTCAACGGCAAGGTTCTTAAGGTCTTTGGAAACGCAACGTCTCGAAGGCTAAATCTCATGTCGTGTGCTCAATCGCAAAAGTACTTACGCCAAAAGTACGTCCCGTTTTTAGCTCTCTCGGTGACAAAGGATAAAAAGGAAAGGAAAATCTAAGATATTCCTATTGTTCGTGATTTCCTTGATGTCTTTCCTGATGATGTCACCGGTCTTCCTCCCGTTCGTCCGATTGAATTCCAAATCGATCTTGTGCCCGGCGCGATTCCCGTGGCCAAGGCTCCTTACCGTTTAGCCCCGTTGGAAATGCAAGAATTATCAAACCAACTCGAAGAACTTTCTGATAAAGGCTTTATTCGCCCTAGCTCTTCTCCATGGGGTGCTCCCGTTCTCTTCGTGAAAAAGAAGGATGGTTCGTTTCGTATGTGCATTGATTATCGTGAACTTAACAAGCTTAAAAATCGTTATCCATTGCCACGTATCGACGACTTATTCGACCAACTTCAAGGCGCAACTTGTTTCTCCAAAATTGATCTTCGATCGGGTTATCATCAATTGCGTGTTCGCGAAGAAGACATTCCAAAAACCGCTTTCCGTACTCGATATGGACATTTCGAATTTTTGGTTATGCCCTTCGGGTTAACAAATGCACCTGCGGTATTTGTGGACCTCATGAACCGCGTTTGCAAACCATTCCTTGATAAATTCGTTATTGTCTTTATTGATGGCATCCTTATCTTCTCTAAATCCAAAGCCGAACATGAACATCATTTGCGTTCCATTCTCGAGCTCCTTAGAAACGAACAACTCTATGCCAAATTCTCCAAATGTGAATTTTGGCTCGAGGAAGTTCAATTTTTGGGACATATCATAAACGAAAAAGGTATTCATGTTGATCCCGCTAAAATTGAGGCCGTTAAGAATTGGAAAACTCCAACGACTCCCACGGAAATTCAATCCTTCCTTGGGTTGGCCGGATATTATCGGCGTTTCATTCGAAACTTTTCTAAGATCTCTTTGCCTCTTACCTCTCTCACCCATAAGGGACAACCCTTCGATTGGGGTTCGAAGCAAGAGGAAGCCTTTTGTACTCTCAATGACATGCTTTGCAATGCTCCCTCTCTAACCCTTCCCGATGGAAACGACGATTTTGTTGTATTTTGCGATGCCTCCCATCAAGGCCTTGGTTGTGTTCGCATGCAACGAGGTCAAGTCATCGCATACGCATCAAGGCAACTTAAGGTCAACGAGAAGAACTATACGACTCACGATCTCGAACTTGGTGCCGTCGTTTTCGCTCTCAAAATCTAAAGACATTACCTTTATGGAACAAAATGTGTGGTTTTTATCGATTATAAAAACCTTCAACACATTTTTTACCAAAAAGATCTCAACATGAGATAACGACGATGGACCGAATTACTTAGTGATTACGATTGCGAGATTCGCTACCACCCGGTAAAGCGAATGTTGTCGCCGACGCCCTAAGTCGAAAGGTTAATGTTAAATCCGTTCTTCTTCTAAGCGTCATTGTTCAAACCGATCTTCAAATTCGTATCTTTCAAGCTCAACGTACCTCCGTTGAAGAAGGTAACATGTACGGCGAAATTTCATGTGGAGCCGAACTTCAAATCGAAACCAAAGCGGATGGTATTTTGTACTTTCTCAATCATTTGTGGATTCCCTATCGCAATGACCTTCATACTTGTATTCTCGACGAAGCTCACAATTCGCATTATTCCGTTCAACCCGTTGCTGATAAGATGTATTTCGATCTTCGTGCTACCTTTTGGTGGCCGGGTATGAAAAAAGACGTAGCGTTTTTTGTATCTAAATGTCTTACTTGCTCAAAAGTCAAAGCCGAACATCAAAGACCTTTTGGTCTACTCGAGCAACCACCAATTACCGTTTGAAAATGGGAAGACGTTGCTATGGACTTTATCACCAAGTTACCCAACACCCAAGAGGGCAACGATAGTATTTGGGTGATCATCGATCGATTAACCAAATCGGCTCATTTCATTCCGATCCGCGAGAAGTATTTTGTCGAGCAGCTTGCTCAAATCTATGTTCGGGAAATCGTGTGTCGACACGGTTTGCCATTGTCTATCATCTCCGATCGCGATGCCCGTTTTACCTCTCATTTTTGGCGATCTCTTCAAGGAGCTTTGGGAACACGACTCGATCTTAGCACCGGTTATCATCCTCAAATGGACGGTCAAACCGAACGTGCGATTCAAACACTCGAGGATATGCTACGAGCATGTGTTCTTGATTTTGATGGAAATTGGGATTCTCACATTCCGTTTATCAAGTTCTCATATAACAATAGCTATCATTCTAGCATCGAAATGGCTCCTTTTCAAGCTCTTTACGGTCGTAAATGTCGTTCCCCGGTTTGTTGGAACGAAATCGGTGAAGCTCAAATCACGGGACCCGAAATGGTCCAAGAAGCAACCAATGTCATTGATCAAATCCGTAAAAATCTCCTAGCTGCTAGAAATTGTCAAAAGAGTTACGCCGACAAACGGCGAAAACCTAACGAATTTAATGTTGACGATCTTGTCCTTCTAAACGTATCCCCTTGGAAGGGGGTAGTCCGTTTTGGAAAGAAGGGTAAACTAGCTCCTCGTTTCGTTGGTCCTTTTAAAATTCTTGAACGTGTTGGGAAAGTAGCGTATCGACTCAAACTACCGCAAGAACTTGCCGGTGTTCATCCGACATTTCATGTTTCGAATCTCAAAAAGTGCCTAGCCGAGGGTAATCTCCATATACCTCTCGACGAAGTTCATGTTGATGAGTCTATGATTATGGTTGAACGACCCGTTGAGATCATGGATCGCAACGAGAAAAAGACCAAGCGTAGTCGAATTCGGTTAGTAAAAGTTCGATGGGAATCACGGCTTGGCACGAAGTTTTCTTGGGAACGAGAAGACGCAATGAAAGAGAAGTATCTACATTTGTTTGCATCGCCGTCTTCATCTTAATTTCGGGACGAAATTTCCTAAAGTAGGGGATACTATAACATTCGTCAATTTCGGGTCTCGATTCGTATTCGCTTTATAAACTTTATTGGTATAAACCGACCCGTTTTGTACACTGAAACCTTGGATATAATCAAAATTATGGATTTTATGTCACAATATAATTTTACACTTGTTGGGTCTTGAAAACATTCAATCCGGTCTTTAAAACGCTTAAAAATCACTTAAAACGAACTTCGGGTGCCAAAACTGCCGTTTTTGAAAAGTTGGAAAATCAGAAAATATATCCCGTCACGCCCCGCGACGGGGACACCCTATCCGGCCGCGTAGCGCGACGACTACTGCAGACCTGCACTCGTTTTTGTTGTTTTGTGTTCATTTTTTTTACCCTTTTTGCATGAAATTTCTTGTGTTTAACACCCATCTTTGACCCAACTCCTTCCCCTATATATACACACCCTTTCCCCCTCATTTACACCTGCTACAACTCCAATTTCCCTCCCAAATTTAAAGATCTTACGGTTATTTTCATCGTGTTTTTGAAAGTTTGACTTCCAAAAGTCAAACTGAGTTTAATCTTTAATTCTAACTTGTTCATCTAACATTTCTAACACTTGAATATGGTGGTACAACATATAGTGGAAACCACAGTAGATGAAGCTCCCATCGAAGACGACACCTAAAGGGACCCTGGAAAATAATGAAGCAATTCAGATGATAAAAAGTGTAAAGAAAAAGAAATAACACATCATACCTGAAGATTTAACCAGGTCACTCAGTTTCCCAAACCCGCAAGGCGAGGCTTCTTGAAGAGGCGAATCTCTTCCTCTTCCACATCGTCCCTCACCGGCGTAGACACCACATGGTGTGGGACAGCGAACGTCCCAGTGGTAACAGCGAGACAAAATGATGAACTGGTGGATACCTTAGTATCCACAACAATTCCAGGCGCGAAGGTTGAAGGCATCACAAGACCACCAGCCGTCGAAATTGGGACGACAGCGAGCGGACTTGTGTTAACAACAGTTCTAGAATGAAAGACTGAAGGTAAAGGGAGACCTCCAGTAGTCTGGTTGCAGGTGGTTGGAAGTGACGGTGCGCCAGCACCAGAACCAGACGATGCTAGCAATGTCGCCGACGAAGATACGGGAGGTCCAAAAGGAATGTCGGACACAAGGATGACATCATCATCATGCACGATGTCTCTCACGGCGGAACCTCTCGGAAGCGCAACCGCCATCCAACCGTTATCTTGTGAACCCTTCCCGTTGCATTTAGGAAGACGCACAACATGAGGCTGTTTACCTGAAAAATAAAAGTGTTAGAAAAGTCACAAATTGGTATGAATGGAAGCACCACTTACACTCTCTTAGGTTAACAAAACTGGGAGGTGGCAGTGGCCGCAACGGTAGTGACTGCCCCATAGGAAGAGGAAACACAAAGTTAGGAGCAGTCTTAATAAGGATAGGCTCCTCACGAGGACCCAGTTCCTGCCAGAACAATACCTTAGTGTCTTCAGGCGGAGGTTGCAGCAGCAACAATGGATCCTCCACCTCTGCAGTTACAGACAGTTAGAATAATAATAAAGAAAAAAATTAATGAAAAATAAATAATAAAAACATATATATATATATATATACAAAAAAGGGTGTGAAGGGATCGCTGTTTTGGACAAAAGGGACCTTCGTCGCATCACACCAGATGCGACTCATCCCAAACAGCACCAGCGCGCGCTCTGAATAATAACGGAGTGGGGAAAGGCTGGCATGTAAAGTATTAAACCAGTCCGTCCCAGAATAAGGAACTAGTTTAGGCTCCGGAAGGTCCCTAACATCCCCAAAGTGCATAACATAGGGGACCACACGCTCAATAAAGTATAAGAAGAGACTCTTCCACTCATGCAAACTCTTCGGCACGTCCAGAGCAATGGCCTTGGCGCTAGGACGGGTAAACAAGTTATACCAGCCCTGAGAATAGCTCCACTGGTAGAAGGTCGACATCTTGTCAGCCGACGGTGTGATACCGAGGCAATGACAAGTATACTCGAAATGGCGGAGACGTGCCATTCCAAAAGGATGTATTTGGGTCAGATGCAACCCAAACACATCCAAAACCTCCAACAGAAACGGAGTAATCGGAAACCGGAAGTTGCCAAGGAGAAAATACTCCTTATACAATACAATCTTTCCGGTAGGAGCCTGCCTGACCGTCTTTCCTGGAGCAAGCAACTCAGGCTCGAACTCAGGGTCAGGTGGTAAACCTTGACCAGGGCGTCGAAGTCTTCGGAAGCCGACGAACTCCATGATGTTGTTCTTCCTTGCTTTTGTAGACTGGGATGACTCAACCATAAAAAGAATTATAAAAAGTGAAGTAGAAAGATAAAAGATGGATAAAAATTTGAAGAGATGAAGATGAATAAGGAAAAAGAAAGGGGGAACTTCTCCTTTTATACCCATCGCAATTAATGCCGAATGGGGGTAAAAAAAGAGGAAAAACACGTGGTGCAATCAGCAAGCGCCACGCCAAAAACATAAAGGTTAAATGTGTTACAGCTAGGCGCGTCAACGGGATTCTCGCCCACGCGCCTGACATAGACGAAAAAACCACCCTGCAAAACGTAATCTTCGTCAAACAGTCATGTCAACTGTTGTTTCACTTATATTCATTTAATTCATCTTTCCCCGCCAAATAACATGTCACCTCTTCAACATAGGTACAACAAGGGTTGAAAAAAGGCTCCGCCATGGGAAGGTTATCAATAACCTCCGGCCAAAAAAGGCTCCGCCATATGACGGTTATCAATAACCTCCCACCAAAAAAGGCCCTGCCATAAGACAGTTATCAATAATCTCTCGCCAAAAAGGGTTCCGCCATGGGAAGGTTATCAATAACCTCCCGCTAAAAAAGGCTCTGCCATGGGACGATTATCAATAACCTCCCGTCAAAAAAGGCTCCGCCATGGGACGATTATCAATAATCGCCCGCCAAAAAAGGCTCCGCCATTGGACGGTTATCAATAACCTCTCACCAAAAAAGGCCCCGCCATGGAACGGTTATCAATAACCACCCGCCAAAAAATGCTCCGTCATAGGAAGGTTATCAATAAACTCCCGCTAAAAAAAAGCTCCGCCATGGACGGTTATCAATAACCTCCCGCCAAAAGAGGCTCCGCCATGGGAAGGTTATCATTAACCTCCTGTCAAAAAAAGAGGCTTCGCCATGGGACGGTTATCAATAACCTCCCGCCAAAAAAGGCTTCGTCATGGGACGGTTATCAATAACCTCCCGCCAAAAAAGACCCCGTCATGGGACGGTTATCAATATCCTCCCGCTAAAAAAGGTTCCGTCATGGAAAGGTTATCAATAACCTCCCGCTAAAAAAAGGCTCCGTCATGGGACGGTTATCAATAACCTCCCGCCAAAAAAGGCTCCGTCATGGGAAGGTTATCAATAACTTCTCGCAAAAAAAAGAGGCTTCGCCATGGGAAGGTTATCAATAACCTCCCACTAAAAAAGGCTCCGCCATGGGACGGTTATCAATAACCTCCCGCCAAAAAAGGTTCCGTCATGGGAAGGTTATCAATAACCTCCCGCCAAAAAAGGCTCCGCCATGGGATGGTTATCAACAACCTCCCACCAAAAAAGGCTACACCATGGGAAGGTTATCAACAACCTCCCACCAAAAAAGGCTACGCCATGGGAAGGTTATCAACAACCTCCCACCAAAAAAGACTCCTCCATGAGGTGGTTATCAATAACCTCCCACCAAAAAAGGCTCCGTCATGGGAATGTTATCAATAACCTCCCTCCAAAAAAGGCTCCGTAATGGGATGGTTATCAATAATCTCCCGCCAAAAAAGGCTCTGCCATGGAATAGTTAGCAATAACCTCCACCTAAACGGAGCCCATTAACGGTGGCCAACAGCTGAAATACTCAAAACCCATGATAAGTTTATAGCCCCCCCCCCTCCTTCTTCAAAAAGGGAAACTAAGGACTATGGGGACTTGTAGGGGTAGGGTACTAAACCCTCCTAAAGTAATATATGGTCCCGCTGAGTGAAAAGATCAAGCGCTAGACGGATAGCATGTCGTCAGGAACATGGCCAAATATAATAAACATTCTCTGACACATTGGGAATGGTAGTGCCAAGATCTCCACCAGCATGGGACAAAAGGGAAGAATCTACATCTGGATTGTCGCTCAACCAATGGGGGATAAACAACACATAAAGGACGGTACAACCTAGTACACCACTTCAACATTAAAAGGCCACGATGCCCACCAACTCCCAAGATCACACGAACGGGGAATATAATTTGTGGAGAGCCTGACAAGGCAGTTGGCCATACTCTCTCTCCGGCTATAAATACCAGAATATCCTCAAATGGTAAAGGATCCATCACCCAATATTTTCAACTCTCTCTACATACTTTCACCATATAGCAAACACTGATTCTCACGCCGGATGATGGTTACGAGAGAATCCCCCCCATTCCTCGTAACGAGCTCACGGTGTTCTGTTTTGTAGGATAGCACTCATCTGCGCCAAGAAGGATTTTAACCCATCGTGGGAAATACTTAACTTCAACTCTTGGACTAAGTGATTAGACCTAAGGGGTGGATTCGTGTTTCTTCAGATAGTATGTTTTATCAAGATCAATTTCGTAGTTTCCATGGTGATAGATTGTATTGGGGATGAGTAAAACAGGTACTGGTATCGATTCGTTATCGGTACCAAGTTTTGGGTTTTTGATACCGGTACGGTGACGGTATTTTCTGAATTTTGCATTTAATATCAGTACTGAACCGAACATTTCGATACCGATACTGTTATCAAAATTTTAAGAAAATTGGTACATGTATTTTTGGTACCGGTCGGTACCCATTTATCCATAGATTGTATAACATCACTTTCTTATAGTCTGCCTTTTTTTGGCCTTACTCTTTATTTACAAACTTACCACTCTTATGTGTGATACAAGTAGATCTTTAAATTGTAGTTCTAAGATATTACCCTTTATAACGGATAATGTATTTTTTTTAAGCCGTAAAGTTTGTTTGGTTTGCTTAGGTTTCACTTTTGTAAGGATTTGATTTTGATTTAAAAAGTTTAAAAAAAAATAAAAAATAAAAATAAAAATAAAATAAAATAAAAAACTACTACAAGCAATTGACCTTACAAACTAATCTAAAAACCCACTAAAACCGGATCATGAACATTGTGTCTACAAATATGAAATAGTTATATATTTCTCTTTCTTTAACATTTAAAATACTCTACTAATTCACGTGCAGCATTATTTATTAAAATGAATTACTTGTCAGGTCGATAAGTATAATGACCAGCGTGGTGTGTAACCTGTGTACTTTAAAATTAACAAACTTCAAAAATTTGTTTTTATTTTCAACACTATCTATGGTTTGTGTTTATAAGCGAAGCCTTTGTTTTTCACTTTATTTCCGGTATAACCAAATTTTGTACAAAGGTCTAGTATTTTGAGGCTGGTAGTTTAATAAACCTTCAAACCGAGGTTCTTTTTTTTTTTTTCTAAAATACCGGTTTGCCATTAAACCGGTTTTAGCTAGTCAGATCTTACCTGGATCGTCAGAAGCTGGCAGAGGGTCCCACCCCTACGAGATCGAATAAATTTTTGCCAAGGAAGGTCAATATCGTGATTTGACGATTGCTTTTAGATCGTTGCTCGACTAGATTCAATTTAAGTCATAAAGGTTTTGGTATTCCGTCTTATGCCCGATATGTTTGAATTCGAGGGAAGTTTTAGATCACATTTTTTTTTGGAGAGTCACTTTGCTTCAAAGATTTGAAATTTTATTGGTCGTTGGTTGAAGGTGGTTCTTTCAGGGCCAAAAAGTATTTTAGACCCGGTGGATTCTTCTAGATGAGTGAAAAGGGGGAAAAAGATGGTATTGAAGTAACTATCTTTATAATCAAATAAATGACAATAAAGACACTCTATTTGATTCGATTGTTTACGTTTCACTTTTGTGGTTGTAGTTTCATTTGAACTGTGTAACATAACTTAAAAACCAGTTACTTAGCATATAATTTCTTTTTGTCCTCAGAAGCTTTTCTAACCTGGTGAGGTTTTTATTTCAAACTTATTTCAAAAAAAGAAATTTTGTTTATGGCCCACCTATCACCATCTCAACTGTCACCACTAGAAACTTTATAAACTTTGGGCTAAAAATGTTAATACATGGATTTATAAATTGAGATGGGTTATTAACTTATATTATACATATGATACTGAAATATGGTAATTATTTTAAAACCTGAAACTGTTAGTTATGTTATATTATATTATATACATTTTATTATAGAGCTTGGTGTATTATGAAGTTGAAGGTCATTTTACCTCAACTGGATTCAAATTTTTAACATCTGGAATAGCTAACCAAATATTGCATCCATTTTCAGAACCACTGAACAGAAAGTAGTAGAAACTCAAGCATAACTCTCAAAGCTATTATGTAAAATATATACATGAAAACTGATCAACATTGCTTTTATGTATAATCACAACATTACCTCCAAATACTAATAATACATACATACACATACATACAAAATCCAAACCCCATCCTACATCAGTGCTTACTTTCTTCACCCTCTTCCATTATCGTCATCTCCGCCCCTTCAACCGAGGCTATGCTAGACGTCGATAGCCCTGAACCCGCTTGAATCTCCTTAAACATCGCCAACACCCGAACCATCGTCGGTCGTTTTGACGGCCGGTCATCAAGGCACGCATACGCCACTTTTAGATGCTCCACAAGCTCCTCTTTTAACATTGGATCTTCCTTCAACAACTCCTTATCAAACACATCATTTATGCGCGTTTTTGCGTGAAGTTTCACCCACCCGACGAGATTATTATCACCAAAATCCGGAGAATCTGTTGGTTGTTTTCCGGTCAAAAGCTCTAACAACACCACACCAAAACTGTAAACATCGCCTTTGGTCGAGCATCTAAAAGTCTGATAATATTCGGGCGGGACATACCCTGGTGTACCCGCTAATGTGCTGACGCTTAAATGAGTATCCATTGCACTCATATGTCTCGCCATACCAAAATCCGACACCCGAGCTTCAAGATTCTCGTCTAGTAAAACGTTACTTGACTTCATGTCCCGGTGAATAATAGGTGGATTGCAACTGTGGTGAAGAAACACCAAGCCACTGGCCGATCCCACCGCTATCTTTCGTCTCGTGGCCCAGTTTAATTTCAGTCCGGTTTTCTTCCGGTCGCGTAAAACGTCTTCTAAGCTTCCGTACTTCATGTACTCGTATACTAATAACCTTTCGTCTCCCACTTTACAATACCCGAGCAACGGGACAAGGTTTCGGTGTTTTACTTTCCCGATCGTTTCCATTTCAGCTGTGAACTCGCGATCGCCCTGCCCGCTGACGTTGATTAGTTTCTTGATCGCCACAACCGTGTTATCTTTTAACTGGGCCCGATACACGTCACCGAACCCGCCCGACCCAATAAGGCATTTGTCGTCGAACCCGTTTGTGGCTTCTAGGAGGTCCGCGAAGGTGAGTTTTCTTAACGGCTTTTCAAAGGCGGCTAAGCTTATGCTTAACGCCTCACGGGGGCTGGTTAATTTCCAAGCGGTGCTAAAGCCGCCACCAGTGCCACCACCATCAGCGTACGCTTCAAGGGCAGCAGCTGCCTTCTTCCGCCTCTTTTTCCTTATCTCTATTAATATTATTATCACTCCAACTATACAAAACAGTGAGAATAATAATCCCATTGCTATACTTCCCGCAAGTGACAGTTCTCGTTTCTTTGATTTCCGGTGACTGTTTAACTTACCATTCGGATCCGACCCGCATTTCGCAAGGGGATACCCGCACAGCCAAGGATTATTCCAAAACCGCTCGGGTGGAAAAGTGTCAAACGGGGCAGCTTCTGGGATAACCCCAGACAGATTATTAAAAGAGAGATCCGCATCTCCAAGCGAAAGCCCGATTAACGAATTAGGGATCGACCCGTTGAGTCGGTTATGTGACAAATCAAGAATCGCTGCTTGTTTTAACCCACTAAGTTCTTCAGGTATCGGCCCGGTCAGATCATTGTGACCCAAATTCAATATGTTGAGATAGTACATTGACCCAAGTTCCTTCGGGATTTCACCTTCGAGTTTGTTATATGAAAGATCTAAAAAGATCATCGACCCGTTGTGATTGAAATTCGGTTGAGTGATCCCTACATACACTCGGGTGAAATTACACGGGTGTCGTGATGAAATCCGGACTAAATCCGCTTGCCTGATCCCACCAAATTCCATCAAATTCCCAGCACCGTGACACTGGTTACTCCCATCATTCTTAATATACAAATACGGTTTCCCGGTGAGATACGCAGCAGCAATGTAGCCCGACTGCTTAAAAAGATCACGCGGGATGGTTCCACTTAACTCGTTAGTATTCAAATCCAACCACACCAAGCTTTTACAATCCCCTAGCTCCGCTGGAATTCGGCCCGAAATTGAGTTGTTACCAAGTTTAAGAATCGCAAGATTCGACAAACGACCGAGGGCAGCCGGAATTTCTCCGGTCAATTTATTATTCGAAAGAGAAATCCAGTTCAAACTAGTGCAGTTGCTTAAACTAGCCGGAATCGAACCCGTTAAATAATTGAAATCCAGAATCAAATTCTCTAGGCTCTGAATAAACATAAGCTCTTCCGGGATTGAACCAGATAACAAGTTCATCCATATGATCAAATCCTGAAGTTTTGTCAAGTACCCGAAACTCCCCGGGATTGTTCCGGTGAGCGAATTGAAACTCAGATCAAGTGAAACAAGTTGCGAACAGTTGCTAATCGCTTCAGGAATCAAACCCTCAAGCTGATTATTCTGAAGGTACAACACCTGTAACTTATGTTGACAAATCCCGGCCGGAATCCTACCCGAAATCTGATTAGAACTCACATCAAACCTCTCCAAATTAACCAACTCCGACAACAAATCCGACAACTCACCCTTTAAATTATTAAACCCCAGATTCAAAACCTTCAACCGGGCTAAACTCAACAATATATCCACAGGCAACTCACCAGAAAAATTATTCCGGGAGAAATCAACCACCTCAAGCAACGAACATGATCTCAAACTACCCGGAACCGAACCAGTTATATTATTTCCGGACACATTAAACTCCACGAGACCACCACAACCGTCGGATAACACCCGCGGCATAACCTCCGGCCCAGCGATACGATTAAACGACAAATTTATCGTTTTCAAATTTTTACAACCGGATAACGACGAAATGTCCGAGATCCGGTTGCCAGCGAGATCTAAAACCTTAAGAGCGTTACTACACTTAGATCTCATACCGACCGTACCAGAAACATTACAGGCGTTTGCAACAAACGATTCGAGAGTAGGAATCGTGAGCAAAGTTGAAGCTATTGAATTAAACTCGCAGCTTAAATCAATACCAGTGAGATTAATAGCTGAGAGTACCATGGCATTTGTGCATAAAACACCCGTGAAGTTGCACGGGTGGTTACCGGGTAACCAGTTTGGTAAAAGGTTAGGGTTTTTAATTGTTGATTTGAAAGACAAAAGTTGTTGTTGAGATTCACAAGTAACAAAAACAAGACAAGGAAGCAGAGCAAAAAAGACATTAAAGCAGAAGGTTTTCAACATCATGATGTTATGTTATGTTGTGTTGTGTTGTTAGCTTTTTAGGAGGTTATTATGAGTAAGTGATTAGAGGGTTTCATGATTCCAGTTGGTTAATGGAAATGAGAATGTCGAGAGAGAAAGTGAGATTGGGTTTTAGAGAGAGAGAGAGTGTGTGTGTGTGTATGTATGTTTTGGGAGGTGTGGAAACAGCTGTTTGGTCACATGGCATGTGACCCATCTTCATGGTTGGTTTACCTGAGGCTGGATATAATATTAGATTTAGATTCAATGGTTAAATCTGGAACCCCGAAACAGGGTACAGGATTCGTTTTTAAATAATATTCATAGATTTCAGAATGATATGGGGTGATAATTCCATTATATTAATTTGAATCCAGTCAAAAGAGAGTATATATATTTATTGTAATTTAGTTTGAGTATCGTAATACAAGGGTTTATTTAGATTTTTAAACATATAAACATGAATACAAATATTTGTTTTATATAAAAGAGGTAATTGATGTAGGTGATGATATTGGTTAATGTAGAGGTGCACAAATCGGTTTTTTTGAAAAAACCGGTTCGGTTATTAACCGGACCGGTTTTTTTTATCCAGAAAAAAACCGGTTCGGTTAATAACCGGACCGGTTATTAACCGGTTTTTGTCAATGAAAACTCAAACCGGCCAAACCGGTTTGGACCGGTTTAGAAACCGGTTAGAACCGGTTATTAAACCGGTTTTTTTACAACCGGTTTTTAATAACCGGTCTAACCGGTTAACCGGTTTTTTTTTTTTTTTTTTTTTTTTTTTTTTTTTTGCTTTAGGGTTTAGGGTTTAGGGTTTCGTTGTTAGCATTCTTTGCTTGGAAGATTAAAAACACATAACTTTCATTTATAGCTTTTACATTAAAAATACAAACATTAAATCGTTATCGCATATTCGTAACTCAAAAATACAAACATTAAAGAATGCTTAGACACGATTACATTAACAAGTTGATGTTTGTTACTCATTTTCTTCGCTACCCGATCCCGAGCTATTCCTTAGGTAATCGTCGTACGCGGCTTCTTCATCGGTCATTGGTTGAGTGTGTCCTTGATTGACCTCGTCTTCATACAAGGCCGCCTCATACTCCATTTCCCCCTCGAGTGAGCGTTGATGTTGTGCCCTATCTAAAGAGTCCAAGTAATCCTTGTAGCAAATCGACATCTCTACAGCTGGTGGAGTGAGTCGAGTCCTCCTAATCGATATAACCCTGCCAGAAACAGAAAAAGCAGACTCCGAAGCTACCGTGGAAGCTTGGACCGTTAGTAAATCTTTGGCCATGGCGGCGAGGATCGGAAACTCATCCTCCTTACCTCTCCACCAAGCCAGCATATCAAGACTTCTAAATTCATCCGGAGTCATGTGTTTCACAAAGTTGGTACCACCATACCTTCCAAGTTCACTGCTTGGGGTGTTTACCCTTTGACGTTTACCGGCGTCTTCCCAAATCATGTAGTACATCCCCATTTCAAGGTCGGTTTGGGATTGGGATTGGGCAACAGCTCTTAACGAGTCATGAATTTGGGAAGACGACCCGTGTTTTGTAAGGTAAACATCATACATGTTTGCCAAGGTGGTGTTGAAAGCATTCTTTAAAGTTTGGTTATAATGGGGGTTTTGATCGTCGTTTAACTCTAGCTCATCACAAATTTTTTCTATTAAAGCTTCAACACCACCAACATTGATGCAAGGGTTTAACGCAGCCGCACAGGTCAAAACAGCGGGTAGTTGTTGAAAATATTTTCTAAATTTTTCTTTCATTTTTGCACCCATATCAAAATAAGGTGCACCCCTACAATGAATTTCAGTCAACTTTGTGCACATGACAGCAATTTTTGGTAAAGCAATGGGGCTTGTTGGATAGTAAACCCCGGATAAACTAGTTGTGCAAGATTTAAAAATTTGAAGAACCTCCGTAACGATCTCAATCAATAACCAGTTTCTAGGATCGTACGGTGCACATTTACCCCTATTTGACAAAATTTGATGAAACGCAATTAACGATTGTTTTTGTTGGATGGCTTTCTCAAACATTTCACAAGTCGAGTTCCATCTTGTTGGACAATCCCAATTAGGCCCCAACCATTGACAGTTAGCTTCTTCACAAAATTTTTTGTATCTTGAAAATGTTGAATTGTTGCTAAAAACATCTCGTAACATTCTTTTAAAATTGTTTCTTTGCGTTTCGATCACGTTTAACCCATCTTGCACGGCCAAGTTGATAATATGTGCAATGCATCGGCTATGAAAAAACGCTCCATCACAGATAGGTTTATACTTTAATTTTAAATGGCCAACCGCGGCCGTATTGTTGGACGCGTTATCAAACGATATTGAAAAGATTTTATCTTCAATCTTGTATTGTCGAATGACTTTATCCAAGAGTTTAAAAATATTTCTACCCGTGTGCGGGTAATCAAACAATTGAAACGCAACGGTTCGTTTCATCATTTGCCACGACCGGGGGTCAACCCAATGAGCCGTCACACAAATGTATGAGTCGGGCGAACCATTAGGTACCGACCACACATCCGTTGTTAAGTTCACACCAGTTTGTAAGTTTGAAAAGTATGAAATTAGTTCGGATTTAGCGTTTTTCCATGCTTTAAGACAATCTCTTCTAAGGGTCGAACGACTTACGTGTTGGTAGCGTGGTTGAACATACTTTTGCATCATCTCCGTGAATTGAGGGTTGTCGAAGTGGTTGAAAGGAAGTGATTGTTGAATCACAAAGTTGCCAAACTGTTGACGTACCGCTTCAAGGTCGTACGTAAACACCGTTCCTTGATTCGTCATCTCCGGCTGCGAACTACTTCCGGATTCGTCCTTCAAGACCTTGCAAGAGGGCTTTTCTACATGAGCTCTTAAACTGGAGTTTGCTTCTTTGTTATAAAACTTCAAACAATGTTTGCATCTAGCTTTTTGGGTTCCGTTAGACATTTCGCATAGGTCGAAATGTTGCCAAATATCTTGGTTTCGTTTCGTGGGGATGACCCGAACGACGGTTTCTCCCGTGTTCGAGGCACCCATGTTGACCGATGAAGCAGCACTTTGGGAGGCCATGATAATCGACTACGAATTAAGAGTGGTATACTCGAGTATGAAATAAACGACTACGAAAGAAGAGCGTTTGGAGTTGTATAATCGCGTATGAAATAAACGTTTAGAGCGTTTGGAGTTGTATAATCAAGTGTGATCTAACCAATACCCAACCTAAACTATATATAGATGTTTGTGGGGGTAAAATGGTAAAAAAACAAAAAAAAAACGGCTAAAAAACGGTCAAAAAAAAAAAAAAACGGCTATAAAGCCGTTTGGTAACGTTCGAAAACCGGTTTAACCGGTTAACCGGTTATTAAAAAACCGGTTAACCGGTTTTTTTTATAACGGTAATAAACCGGTTATTTTAAAAACCGGTTAACCGGTTTTTTAATAACCGGTTATTAAAAAAAACCGGTTATAAAAAAAACCGGTTATAAAACCGGTTTTGGCTCCAAAACGTATAACCGATACGTAAACCGGTTACGTAAACCGGTCAAACCGGTTTTTAAAAAACCGGTTTTTAAAAAACCGGTTTCCGGTTGAACCGGCCAAACCGGTTCCGTAACCGGTTTTTTTGAACACCTCTGGGTTATATATTTATTTGAATTTAGTTTGAGTATCGTAATACAAGGGTTTATTTAGATTTTTAAACATATAAACATGAATACAAATATTTGTTTTATATAAAAGAGGTAATTGATGTAGGTGATGATATTGGTTAATGCATGAGATGGGAGGTTAACAATAGTGGGTAGTAATTGAAAGTTAACCAATAATAGAGAAGATAGACTGTTGACAATAGTTGGTAGTAATTGAAAGTTAACCAATAATAGAGAAGATAGACTGTGACGAAGAATATGTAGAGGATCAAGGGGAATAGGGGATATTTCATAATTCATAAACAAATGAGATGTTAAAACTAATTTAAGGGCTCTTTGGATTTGATGAGACCTGTGACCATGAAAATTATTGTTTGATTATGAAAGGGTTTTACAAATAAATTAGATGTTATAACTTATTTAAAGACTATTTGGGTTTGATGAGACTTATACTCATGAATTCAGGTCAAGCACATGAGAAGCTTTAAATAACAAATCAAGTACTCTAGCGGCTTGAGAAGAGGTCGCGAGCAACCAGAGAGTGACACACATAATTTTTTTGGTAAACATTATATAGATAGATATATAGATTTTTAAAATTCTAACGACTCTTATATATGAAGTAGGGAAGAGCACATTCGGCACCGTCAGTTCCGAATCGGTACCAAAGTTTTGAGTTTCGAGATCGGTACGGTACCGGTATTTCCCGAATTTTTACCTTCCAGTACCAGACCGAATATTTCGATACCGATACCAAAAATATGTGATTTTCGGGGTCGGAATCTTCGATACTGGTAGAGTACCGATCTCATTCTTAATGTGAAATTTCAAAAACTTGAACTTAAAATCATGGAATTATTAGAATTTTGGTTAAGTATGTTTTAAATGAGAAATATTTAAGACATTTTTTTCTCTCAATCAAGATAGTTCGGCTGCTAATTATCTGAAAAGAGGCTTCTACATCAATCGATGGTGATCTTCCACTAAGTGATATACACTTCTGAAAATTGAATATGTGACATTTCAAGAGGGACCTTATGGAAAACCTCCTAACCACCCGAGCAACCTTGTCATGACAAGTGACATCTAAATATGTATAGTTTACCATATAAAACAAGAAGCGAAACACTGATAGATAATTTGCGATGGATATATAGTAATTATTTTATAAGGTGAGATTCAATATAAATAAAATTAACCTAATAAGCTGTTTTGAATTAAAGTAAGTAACCACGCTAAAAAAATGTAGTAAAGTAATAATAATTACGTTAACTTAAAATTTTAAAATAATAATAATTACTCTAATATTAACTTAATAGTTATAGTTTAAAACTTATAAAATAATAATAATTACTCTAATATTATCATAAATTTTTCTTCTTTTACTACATTAAATCTATTAGCATATTTTGATCTTAACATTTAAATTATAGTGACATATCAAAACTGAAAATTCTAATAATATCTTCTCATTGTTTTTCCTAAAAGAAACTGTGATGTTAAATTATTATTCTTTTTCTCTTTAAAGGAGTGTGTTTTGTCTCTTATTTTCTTTCATATGCGTACGTGTGATTTAGTATGTATCCATCACTGCCTTTCTTTTATTAGATTCCGTTCTACCTTTTATTTTATTGTTTTTATTTGTCAACCTTTTCATTTCTTTTAATAAAAAGCCTATAAGTTTTTATTGTGTTGCGTTTATATTTTTCCTTGTTTAACCTATATTATCAATCTTGGTTTTTATGTTTATCCTTTTCCTTTGCAAGTGTTTTAGCAATTTGATATAGATATATATGATGCGCGTGATATTCGGGATCATATAATGACGGATAAATCTAACTATAATATTAAAGCAATAAGCTTTAAGTTAATTTCCTCTCTTTTTATTGGTTGATGATTAAACTTTCCATATATATCAATCACTTGTCTAATTTTTATCTTAATAAAATAAATTAATAATAAATTTAAATTAGATACAATCAATTGTCTTTAATTATTCTCTTTCATCTTTTATTTTGAATCTTTTGTAATTATCTTTCAACTTAATAATTATAATTAGTAATTAATTACGATTTCTTTATTCTGTATACTATAACTATAATTATCTTTTAAAACCAATTTTTTTTTTTATTTTGATTGATTTCATTTCACAAATTTATGCTTCTCATAAGCTTTAATGTATTTTAGATAATAGATAATTTAGATAATTAATTGATATTTCATCAATATGATTCAATATACATAGATTACGGATTTAACTTTAGTATAATTGGTTCTAATATTATAATTATGAAAATTTATGAAATTCACCATATTAACCAGAGGTGTTCAAAAAAACCGGTTACGGAACCGGTTTGGCCGGTTCAACCGGAAACCGGTTTTTTAAAAACCGGTTTTTTTAAAAACCGGTTTGACCGGTTTACGTATCGGTTATACGTTTTGGAGCCATAACCGGTTTTTTTTAATAACCGGTTATTAAAAAACCGGTTAACCGGTTTTTAAAATAACCGGTTTATTACCGTTATAAAAAAAACCGGTTAACCGGTTTTTTAATAACCGGTTAACCGGTTAAACCGGTTTTCGAACGTTACCAAACGGCTTTATAGCCGTTTTTTTTTTTTTTTGACCGTTTTTTAGCCGTTTTTTTTTTGTTTTTTTACCATTTTACCCCCACAAACATCTATATATAGTTTAGGTTGGGTATTGGTTAGATCACACTTGATTATACAACTCCAAACGCTCTAAACGTTTATTTCATACGCGATTATACAACTCCAAACGCTCTTCTTTCGTAGTCGTTTATTTCATACTCGAGTATACCACTCTTAATTCGTAGTCGATTATCATGGCCTCCCAAAGTGCTGCTTCATCGGTCAACATGGGTGCCTCGAACACGGGAGAAACCGTCGTTCGGGTCATCCCCACGAAACGAAACCAAGATATTTGGCAACATTTCGACCTATGCGAAATGTCTAACGGAACCCAAAAAGCTAGATGCAAACATTGTTTGAAGTTTTATAACAAAGAAGCAAACTCCAGTTTAAGAGCTCATGTAGAAAAGCCCTCTTGCAAGGTCTTGAAGGACGAATCCGGAAGTAGTTCGCAGCCGGAGATGACGAATCAAGGAACGGTGTTTACGTACGACCTTGAAGCGGTACGTCAACAGTTTGGCAACTTTGTGATTCAACAATCACTTCCTTTCAACCACTTCGACAACCCTCAATTCACGGAGATGATGCAAAAGTATGTTCAACCACGCTACCAACACGTAAGTCGTTCGACCCTTAGAAGAGATTGTCTTAAAGCATGGAAAAACGCTAAATCCGAACTAATTTCATACTTTTCAAACTTACAAACTGGTGTGAACTTAACAACGGATGTGTGGTCGGTACCTAATGGTTCGCCCGACTCATACATTTGTGTGACGGCTCATTGGGTTGACCCCCGGTCGTGGCAAATGATGAAACGAACCGTTGCGTTTCAATTGTTTGATTACCCGCACACGGGTAGAAATATTTTTAAACTCTTGGATAAAGTCATTCGACAATACAAGATTGAAGATAAAATCTTTTCAATATCGTTTGATAACGCGTCCAACAATACGGCCGCGGTTGGCCATTTAAAATTAAAGTATAAACCTATCTGTGATGGAGCGTTTTTTCATAGCCGATGCATTGCACATATTATCAACTTGGCCGTGCAAGATGGGTTAAACGTGATCGAAACGCAAAGAAACAATTTTAAAAGAATGTTACGAGATGTTTTTAGCAACAATTCAACATTTTCAAGATACAAAAAATTTTGTGAAGAAGCTAACTGTCAATGGTTGGGGCCTAATTGGGATTGTCCAACAAGATGGAACTCGACTTGTGAAATGTTTGAGAAAGCCATCCAACAAAAACAATCGTTAATTGCGTTTCATCAAATTTTGTCAAATAGGGGTAAATGTGCACCGTACGATCCTAGAAACTGGTTATTGATTGAGATCGTTACGGAGGTTCTTCAAATTTTTAAATCTTGCACAACTAGTTTATCCGGGGTTTACTATCCAACAAGCCCCATTGCTTTACCAAAAATTGCTGTCATGTGCACAAAGTTGACTGAAATTCATTGTAGGGGTGCACCTTATTTTGATATGGGTGCAAAAATGAAAGAAAAATTTAGAAAATATTTTCAACAACTACCCGCTGTTTTGACCTGTGCGGCTGCGTTAAACCCTTGCATCAATGTTGGTGGTGTTGAAGCTTTAATAGAAAAAATTTGTGATGAGCTAGAGTTAAACGACGATCAAAACCCCCATTATAACCAAACTTTAAAGAATGCTTTCAACACCACCTTGGCAAACATGTATGATGTTTACCTTACAAAACACGGGTCGTCTTCCCAAATTCATGACTCGTTAAGAGCTGTTGCCCAATCCCAATCCCAAACCGACCTTGAAATGGGGATGTACTACATGATTTGGGAAGACGCCGGTAAACGTCAAAGGGTAAACACCCCAAGCAGTGAACTTGGAAGGTATGGTGGTACCAACTTTGTGAAACACATGACTCCGGATGAATTTAGAAGTCTTGATATGCTGGCTTGGTGGAGAGGTAAGGAGGATGAGTTTCCGATCCTCGCCGCCATGGCCAAAGATTTACTAACGGTCCAAGCTTCCACGGTAGCTTCGGAGTCTGCTTTTTCTGTTTCTGGCAGGGTTATATCGATTAGGAGGACTCGACTCACTCCACCAGCTGTAGAGATGTCGATTTGCTACAAGGATTACTTGGACTCTTTAGATAGGGCACAACATCAACGCTCACTCGAGGGGGAAATGGAGTATGAGGCGGCCTTGTATGAAGACGAGGTCAATCAAGGACACACTCAACCAATGACCGATGAAGAAGCCGCGTACGACGATTACCTAAGGAATAGCTCGGGATCGGGTAGCGAAGAAAATGAGTAACAAACATCAACTTGTTAATGTAATCGTGTCTAAGCATTCTTTAATGTTTGTATTTTTGAGTTACGAATATGCGATAACGATTTAATGTTTGTATTTTTAATGTAAAAGCTATAAATGAAAGTTATGTGTTTTTAATCTTCCAAGCAAAGAATGCTAACAACGAAACCCTAAACCCTAAACCCTAAAGCAAAAAAAAAAAAAAAAAAAAAAAAAAAAAAAAAAAAAAAAACCGGTTAACCGGTTAGACCGGTTATTAAAAACCGGTTGTAAAAAAACCGGTTTAATAACCGGTTCTAACCGGTTTCTAAACCGGTCCAAACCGGTTTGGCCGGTTTGAGTTTTCATTGACAAAAACCGGTTAATAACCGGTCCGGTTATTAACCGAACCGGTTTTTTTCTGGATAAAAAAAACCGGTCCGGTTAATAACCGAACCGGTTTTTTCAAAAAAACCGATTTGTGCACCTCTAATATTAACTCATATAAATATGAAATATTAGGAATGAATTACCCATTTGATTAAGTAATTCTTTAATTATGGTATTTCTATATTCTAATTAATTATTGTATATTATTCGATTAACTATTTGATTAATCATCCTTAAGGTTTACTATAAATACGGATGTTGACCGATTGATTGATTCTAAATTGAGCGATTAATGATTTAAATATATGAGGTTGATTTTAAATTTAAATTTTGTCATTCGAGTATTATAAAATGTAATTGATATATGTTTTTTATAGCTTCATATAGATTGACCGATTGACTCATACAAATTTGACCCATTGGAGTATTGTAAGTCCCGAGACGGATCTTTCAATTATGATATCAACATATCTAACTGTTGGTGCGGAAATCCAACGGTAGGCGATTCAAGAACAAAGAGAAACACACAAGTAACACAAAGAATTGCTTCAAAACACACGTATTATTATACGTCGGGTGCTTAAGCATTATAATTACAACCACGTCTAGAACACTCTTAGACGGCCAACATGTGAGTGAATAAACAACCTAGAACCCTATACAATGCATTCTATATATAGGGTACTAAACATACAAGCCCAATAAAGACTAAAAGCCCACCGAGATCCAAAGGGATCTCGGTTTACATATGCGGCCCAAAACAAACAAACTAAGCACAAACCAAATAACTATGCCCAACAATCTCCCCCTTGGTTTGTAGCTTGGTTTTCAATCATGCTCCATATAGTCAATGTCAGCGTCTTTCAAAGCACCTGCCCAAAACTTGCACCTGATAATAGAAGCGACCATGCTTGTGTATTCTTTAGCAGTCGTTTCAAAGATCGGGTCAGCTATTATCTGGAGTGTACCGAGGGTCTTGATGTATTTCTCTCCAAGCTTTAGTATATCACTTGGATCAACAAATCTGTACTGCCCTTTGCCCTTCTTCAAACGTATAAGGAGGGTGGCAGTCTCACTATCATACATCCAGAATCTCATGTTATCCAGAGTACCATCTGGAATAGCTTTAGGCACAGGAATATGAGTGGCCTTGTTTGTAGCAGGCCACATAACGTTGACCATTATCTTTCCTGTCCTTGGATCCTTGACCCCCTTAGCTTTCTTCAAGAATGATTCTGCAGTTGACATATTCGGAAAGCTTCTATCAACTTGACTTCTCAGAAAGTTCCAGAAATCTCTACCACGCTTATCATTAGTTGGGTTGTGGAATGGAGAGTTTATCAAGTCAATGAGATCCACCTTAGTCCAAGATTCAAAATCTTTCATCTTCTTATAGTACTCAGTGGCCCCGGACTTCCGTTTAACCCACCACATGTTCTTTTCAGCGTCAAAACCCCATGACACTACACCAGAGCGATCTCCATATTTGTCTGAAAATCCCTTTTGAAAAGTAACAACGAACCTGTCTGGGTGATCAGATGATTCAACGTTTTGATTTGAATTTTTCATCACCAGTAGCTTCTTCTGAATTCTATCAGACTTTTCTTTTGAGATTGGTGGTGCATTCATATACTGTTTCAATGACTCAAATTCCTTGACGTTTGAAGCTGGCCGAATACCAGAGCTATCACCTTGATCAACGTTGGGCATCTTTGAAGCTACATTATCATTGGTTTTGAATTCATCTCCAAACTTCTGAACAAGTTTTTGTTGAATGTCTAGATAAATAGCAGTTAGTTCTCCCATGCTAGACTGAAGCTCTTTAATCTTGGAATCGTTATCAGTGTTGCTGGCTGATAGCGTGTGCGAGTGGCTTGTAAAATATAAGAGATTGGATATTTAGCTTTTGCACAAGATCGTGTTTTAAATTTATAAAAGTGATTTCTACAAAGACTAAACACACACAAAATAGACAAGTGTACCTATCGTATATGTATAATAGTATTGGTAAGAACCAAGTATCGATCCGTGGACACAAATGTTTCTAATGATAAATCGTTGTTTTAATTTAATCGGAGGTTTTAATCATTTTGGGGTTAATTTTTGAACTTTTTATAAAATATAAATATTTATATATAATATATAGGTGACCAAGACGAGAGATTCTAAACGAGTTGTTCAATTATGCGAAGGTTACCATCTAAGATCAAGAATCCACTCCATTTTAGCATTGATAATTAATATTCAAACATGTGGTAAACTTGCCGTAACAATATATGATAGATAGCTCCTTAAGCCTTAAGTGAGCATCTTTGGCACTAAGGAGTTAACATGCACAATTTAAATTCCACCCTTTCCTAATGTCATGTCACCTCAATGATGTCAATTTAAGTTGGCAAGTAGTTTCGTAAAGTAGAAAGATTAGGATTGACTTCGATTTCTCAAATACCTATTCTAACAACTTCGGATGGTTGTAGTTTAGTCACACAACCTCCCCTTGGTTGATTTATGTAGGTTATAATTATGCATTCCATTAACATATGATTTCTGTAACTAGCATGATACCTAAGCAAAGCCATTTTTGGATTACCAAGACTTAGAGATATACATCATAACTTATATCTCATCATTTCTAAGTACAATATAAGGATCCATGTTTCGATAATGTATCAAAGTATTTCTATCTTCCAAGAACATGAATCGATCATGAACGATTGCCAATAGAATTGACAACCACCAACTTTGAATTAGTGATTTAATATGCTGAAACATTTCTCATTAAAAGATAATTGTAATATAACCATGTACTTTACTAGACTACACCACATGCTTTGTATAATTATCAAGTAAAACAAAGTTTCTTCATAGATTTTAGATGATAAAAGGAGTTTAGCTCATAATGAGTATGATGATAAACATTAAGATGAATGATGATAACAAATACATGATTAAACTTGGAACAATCTAACCAAATGTAGATGAATCTTCCTTCTTAATGATGGTGATGATGGTTGATGGTGATGACCTCCAAGCCTTCAAACTCTTCACTAAATCTTCTGTGAGTGTTAGTGTGTGTTTTTATAAGAGAAAACCAGATATAATTCTTTTCAAGGAACACCAAATGAGTGCAACATGAGCCACTATTTATAGGCAATCTGGAGTGTGAAGCACGGCCCCGTGCTTACTTGGGCACGCCCCCGTGTTTTATAGTGACATGTTCTAAATTCATTTTGTCTTTTCTAGTAGATATCCACAACCCCGTGGTTGAGAGGCACGACCCCGTGCTTTTGTTTCCAGATTTTGTCTTTTCTTGTAGATTTTTGTCTTTTCTGGTGTTCAGGAGCATGGGGCGTGTTTCTTGAGGCATGGGGGCGTGTTTCTTTGTTTTTTCTTGTGTTTTCTTCTGTTTTTCTTCATATTTTCGTTTGTTTCTTCATTTGGGGCTTGGTTTCACCTGAAATTACATTTTATTATGATAAGTAGCCTTTAATGCTATGTTATTTGATAGAAATTGCAGTTTTAGAGATTATTTGATGTCGAAAAGATGTATATTTTTATGTACATCACTGGCTTCCAATTCTTGAATGCGTACATCTTTGACGACAGAGTCTTGTTCGAGTTCAAAGACTCGACGTTGAAGAGCTTGTACATCAAATAGAGCATCTTCAAGCACAATACCTTTGCCTTTGTTCTGTAGAAATTTTTCTTGCATGGAAGAATCTGAGCAACCTTATCAGGAACACCAGAACTTGACTGACCTTGATTTACCGGGCCATATGAGCCAGAGGGAGCGTCAGTGTGTTGAAAATCAGCCTCAAACTCAAATTCACTAGCAATATTGTCAAAAACCTGATCTTGAGTTTGAGGCTCAGTAGTAGATGAGCTTGGATCAACATGAGTCTCAGGAGCGGTTGACTCAGGTTGTTGTGATTCTTGATGTGGGCTTGTTGTTGTTGACGGTGTGGTTGCTTCATCTTCATTTACTAGCATGCCAGATCTCGGATCTTTCTTCCTCCGTTTACATGGAATGGGATCGGCGACTGGTTCTTCGAGAATATCTTCATCATCTTCATTTACGGTAGCTGCTTGAGGAGGCTTCAATGCAGTTGACTGAAGTAATTCTTTAAAGGTCTCAAAATCCTTTAGTTGCTCAGCAGTCGGAGCACTAACGGTGTCACGGTGTTTAGTCTCTTCATCGTCAGAGATCTCAAGTGTAGCAACTCGCCGTTGAGTCGGCATTACATGTTCTTCAGCCACTTGAGTTTCAACCAGTACAGTTTCGGTTTCAGAAAACCAACCAAATTTAACCAAGGCTAAGGCCCCGATAGACGACCTTTGACCCATTTCGTGACTGTTTCATCAACCCAAAGGTGTTGGGTCCCATTGAATTCATGTCTAACGTTTCAACAGATATGTCAATGTTAGGGTAATGTGAGTTAAAAATCATCTGCAAAAATCGTGGATACATAAGAAACATCTCCTTCTTCTTCCCTTTCAAATTGCTCATCATCTCATCAAAGACGAACTCGGAGTAGTTGAAATTCCAATCCATGATCAGAGCAACGATAGCAGACATCTGAGTATGGCTTTCGTCAGATCCTCCCTTTCTTCCCGACACACATGTGAAGAACGTGTGTATTAAAAACCTCCAATATGGGTGAAATAACTTCTTGTTTGCTGGAGGATAAGTACCCTCATAACCCATCCTGATGAGGATCTCAGTGACATCTGTAGTAGAGTATTCTGTCGGGTAATCAGGTTGATCCCTATACAAAAGTACCTCCCGTATGATGGCCTCTTTGATGATGACCAGCTTCTCCTGCACTTTGGAGTCTATCGACACAACTCCACCTGGCCCTCGTAGATTGATTGAGGCATGGTTCCAAAAATCAGTGATCATTTTCCTGCATATGACAGGGTTTTCTCTTAAAGCGTGAGAAATCATGCAAGTGTTGAGACCGGCGATCGTAGATTTAAACTCCTTGTGAGCCAATGGTGGATCAAATAAGTGTCTAGCAATATTATGTGTATCCGCAAACTTTAGTGGAGTTTGATTAGCCATTACTGCACCAAACAAATCAAATTAGTAAAGACAAACTTGCTATACTTATATTTCAAAGCAAGTTAGGCAAGTTTTTAAAAGCATGAGGTGCCAAAGATGACAAAATCACATGAGATGGACCATAAATGAAAAATAATAGTAACATTATAGTAGATTTCGGTCCACAAAGGGTTATCTGTCCAAAAATTGAGATTTCGGTCAAACAGGGTAGTTTTTGGTCAAAAGCCAAGGTTTTCTGTCAGGATTAACCGAGAACATGAGTTCTCGGTCAAGGCCAGCGATTTCGGTCAACGAATCAACCAAGAACGTGTGTTCTTGGTCAGAGTCAGGAGATCTCGGTCAACGAAAGTCAACCGAGATCCTTCTGACTGGTTTACAGCTGGAGACAGAGAACCCTTTTGGGTTTCTTCTTGAAACTTGTATTGTCCTCTCCAAGAAAGCCGAAAACTCAATTAAACCTGCAACAAATCCATTTTAATTTCCAACAATTAACCCTCACGCTTCAATTTTTGATGCGAACACAATCGGAAATTTCAATAACCCCATACTATCCTAAGAGATCCATCTATCAATCCATGCGTTCATCAATGACGGCATAAATCCATAAATCTCACAAGAACAACCAGTTTAGAAATATCTCATTACCTGTAGATCGATCAAAGAGCACCAAGTAAAATAGAATGTGATTAGCTTATGCAAGGGGAGTTCTCGGCTGGATGGTTTGAGAAGAAAGATGGGTTTTGAAAGTGTTTTGAATGTAACGAAGACAATAATTGGGGTTAAAGGTTATTTATACCCAATAGAAAGTGGGCCGGGAACCCACAAACAACCCCAAACCTGTGTTTCAGCCCAAAGTCATGTAATCTCATAACAGACAATCCAGTATAAATCCCAAAACAATTAAACACATTGAAAACGACCCAGTTAAATCACACGTTTCGAGGAGAGTGGCTTCGAGATAAAAACAAAAAAGATACAAAAATCAAAAAAATTAAAATTAGTAAAAAGTACAAGAATAATCCCCTTTTTGAATTTTGCAGATTGGGATCAAATTTCAGTTTTTGTAAAAACGCCGCCTTTTATGGAAAGATCCGAACATGAAATCATATTGTTTAAGAGGTTGTCATTAGGATTCATGTTCAGCGTTATTATGACATAAAGAAACAGGTTGATAGTAGGTATAACGTACTTAGCATGATTTTCATTGCATCAGTGATATGGATTAGGTTCAGTTCGGCATAAATCTTAGATGGACATCACTTATGGACCTGTGATGCCTCCTATCTCTTCTCAAAGCATATTTGGCTTTCCCCAGATCACCCCAATTTGACTCCAACCCACTAGTGCTTGATCAAAAGATTTTTATAGAAAAACGAACAAGAATTTAAGCTTTAAGGTTGAACGTTGGACTTACAAGCCGTCCGGATTTACAGACCTTTCATTCGAGACATGACAGGACTTACTTGTGTGCCCCCATCTCTGTAGTTCTAGTTTGACACTCTAAGCCTTTTTAGAAACATAAACTTTAATAAGATAATATAAACACTTTTGTAGATTTTTTTTGAAACAATAACTTAATAACACAATATTTTTGGTGGTCAAGACACTAACGGACTCGTGTATGACTGGGTAATTGCTTTTCTACCTATCATTCAGAGAGATGAATATAGAGACATGCACATTTCTTTAAAATGACTCCCCACAGTAAGTTTATCATATTTAGTTTATATCACTTCAACTTTTACGCATCATAGAAAGCTACCATACAAATCAATGACTGTTCTAGAGCCTTTTAAGCTTAATAACTTCACCCGTTAGGCACACAGAAACAATTCATCTGTCATTTTCGAAAGGTTGGATCAATTTTAATTTGAAAATATTTTGAAGCTTCTAAAAAGCTGTTAACTGAATAATCATATCACTTCCCAGAGCGTTACAGAAGACACACATGTTAAGAACTCGGTCACCCCGGCCACTCTTCAGTTTTCAGGTAAATGGCTATCCCGTATGACCACTAGTGGTTAACAAGACCAAAACACATATGGGAATACGTGTCCCTCCAACTTGGAATTTACCAACATAATTTGAAGTGAAAGAATTCAAAACACAAAGAACACATCACAATCTCCCCAGATGCTTTCAGTCTTTCGATGAATGGCTATCCTGTGAGTATACAAGTAGATCATAGGACCAAAAATATACAAGTATATGTTCTTCAAACTTGAGCAACCGACATAATATTAAGCGAAAGTGAGCCATAAAAACAAAACACACACTATTTTTTGCTTTTTGATTTTTCACACACACACTATTTTTGGCTTTTTGATTTTTCACATACACACTATTTTTGGCTTTTTGATTTTTTCCCCCTAAAATTGTACAAATTAAGAGAATATGTACAAGTTTACCCTAAAAAGACTCAATCCTCGAAATGAAGCATTTTAAGAAAATTCACAAGCACATTAAATTTGGCTATTCCGACCGGTTTGTAAATAAGTCCGCCACATTGTTGTCAGTGTGAACTTGTTCAAAATGAATCAATTTTCGGTCAACGTTATTTCATCAAAGGATAACCAAGAATTAGTCATTATTTTAACATAAAATTATCATATATTAATTCCAACCATCAAAAGTTTTCCAGTTTCATCATGGGTTAAGGTGATATAAATAGTTTTAACTCATGATAATTATAAAAGATACACCAAATAGAAGAATATAGCATTCATGTTTAATATTAAGATAATCTAACCAAGCTAGATAATTATCATGATGCTAAGACTTCTTCTTGATGCTGTATGAAGGTTCAAGAGCTTCTCTTTCTTTACTTCTATGGATTATGAGAGTGAAATGGTTGTGTATTTCTCCAAGATTGTGCACACCAAATGAGCAACATGCATGGTCTTTATATAGGCTCACTATGCACAAGGCATGACCCATGCTTAGAAGGGGCATGGCCCATGCTGGTCCCCTTGTAGTACACCACGTGCTCCCTGATGTACCATTTGGCATATAGCTAGGCACGGGGCATGTCTGGTCTAGGCATGGGCTGTGCTGGTCCCTCAACATTAAATGCGCATGCACTGATTTGTACTATTCTTGGCAGGCTTGATTGGCATGGGGCATGTCTGGCTGAGGCATGACCCTGTGTGTCTTCAAAAAGGGGGACAATGTACTGTGTACTTTATTTTGTCATCTTCTGAGGAGGCGTGAGGCATGTCTGCCTGAGGCATAGCCCCATGCTTAGCTGATGTATCTTCAGATGGAAATGGGGCATGCCTGACTGAGCCTTGGCCCATGCTTAGCTGACATACTTGCATTTTTCTTGATTTTTCTTTGTTTTTCTTCATGTTTGGTTTTCTAAGCTCATTTTTCCTATAAAAACAAATAGAGGTTTATTAGAACCGATTCTCAATAATATTATCACGAAAATAACATGAATCGGGTATAAAATGATGCAATAAAGATGTATAAATAATTATACATCAAACATCCCCACACTTAAACCTTGCTTGTCCTCAAGCAAACTTAAATATAAAAATTCTCCAAATGGTAATAGATAACGGGACCGTAGCTATAACACCCCCAAAACGTTAAGGTGGTCTCGAAGAAAGACACACGGACAACCCAACCATCGGAGATCGTATGAATATATGTAGTGACATAGGAAAACATGGTTTGTATTTATGGGTTTTTTTTTATGAAAAATTACACGTTCTCACAATGTTCACTCACACTTGTCTTTATATCTGATCATACATGTAATGTTGTATGAATATGAACACTCTTGTCAAAATGCAACTTGTGAAAAATAAGCTTGTCGAGGGATCTAATCTCCACCAACTAATGTGAAATGTTGTATAAACGGAGAGGTAATATAAGTTGGTTTTTTGGTTTTCTGTTGTGAAGGTGTGGGTATGATTGGTGACTTAGAGTTATTTTATTTTGAAAGATGTGTATGTACAATCTAGAATCGGGAGCTTTTTGATTGTCTTCAATGTCTTGAGTTCACAATTCCTTACTCTCTTTATCACCTATTTTGTGGTGATTTACTTGAAACCATTTTTTCTTTTTTTTTTCTTTTTTTTTGTCTCTTTTTTTTAACATAAAATGTGTTGACCGAAATATGAAGATTAATTCTTGACTAGCATTGGTCATCCTTGAGACTTGACTTGAACTGGAAATAAAAATGGGAGTTGGCTAAATTTGAAAGGGTTGTTATATGGGAAGTTTTGAAGTGAAGTGGAGGATGTGGTTATATATGGTGTTTGAGGGAAGGGTTAAGTTTGGCTATATATTACCTCCATTTTTATGCAACATTTCGTTATGATCTCGAAAAGCATTCCCAACACAAGTTCTAAATCACATGAAACAAATGACTCACTCAATCCGTCAAAACGTAAGCGATGATATATAGTAGTAAGGCTTGAAGCTTTGCTCACGGAAACGGAGGGATTGGGTTTACACGCAGCATTTTGCATAAAGTTTGTCTCCAAAAAATACAAACCATATTTTCGGTTTTCACATTAAATTAAAGTTGATTAGGTGGTTGGTTTGAACGAGCGCTTTTCGAAATACAATCTTAACCTTTGGTTTTGTCAAAAATTCATTAAAAGTCTTAACGGTCTTTTATTTATTTATTTATTATTTATTTATTAGTATTAAAATTTTACTGTGTTCCCGGCAATGGCGCGAAAAACTTGATGTGATGTGAGATATATATATTTTTATTAAAGATTTTTCACACTTTGTCGGGTTTTAAAAATGGTTTTCACCTAGACTTAACCACACACACAAAAGGCAAGTGTACCCTTCGTGTGTTAATAGAGTAACGGTGAGAACCGGGTATCAATACATGGACACGTAAATTTTAATATCAAACCTTTGCAAATATAATAACCGTGAGAAATGAGCTTAATTGATTTGTTTTTAAGATTAATTTTTTAAAAAAACTCGTAACAATAAATTAAAGCAAGTAACACGATAATGGAGATAAACAAGAATTAAGAAGCTATCACCTTAACTTAGAATCCACTTGACTCCTACTGATGGTAAAATTAAATATATGATACATTCACTATTTTGTTTTAAAAAGAATAGTTTCTAGTTATAGATAACCATCCAAATGATTTTTTTTTGAAAAACTTAGGATGAATTATACAAACTAATCACCTCATATCATACTATAGTGTAAGTGAACCTTTATGTTGAAATTTAAAGATATAGATTATCATTCAATTACGAAACTCAAATCTAACAACCGGTCGAAAAGATTACATGAACAACACATAACCCACCTATGCTTGATTAAGTTAGACTAAGTTCAAGTATTCCCTTGATTTATAATTTTCAAACCAAGTGTAATATTAAAATAGTTGTGTTAACAAATTATTTATAATATTACTTAACAAGAATATCAATTCATAACAAATGTTCAATCTTTTCAAATCCAAACATGAGGATATGTGTTTAACCAATTTTCATGTAGCATACAAGAATTATTTTAACTATTTCTAGATTAAAAGTTATAAAGTTGCATGAAAAACATTTACAAATAAATGATAAAATCAAGAGTCTTTCAACATAACAAGATATACCATTTATAATTCTTGTATATTACTTTCAATTGTTTAAACACAATATTTCATCAAAGGATAACCAAGAATTAGTCATTATTTTAACATAAATTATCATATATTAATTCCAACCATCAAAAGTTTGTCAAGTTTCATCATTGGTTAAGGTGATATAAAGAGTTTTAGCTCATGAATATTATAAAAGATACACCAAAATAGAAGAATATAGCATTCATGTTTAATAGTAAGATAATCTAACCAAGCTAGATAATTATCATGATGCTAAGACTTCTTCTTGATGCTGTATGAAGGTTCAAGAGCTTCTCTTTCTTTACTTTTATGGATTATGAGAGTGAATGGTTGTGTTTTTCTCCAAGATTGTGCACATCAAATGAGCAACATGCATGGTCTTTATATAGGCTCACTATGCACAAGGCATGACCCATGCTGGTCCCCTTGTAGTACACCACGTGCTCCCTGATGTACCATTTGGCATATAGCTAGGCACGGGGCTTGTCTGGTCTTGGCATGGGCTGTGCTGGTCCCTCAACATTAAATGCGCATGCACTGATTTGTACTATTCTTGGCAGGCTTGATTGGCATGGGGCATGTCTGGCTGAGGCATGACCCTGTGTGTCTTCAAAAAGGGGGACAATGTACTGTGTACTTTATCTTGTCATCTTCTGAGGAGGCGTGAGGCATGTCTGCCTGAGGCATAGCCTCATGCTTAGCTGATGTATCTTCAGATGGAAATGGGGCATGCCTGACTGAGCCTTGGCCCATGCTTAGCTGACATACTTGCATTTTTCTTGATTTTTCTTTGTTTTTCTTCATGTTTGGTTTTCTAAGCTCATTTTTCCTATAAAAACAAATAGAGGTTTATTAGAACCGTTTCTCAATAATATTATCACGAAAATAACATGAATCGGGTATAAAATGATGCAATAAAGATGTATAAATAATTATACATCAAACATCCCCACACTTAAACCTTGCTTGTCCTCAAGCAAACTTAAATATAAAAATTTTCCAAATGGTAATAGATAACGAGACCGTAGCTATAACACCCCCAAAACGTTAAGGTGGTCTCGAAGAAAGACACACGGACAACCCAACCATCGGAGATCGTATGAATATATGTAGTGACATAGGAAAACATGGTTTGTATTTATGGGTTTTTTTTTATGAAAAATTACACGTTCTCACAATGTTCACTCACACTTGTCTTTATATCTGATCATACATGTAATGTTGTATGAATATGAACACTCTTGTCAAAATGCAACTTGTGAAAAATAAGCTTGTCGAGGGATCTAATCTCCACCAACTAATGTGAAATGTTGTATAAACGGAGAGGTAATATAAGTTGGTTTTTTGGTTTTCTGTTGTGAAGGTGTGGGTATGATTGGTGACTTAGAGTTATTTTATTTTGAAAGATGTGTATGTACAATCTTGAATCGGGAGCTTTTTGATTGTCTTCAATGTCTTGAGTTCAAAATTCCTTGCTCTCTTTATCACCTATTTTGTGGTGATTTACTTGAAACCATTTTTTCTTTGTTTTTTTTTCTCTCTTTTTTTAACATAAAATGTGTTGACCGAAATATGAAGATTAATTCTTGACTAGCATTGGTCATCCTTGAGACTTGACTTGAACTGGAAATAAAAATGGGGGTTGGCTAAATTTGAAAGGGTTGTTATATGGGAAGTTTTGAAGTGAAGTGGAGGATGTGGTTATATATGGTGTTTGAGGGAAGGGTTAAGTTTGGCTATATATTACCTCCATTTTTATGCAACATTTCGTTATGATCTCGAAAAGCATTCCCAACACAAGTTCTAAATCACACGAAACAAATGACTCACTCAATCCGTCAAAACGTAAGCGATGATATATTGTAGTAAGGCTTGAAGCTTTGCTCACGGAAACAGAGGGATTGGGTTTACACGCCACATTTTGCATAAAGTTTGTCTCCAAAAATACAAACCATATTTTCGGTTATCACATTAAATTAAAGTTGATTAGGTGGTTGGTTTGAACGAGCGCTTTTCGAAATACAATCTTAACATTTGGTTTTGTCAAAAATTCATTAAAAGGCTTAACGGTCTTTTATTTATTTATTTTTTATTAATATTCTTCTTCTTTTTTTTTTAATATTTGACATAAAAATTAAAATTTGAAGTGATTTTTCAAAAATATTTTATTGGACAAAACAAAGTTCAAGTAAACCCCTCCCCACACTTGAATCTCGCATTGCCTTCAATGTGAAAAGAAATAAGCATAAAGTGTGTTATAAAGTGTTAGGAGACAAGGTAAAATGAGACTCCCCTGAATTTCGTAGTACCCCAAGCGTGTGGTAGGTGCCCACAATAGCCTAAAATGCAAAAAATTCAAACAAACAAAACATTGATAGCATAAAAAGACAGTCCTACAAAGTCAGCCAACATAAACACAACTTAAAAGGTTTCAAAACTACAAGATCAACTAAAACTGGGTACAAAACAACATAAAAAAAGTACAAAAATAACGAAACGGAACGGCTAACGTTAGCAAAAGAAAACAACACACGGTTCGGCTATGCCTCCTCCGATCCCGACTTCCTGGCCATGTGTTGGCGTATAAAAGTGATGTCTTGTTACATACGTTGAAGCGTGGTCGCAAGCTCGCTAACCTGGTGAGAAGTTAATTGTGCAATTTCTAACGCCCGACGAGCTTTATTTGAGGCGATTCGAATGGCCGTCATGAGATCCGCCATGGAATGAGATGAAGGTGTGGTATCGCGCGGCTCAGAGCAGGGTGGAGAAAGAGGAGCAGAAGTGTTCTCATCATTTTGATCAAGTGCAACAGTTTGCATGGTGGCTTGAGTGGGATCATTCGGGTCCCAAACCTGACCATTAGAATCTTTAAAACGACGAATATGGCCTGGTAAGTCGGCAATCATCCCCATACTTGAACAGAGCTCAATGGTCAATATTTTTGTAGAAACCCCTACGGTGCCCTGAGTCGACACTCCATAGTTTTTATAAAGCTCGACAATCCAAAACCCACCAACTAATGGTGTTTTGCTCGAGGCGGCGGTGCAGTTGGTTTTGAACATGTGACAAAAAAGATAAGCGATGTTACACGGTTCTTTTGTTACCATGGAGTAAAGGGCAAAAAGGTCCCTTAATGTGACAACTCCCGCCGTCTGACCGCGCGCGGTAGCGGAACGTGCAAGAAGACGATGGATATACATATGTAAAGGGTCTTTCAGAGTCGTACTTTTAGTTGAACTTGGATTATGATCCCCTGTCCCAATCAATTCCCAGAATGCAGCTCGTTGATCACCACTACCGTGAAAATCCCAGGTTTCCTCGTCGGGAAAAGTATGTTTCGCATTGTAGAAAATAGGTTCTTCGATCTCATCGACTGTGTAAAGACCCAAATCAACTCCAAATTGGGCGATAGAGGAATTTCTCCACAAACCTCCTAGGCGAAACTTAATGACAGAATCGTCCCATGGGTCTAACTTTTGAATGTCGAAAGTGAACGAAGCTAAAAATTCCAAGGTAAGTTCATGAACGGATTGACTATCGTGTTCAAAAAGACGGCGCCACGAGCCCGTAACAAGCTCGTTGTAATGATCCACTTGACCGACTTGTCTTAAAGTTTCTTCACAAACCCGAAAGTTGGGTTCTTTACGATGATTGAGGAGGATGCGGAGGCGATCACGACAAAATTTCTCGTGATCGAGTTCGAAGACCAAGTACGCGTGCTCCATGGTCCTATAAACAACTAAAGTTAGCAAAGGAATACAAACAAAAACGGACAAAACTGTTCTTAAAAAATTCGATTCGGGGTGTGTGTCAAAAGGTTAATGTACAGTGAAGAACGGGCATGGATTTATAATTGAAAAGGATGCTCAAACTCATCCCAAATGAGGTGTATACCACGGATGTACACTGGACAGAACCGAACCCGAATCACTTTGGTAAAACGATTAATAAATAAGAGAAAACAGCTGTACAACTGAGATTAAAATTAAAATCAAGTTGATTTCGGGTGTATCATGAAAAGTTCGCATGTTGTTTGAACCGATTTCAAGGAACCCCCAATTCCTGAACCCTAAAAATTAAAATTATAAACCACTAAGGGACATACCTATGACGAAACGGAAAAAAGAAAAGGACTGGAGATGTCGAGTGTTGATGTATGCACAGGTGAAGGATGCAGGGTTCAAACAAATATTTGAAAGAGCGTAGGTGGGGTAATTTTTTTGTATTTTGAAAGAGATGTGCAAGTGTATGGGATGTATGGATGGAGAAAGAAACAAAACTCTTTTTTAAAAACTACCTATATTTATTTATTTAGTTTGTACAGATGTGAAGATGGGCATGGCCCGAGTCCAAGGTAGGCACGCCTCATGTTGGGTTGTTGCATATTGGATTTTTTTAACAGTACTAAGAGTGAAAAAAAAATGGGAACAAAGAGTAAAATACTAAACACCATAACATTTCATTAAAATAGTATACACGATTACACGCCGAGTGAGCCAAAACGACCAAAATTAGGCTCACAAATCCTAAATTACGAAATCCTAAAAAGAAAAAATTACACTAGAAATGAAACCTACTAGAGGATACTACAACCGAGATACTACATGAAACGACCCCTATCCATCCCGTACTAGGCGGGTGGAGGCGGAGTTGGAAAGTGAGCGGTGCGATTGACGGGCTCGTTGAGTTGGTTGCTAATGCGTGCGAGATCGGCGCGCAAGCGGTTGCGGTCAAGCGGTTCATGGAGTTGGTTAGTGAGGCTTGCAAAATCAGTACGCAACCGATTGAGTTTCTGGTCGAGATCGAGCGTACGCCTCTCGACTTGAAGATGGATTTAGAGCCTCATGAGCTCGACCTTTTGTCCTAACTCAACTAAACGCTTCTCGTTTGCAACACTAGCTTCCGCCACTTGCTTCATTTTCTCGAGCAAGTCGAGCAAGGTTTCTTCGGAAGTTGGCATACGTCTTACTTTAGTAGTTTTCTTAACCGGGCGCCATTCCATTCTCTTTCTCAGATAGTTTTTTTAGAAGTGCTTGAAGGTGTGAGTAAAACCAAAAGAAGCAACATGGATTTATAATGAAACATTGGCTTCAGGCATGACCCAAGTGTGTCAGAGGCACGCCCCATGCTGATGCACAATATCAAAGATTCAGACAAGGACGATTTGGCATTCAGCGATGATCAAGGAAAAGATTCCAATTTGACCAAGCCACATGCTTTGGATAAGGCATTCCCAAAGCTTGCCTTTATATGACAAAATTCAAACCTGTTCATATTTATCCTAAAGTAATTAACACCTTTTGAATTCGAAAGTAAACCCGATTATGCAAAATAAAGAAAATAACTTAATCGCTAAAAAATATAAATAAATAAAAATAAAAATTTGAAGCCTAGATATAAAAATAAAAATAAAAATTAATTCGAAACTAAAATTTCATTCAAAGATAACGGTTACATATCCGGGTGAGCCGAACACGGGAAAATACGGATCACGAAACATAAGTACATACTAGCATAAAAACGAAATTCCTAAAAAAGGTTTCCGCTGAACGGGTCGGTTGGGAACAACGGAATCGGGTAGTGCAAGGTGCGGCTTTCAAGTTCCTTGACCTGAGCTTTAACAGCCAGGAGCTCGTTCTTGAGCTTATTGATAGTGTCGGTCATCTCCACCACCCTCTTCTCGTTCTTGATAGCCGAACAACCGAGCTCTGTGATTTGAGCATTAGCAAAAGTGATCTCGTTTTTGACATCGTTGGCTGTCTTACCCACTTCGATGAGCTTTTGGCCATTCATCATCACCAAGCAGCTGAGATCCTTAACGAGTTCCTGCAGACGAAGCAACATTGCTGTCTGAGTTGCTTCTTTCGTTTCGGAAAGGGACTTCTTTATAATTGGGCTGTTAATGCTAGCTTTGGAAGACATGTTTTAGAGAATGGGAAAGGTGTGCATAAACAGAATGTGAAAATGGCTCTTTATAGCCAAAAATACATGTAGGCATAACCTCATGCCTGGAGGAGGCATGCCCCAAGCCTGCTCCACTGTTGTGTGCATTGATGAAAAAGCAACAAGTGCAACACATATCAAGGAAAATGATCTTCTGAAACATAAGACCAAGCCTATGCCTAGGCACCTTTGTCTTTTCTTACTTATTTGTTTATTTATTTATTATTAATAATAATAATTTTCTTATATATATATTTTTTTGTTTTTTAATTGTTACGCAAAACTTAAACTAACTATTTAGATTGATTCTTTTTTTTTATATATAACTACTTACAATTGCCTAGTTTTGATTTGGGTCTTGGCGAGACCCGAGCATTATTTATTCGTCTTTGGGATGGAGGTGAACAACCTCCAAAGTTAGCTTGGCCGGTTTGTCGAGATATTGTTTTAGGCGGTGGCCGTTAACCTTGAAATTGCTACCGTCATCATGTTCTACCTCCACGGTTCCGTACGGAAAGACTTTTCAAACCGTGTATGGGCCCGACTACCGAGACTTCAACTTTCTGGGAAATAAACGCAACCCAGAGTTGTAAAGTAAAACACGATCACCCGTTTTGAATTCTTTGTTTTCTTTCAAACGTTTATCATGTAACAACTTAGTGCGTTCCTTGTATATTGTGGAATTTACATAAGCTTGATTTCTCAATTCCTCTAGCTCATGAATTTGCATGAACCGAGTCTCGCTCGCATCGACTAAGTCGGGATTAACGGCTTTCAACGCCCAGTAAGCTCGGTGCTCCAATTCCACAGGAAGATGACAAGCTTTTCCATAAATCAACCTAAATGGTGTGGTACCGATAGGAGTTTTATGAGCGGTCCGCAAAGCCCATAATGCATCATCTAACTTTTCAGACCAAATCTTATGATTTTGTCCGACTGCTTTCTCAAGAACTTGCTTAATGCCCCGGTTAGTGACTTTAACTTGCCCACTGGTTTGCGGGTGGTATGGTGTTGAAAATCTGTGGTGGACACCATAGCGAGACAATGCCTTTTCCATCTGAGCATTGCAGAAATGTGTTCCATGGTCACTAATGAGTGCTTTCGGGACACCAAAGCGCGAGAACAATTTTTTTAGGAAGTTAACAACTACCCTAGCATCGTTGGTGGGTAAAGCTTGAGCTTCCACCCATTTTGAAACATAGTCGACTGCAACTAGGATGTACCGATTTCCAAACGAAGTCGGGAATGGTCCCATAAAGTCAGTCCCCTAAAAATCAAAAACTTCACAAACTTGTATACCCTTTTGAGGCATTTCTTCTCGTGCAGAAATGTTGCTTGCCCGTTGGCATGCATCACAAGATTTTACAAGGTCGTGAGCATCTCGAAAGATGGTGGGCCAGAAGAAACCGGCATTAAAAACCTTCTTCGCGGTGGATGTGACCCCATGATGTCCTCCCGTGGGTCCTTCATGACAATGTTGGAGGATTTTGGTTGCTTCATTTCCAAACACACACCGACGAACGACTTGATCGGCTCCGATCCTGAACAAGTGTGGATCCTCCCAAAAATAATGTTTGACATCGGAAAAGAATTTTCTTCTTTGTTGATGTGTCAAACCTTTGATCATGACCCCACTTGCGAGATAGTTGGCAATGTCAGCAAACCATGGACATTCCTCTTCGTTTGTTTGGATATACATAAGAAGTTTGTGGGGGAAATTGTCATTTATATGGGACCCCACTAATTCTTGTGAAGCTGGGCATTCCAAACGGGAGAGGTGGTCGGCTGCTACATTCTCGGCGCCTTTCTTATCTTTAATTTCAATATCGAATTCTTGAAGAAGCAGAATCCATCAGATTAATCGAGGTTTAGCATCTTGTTTGCTAAAAAGATATTTAATGGCAGCATGGTCTGTGTAGACAATGGTCTTGGAAAGGATAAGATAAGAACAGAACTTATCAAATGCAAATACTACCGCCAACAGCTCCTTCTCAGTGGTGGTGTAGTTTTCTTGAGCATCATTGAGAGTCTTGCTGGCGTAGTAAATAGGATGAAAGTGTTTATCCTTTCTTTGACCCAACACTGCCCCAACTGCGAAATCACTTGCATCGCACATGAGTTCAAACGGGAGTGTCCAGTCCGGAGCTACCATGATTGGGGCATCAACAAGCTTATCCTTTAAAAATTGGAATGCTTTTAGACATTCCTCGGAGAACACGAAGGGAGCATCTTTTTCTAGAAATTGTGTCATTGGCCGACTATTTTTGAAAAGTCTTTTATGAAGTGGCGATAAAAACCAGCATGGCCAAGAAAACTTAGAATGGATTTGACAGATGTGGGTGGCGGGAGCTTTGAAATGGTCTCGATTTTTGCTTTATCGACCTCAAGTCCTGCCTGGAATATCTTGTGTCCCAAGACAATGCCCTCTTTGACCATGAAGTGACATTTTTCCCATTTCAAAACAAGATTGGCTACTTCACATCTTGTTAACATTTTTCTCAAATTGTCAAGACAATGATCAAAAGAGTTTCCAAAAACAGAGAAATCATCCATGAATACCTCCATAGAGTCCTCGATCATGTCATGAAAAATAGCCACCATACAACGTTGAAAAGTGGCCGGGGCATTACACAGTCCAAACGGCATTCGCCGGTAGGCAAATGTACCATAAGGGCATATGAATGTCGTTTTCTCCTGATCTTCAGGGGAGATAGGAATTTGTAAGTATCCAAATAAACCATCAAGAAAATAATAATATCTCTTCCCTGATAGACGCTCAAGCATCTGATCAATGAAAGGAAGGGGAGAGTGATCTTTTCTTGTGACGTCGTTCAGTTTGCGATAATCAATGCAAACTCTCCAGCCTATGACAGTTCTCATAGGAATTAAATCATTCTTATCATTTGTTACCACCGTCATACCACCCTTTTTTGGTACCACCTGTACTGGGCTTACCCAATGGGAATTGGATATTGGGTATATCAATCCAGCATCGAGCAACTTAATGACTTCTTTCTTTACAACGTCTTGCATGTTTGGATTGAGACGTCTTTGATGCTGCACGACTGGTTTGAAGTCCTCTTCCATCAGGATTTTGTGAGTGCAAAATGATGGACTGATTCCTTTGATGTCCATGATTTTCCAAGCAATTGCTTTCTTATGGAGTTTGAGAACTTCAAGCAATATTTTCTTTTCCTCATTTGATAAACAGGAAGAGATGAAAACGGGTAATTGAGATTCACCATTAAGAAAGGCGTACTCGAGATGGGAGGGAAGTTCCTTAAGTTCAAGAACTGGTGGGTCTTCAACTGAAGGTTTTGCCTTTGGTTCCAATTTGCGGTCAACGGTCTCGTACGCATCTTGGTGTTCACTTGCCTCCTGATACTCAGTGGATTGCTCCTCATAGAGGATGGCGTATACTTTTTTCTCAATCAGCTGAGTGTTGCATGCTTCCTTTTCAATGGTTTCACGAAAGTGACAACTCACTATAGACTCACACAGTCAATATAATAAACTGAATAATCAGTGTGTTGCGGGTGTTTCATGGATCTGCCTATATCGAATGTTACCTCCTCATCTTCAACCCTTAATGTGAGTTTGCCTATGCAAACATCAATGAGAGCCCTAGCAGTGGCTAGAAATGGTCTTCCTAAGATGAGAGGTACCGATTTGTCCTCGTCCATATCGAGGATTACAACGTCGACCGGAAAAACAAATTTATCAATTTTTACTAACATGTTTTCAACTATGCCCCTAGGATACTTCACTGATCAATCGGCTAGCTGGATGCTCATGCGGGTTGGTTTAGGTTCTCCTAGTCCTAATTTAAAAAAAACCGCATAAGGCATCAAGTTAATGCTAGCTCCGAGATCAGCTAGGGCATTGCTGACAAATAAATCCCTATCAAGCAAGGGATGGTGAAACTCCCTGGATCGGTCTTCTTTGTCGGTAGCTTGTTTTGAAGGACAGCGGAGCATTCTTCATTCAGAGTTACATGTGACAACTCTTCCAAATTTCTCTTGTTTGTCAACACATCTTTCAGAAACTTTGCATATTTTGGCATTTGTGAAATTGCCTCGATGAAAGGAAGATTGATGTGTAATTGTTTAAAGAGTTCAAGAAATTTTCCATACTGGGCTTCCATTTTTTCTTTCTTAAGACGGTTTGGGTAAGGAATGGGTGAGACATATGGTTTTACTGGATCTCTGACTTGTGCGGTACTTGCTGGGACTTGCCGATCATGCACCTTGTCAGGAATCTCATTCTCATCATCAACTGGCTGTGATGGGGATACCACATCTTGAGTGGTTTTGCCACTTCTTAATGTTATGGCATTAGCCTGAGCATTTGGGTTTGTTACCGTGTTGCTTGGAAGACCACCGGGTTGTCTTTCAGAAAGCAACTGGGCTAGTTGACCCACTTGATTTTCGATGTTTTGTAAAGATGCCTTTTGATTCTTTAACTCCGCCTCATTCTTCTGGAACCTTTCTTCGGTCAATTTGTTTAAAGTTTCAGTACTGGCTAAGAGTCGTGTTAAAAGAATCTCCACAGTATCCCCACTGTTTGGGTGTTGACTGGTGCTTGGCCCTTGGTGGTGGTTTTGAGGCTTTGGTTGGGCTGGATGAGTTTGGTTAAAAGGACGTTTGTCAAACCCAGGCGGTGTTTGATTGTTTGCTCCATCCTTCCAACTGAAATTAGGACGATTCCTCCAACTAGGGTTATATGTGTTCCCGAAGGTGTTGTTTTTCGGCTCACGTAATCAACATCTTCGACCATCATGCTTTGCTGGCTATATTTCGTTTTGTGTTCACCCCCAAGTGTTGCACTTAGTCTTTGCTTTAACTAGCTCTGTTTGTAGTTGCTAAAACTACTTTGAGAGTGCTTCGAGTTGTGCAGTGACAAGAGTGTTGGAGTCAACATGGTGTATACCCTTGTGTGATGGGGTTGATCGTGGTGGGTTGTATGCGAAGCTTTTCTTGGCTGCTTTCTCTAGAACCTCGAATGCTTCGTTGGGAGATTTGGTGTCGAGATCTCCACCGACGATTGATCAATTGCCTGCTTGTTTTGGCTAGATTGGGCATCAAAGAATGTTTGAACTTGGAGCCATTTGTTCAACCCATGGTGTGGGCATCTTCTTAGCAAGCCCTTGTATCTCTCCCAAGCTGCATGCAGTGACTCGTCATCGTCGGTTCTGAATCCGGTGATGATGGCTCGGTACTTTGCGGTTTTGTCTGGTGGAAAGTATTTTAGGAGGAATTGTTCCACCATCTGGTCCCAATTGATAATGGTGCCAGATGGCAGTGACTCTAGCCAATCCAAGGCATGGCTTCGAAAAGAGAATGGAAAGAGCTTGAGCCTAATTTGGTCCTCAGAGCAGTTTTCGATCTTGAAAGTACCGCATATTCGTAAGAATCGAGAGATATGAGACAAGGGATCTTAATCGAGAAGCCCATGGAATTGAACAGGATTTTCCACCATATGAATGATGTTGGATTTGATTTCGAAGTTTACAGTGATTTCCGGTGGTGCCACGCCACTTCCATAACCTTCGAGGGTCGGCTTGCCGTATTGGTTCATGTTAGGTTCGTTTTCTCGCCCATTTTGTTCCGCCATGTTTTGTTCCGTTATGGTTTCTTCAGTTGTTTCGTCCGCAAACGCCTCGTTTTCTATTGTCTCAGCTACTACACGTGAACGGTTGCATAACCTTTGGTGAAGGTGACGTTCGGGTTCCGAAAGTGGTGAAACAAGCTCAGGTGCGGGCGTGGTGGACATTCATTACTTAAGAAAATAAATAAAAAAACTAAACAAGTAAAAGTGAACTACAAGTAAAGCGGAAATAAATAATTTAATTTTTTTTAATAAATAATTAGACTAAAACTAAATAAACTAATTACTTTTTTAGACTAAAACTAGATAAACTAAAATGAACAAAATTTAATTTTATTTTTTTTAACAATTATAAACAACGATTAAAATAAAAAACTAAGATTAGTATTAAAATTTTACCGTGTTCCGGCAACGGCGCCAAAAACTTGATGTGGTGTGAGATATATATATTTTTATTAAAGATTTTTCACACTTTGTCGGGTTTTAAAAATGGTTTTCACCTAGACTTAACCACACACACAAAAGGCAAGTGTACCCGTCGTGTGGTAATATAGGAACGGCGAGAACCAGGTATCAATCCATGGACACATAAATTTTAATATCAAACCTTTGTAAATATAATAACCGTGAGAAATGAGCTTAATTGATTTGTTTTTAAGATTAATTTTTTAGAAAAACTCGTAACAATGAATTAAAGCAAGTAACATGATAATGGAGATAAACAAGAATTAAGAAGCTATCACCTTAACTTAGAATCCACTTGACTCCTAATGATGGTAAAATTAAATATATGATACATTCACTATTTTGTTTTAAAAAGAATAGTTTCTAGTTATAGATAACCATCCAAATGATTTTTTTTGGAAAACTTAGGATGAATTATAAAAACTAATCACCTCATATAATACTATAATGTAAGTGAACCTTTATGTTGAAATTTAAAGATATAGATTATCATTCAATTACGAAACTCAAATCTAACAACCGGTCGGAAAGATTACATGAACAACACATAACCCACCTATGGTTGATTAAGTTAGAGTAAGTTCAAGTATTCCCTTGATTTATGAATTTTCAACCCAAGTGTAATATTAAAATCGTTGTGTTAACAAATTATTTATAATATTACTTAACAAGAATAAATTCATAACAAATGTTCAATCTTTTCAAATCCAAACATGAGGATATGTGTTTAACCAATTTTCATGTAGCATACAAGAATTATTTTAACTAATCTAGATTAAAAGTTATAAAGTTGCATGAACAACATTTATAAATAAATGATAAAATCAAGAGTCTTTCAACATAACAAGATATACCATTTATAATTCTTATATATTACTTTCAATTGTTTAAACATAATATTTCATCAAAGGATAACCAAGAATTAGTCATTATTTTAACATAAAATTATCATATATTAATTCCAACCATCAAAAGTTGTCAAGTTTTATCATGGGTTAAGGTGATATAAAGAGTTTTAGCTCATGATAATTATAAAAGATACACCAAAATAGAAGAATATAACATTCATGTTTAATATTAAGATAATCTAACCAAGCTAGATAATTATCATGATGCTGAGACTTCTTCTTGATGCTGTATGAAGGTTCAAGAGCTTCTCTTTCTTTACTTCTATGGATTATGAGAGTGAAATGGTTGTGTATTTCTCCAAGATTGTGCACACCAAATGAGCAACATGCATGGTCTTTATATAGGCTCACTATGCACAAGGCATGACCCATGCTTAGAAGGGGCATGGCCCATGCTGGTCCCCTTGTAGTACACCACGTGCTCCCTGATGTACCATTTGGCATATAGCTAGGCACGGGGCATGTCTGGTCTAGGCATGGGCTGTGCTGGTCCCTCAACATTAAATGCGCATGCACTGATTTGTACTATTCTTGGCAGGCTTGATTGGCATGGGGCATGTCTGGCTGAGGCATGACCCTGTGTGTCTTCAAAAAGGGGGACAATGTACTGTGTACTTTATTTTGTCATCTTCTGAGGAGGCGTGAGGCATGTCTGCCTGAGGCATAGCCCCATGCTTAGCTGATGTATCTTCAGATGGAAATGGGGCATGCCTGACTGAGGCTTGGCCCATGCTTAGCTGATAGACTTGCATTTTTCTTGATTTTTTTCTTTGTTTTTCTTCATGTTTGGTTTTCTAAGCTCATTTTTCCTACAAAACCAAATCGAGGTTTATTAGAACCGATTCTCAATAATATTATCACGAAAATAACATGAATCGGGTATAAAATGATGCAATAAAGATGCATAAATAATTATACATCATCCAACCAAATTAAAAGCTAAAATTAATTAAAGCCCAACCAAATTAAAGTCCAAATCGAATAAAATCATTGCTCATTGTTCCTTGAAGTTGGACGCTTGGTTTAGGCCAGAAATCAACATTCAACAAAACAAGTCAGCAATTGCTTCCACCCTACACTTCCCCGAACACCAGCTGCCCTCCTCTGGTCACTAGACCTCCACCCTACAGCCGAGTAGCCGACGTCCGATGCTCCCTCAATCCTTCTTCTACTATTCGATTTCTACTTGTTCAATTTAGGTGTTCTTCAACTTTAATCTAAAATTGTAAATGTAATTTGTTTATATAAGTTGTTAATTTGGAATTGTTTATGGGCGACATAATATTTGAATGATTGGTTATGATTTACTAGATATTTGGTTAATGTAAATTGGAAATTGGAATTGATTAGAAATTTGGGTTGTATGTCTAAACTAAAATTAATTAGAGATTTAGGGCTTATGTGTAAATTGAAGTTGATTTTGGGTTTATAGTTTAAATTTTGTTTGTTCTATGAATAAGGAACTTTGAAGATGAAACGGAAAAATCTTAGTACCAATATTTTTAAATGAAAAAATAAATAAAATTATAATATCGGTCCAACATCAAGTTAAAAAAATATTGTATGAAATTACGGTAAAAAATATTTGAACGTTACCATTTAGTTATTGGTCTAGATCCGCCACTGTGTAACGCTCCCCTAACTATTTTAGCTTTATGCTAATAGAATAGGGCCTTATTTATTTTTCCGAGTATTTTGGTTGTTACCAATTAGAAATGAGCTTAAGTTATTTATTTTATATTTACAATGGTTGTTGCGATGTTCTATTTACATACAAGAATTGTGATTTTGCCTCATTGTATACATATAACAAAAAAACTAGTGTATTGCTCACCAACATTCGTGCTAATTAAATCTATTTTTATGCATGCTATAGGTTTACTTTTAGGTTGATTATGAATTTGGAAGATTCATCACTTAGGTGTTGTTCGTTTTTTCAGAGGTAAAATGTCTGCAGTCCGCGGACCACATTTGCCAACATCTGTAGCAGAAGAGGTGGACCAAAACTCTGCAGTCTGCAACAAGAAGACTGCTTGTTTTTAACATATGCAGACTGCTAAAATAAGTTGACATTTAAATACACTGAAATTTAAATAAACTGAAATATAATAAATAAGGTCTTCAATATCCAAATTTAAATAATATTCAATAACATTGAAATATCATTCATAATACCACAAACATTTTTTAAATCATTTATTCCGTACTTTGCATTAACTGCTTAGAAATTTCATCTCGTAATTGAGTCATATATTCCCGATCTGATGCAGTGCCAAGTGCTTCAACCTCGTCTTCATCAGCAACAATTTGCCCACGACTAATTCCAATTGACACATTGGGTTGATCGTATTGTGTAAACAACTCATCGTCCAAACCCTATTTCCTAATAAAATTATGTAGCGCGAAACATGCAACGGTAACGTTCCTTTGTGTTTCCAATGGAAATGGTGCCATCCTCTTCAATATAGGGAATCTTGCTTTCAAGACACCAAAAGCACGCTCAATGACGTTTCGAAGTTTTGCATGTGCATGATTAATTTTTTCTTTATTGGTTAACGCACGTCTCCGACGAAAACCTCCAAGCCAATACCTCACATTACGATATGGAGCCATAAATCCTCGTATGTGTGCATACGCGGCGTCACAAAGATAGTATTTCTCTGTAAATATTACAATTAATTACAATATTAAACTAACATAGAAATAATTAACAAACAATAAAAATACCTGATGGTGGAAATGGGAATGGCGCATGTGGATCTGATAATGCTTCTGATAATATTCGAGAATCATGTGCTAACCCTTCCCATCCGGCCACAATAAAAGTGAAAATCATGTTAAAATCATAAATTGCTAATACGTTTTGATAACAATCACCCTTTCCTCTTCCTCTATATAAATCTTGTTGCCTAGTAGGAACAACAGCATGTATCAAGGTCCCATCTAGTGCACCAACCGCTTCTTTAAAAATCTTTCGTAGCCTCTTGTTATGTCCTGGAATGTTTGGATTCGGATTGAAAGAAGTTGGTACTATCATATCCTTGGCGAAGAGCATCATTTTATCCAACACTTCATGAAAGAATTTATGAATTGTTTGCTTTGAGTGCTGAAATCTACACTTGATAACCACGTAACGTTGGTTATGGCCGATTATCATAAAAAACGTAGCCATTTTTCCTCAACCGAAACATGTTTACTATCCTTTAACGAATAATTTGTTCTAAAATGTGCACATAGTCGGACAAATGATTCACGGGACATGCGTAACAATTCAAGGCATTGTTTGGGATTTCCTTGCAATAACTCTAACGTGTATTTATGTCCCGTCATTTCCGAATCATTGTCTTGTTTTCATTTCAAACCCCTCTTCCAAAAAGAGTGGATATACAAGTACATAACAACTACCATAAGTATTTTCTCATAATTATTCATTATGAACCTGTTAATAAAACATAAACAACCATGTCACATAGCCATAAAATAACATACAATGTGTTCAACATAACCAAAAAGCATAGAAAGTTTTCAACATAACTAAAAAAACATACACCAAAAGCAAATAATATTTTCAACAAAACAAAAACTACTTCATAAGTCCTAAAATTTTAGCCGTCATCTCGATCCACCCGTTTTACACGTCGGGAATATTTGGCAATGCCATCCACGCCTCTCTCATGTTCGTGGACATTCCAAAAATATGAAAAGCAACCAAATATAGAAGGTCCGTCAGCTCTAACCCAACCAAATTTAACTTCTCAGAACATTCAACAACTGTTGTAACTACCGGGCGTTTTTTTTGAGGTTTTTCTCTAGTCAAATGTCGCAAAGCATTTCGCATGTCAAGTACTAAATCCTCAAAAGTGACATCTGCTGATGATTTTGAGGTTTTAGCCCTTTTGGGAGTAGGCTCGGGAGTAGGCCCGGTAGTAGGATTAGTGCCGGCATCATCTTCTGTGTCGACAAAAATGTTGTCCATAATCATTAGTTGTTGGACCGATTGGAGCCGATGACAAGAGGATGATCCAACCACTAATGTTTGGGTTGAGGTCCACTTGCGATTCCCCGTGGCAATATTATCATCAAACAGTTGTGCACAAAGTTCCGAAAATGCTAATGGAGTTGTTTTAAAGGATGCAGTTTTCACATGCCCCTAAAAGATTAATGGTAGATGTTAAAAAATAAACTAGGGGTGGACCTTAAGGTAGAGATAGATGTTAAAAGATAAAAATATATGAACATACCTTCTTAAATTCTTCCCATTCCTCGTTCGTTAAGGTAAAGGTATTTGTTTGAGGGTTGTAGATGTTGCTGGTTTTGTTTTTCAAATACACTCATCCTATGTATTTGGCTTTAAGATTATCATAGGCGTTTTTCACTTGTTTTTGAGATAAATCCAACCCAAACTTTTCCTTAAGAACACTTATTACCTTAGCCCATGAGTTTTTGTGCAAACTCAACCCTTTTTTACCCACGGTGTTTATCTCTTCAATGCAAGTTTCTAATAAACATTTTATTTGTTCATTCGACCATTGTTGTTTCTCTCCCATTTTTATAATCAACTAACAAGAAACAACAATTCTATTCAAACAACAATTCATCGAACCTAAACTTTCTACAAACTTTATTCAACAACAAACTCATAACAATATTCTACAAACTAATAACAATCTAACAAAACTAACAAAAACCTTTAACAATTAACAAAAAGCTACAAACTTTATTCAACAACAAACTCATAGCAATATTCTACAAACCTAAACTTTCTACAAACTAATAACAATCTAACAAAACTAACAAAAACCTTTAACAATTAACAAAAAAACTTCAAACTTTATTCAACAACAAACTCATAGCAATATTCTACAAACCTAAACTTTCTACAAACTAATAGAAATCTAACAAAACTAACAAAAACCTTTAACAATTAACAAAAAACTACAAACTTTATTCAACAACAAACTCATAGCAATATTCTACAAACCTAAACTTTCTACAAACTAATAACAATCTAACAAAACTAACAAAACCTTTAACAATTAACAAAAAACTACAAACTTTATTCAACAACAAACTCATAGCAATATTCTACAAACCTAAACTTTCTACAAACTAATAACAATCTAACAAAACTAACAAAAACCTTTAACAATTAACAAAAACTACAAACTTTATTCAACAACAAAGTATTAACAATATTCTACAAACCTAAACTTTCTACAAACTAATCAAAATCTAACAAAATTAACAAAAACCTTTAACAATTAACAAAATTAACAAAAAAACTAACAAAATCTAACAATCTAACAAAATCCAACAAAACTAACAACAAACTAACAAAATCTAACAATCTAAACTTTAACAATCTAATACACTTATGGAATTAAAACAAAAGGTAATTAGATTATAGCAATGGTGGTGGAGGAGGAGGAGTATCAAACCTGGAGAGAGAGAAGAGAGGTGGAGCGGCGGCGGTGTCTGGGTTGCAGCGGCGTGGGAGCGGCGTGGGAGCGGCAGCGGTCTTTGGGTTGCAGCGGTGGAGGAGTTGGGCGGCAGTGGAGAGGAGGAGAGGATTAGGGTTTGGGAGTGAGATGTAGAAGAAGAAGTGGAGAGGTAGGGTTTGGGAGTCTGATATTTTTTGGGAGTCTGAATAGGTGAGAAGAAATGGGGTAGAAGATGTGAGAAGTAGCAATACCAACACTTCTAGGAGAAGAGGGCACGCAGACGTTTTTTATTGAAACGTCTTCGAAAAAACAAACACACTGCAGAGCCCAACGTCTGCGCGCCCTCTTCTCAGTGCAGACAAAAGAGGTGGAGAAGTGCTTTTGAGGAAAAACAAACAACACCTTAGATTATACCTTAAGGTATTCTAATAAATTAAATATTGTTGTAATTGTTTGTATTTTGTTATTTGAACAAGTTGTACTCGAGTTATTGAATAAAATGAATAAAATAAATTAATTATTGTCACTTAATAGTGTCATTGTGTTCATGTCCAATCAAACGTCTCGTCCCGACATGTTCCGCCGCCTTTTGATCGGGGTATGACAAGAACAAATCGAATCTACAATGCATAACTTCTTTGAAAGACCAATTTGATACACACAAACCAACTTAAAGATTAATACAAACATGCAATCAGATACATCACAAGATTATGATAAAGAACTTTGAAGAAATAACACCATCATAAGTGAACATATATAACAAACCAATCAACAAAGATTAGCGAAATTATTTTTATGCGATTCAATAGTACGAGGAATCATAAGAGGTGAAGGTGGAGATGGAGATTGTGGGGTGAAGAGGTATGTACCAGCCTCAACACCGAGCGAGGCGGGTCAACCCACAAGATATAGACAAGAGGCTTGAAATCAAGATATTATGAAGGCACAAGGCCAAAACCTATGCGCATGGCGCATATCACATATGCTCACGCATATCACATATGCTCATGCATCACATGCTCAGGCATCACATATGCTCAGGCATCACATATGCTCACGCATCACATATGCTCACGCGTACCACATGCTCACGCACCATATATGCTCACGCATATCACATCTGCGCGTGACGTATCCGCGCGTGACGCATATCACATGCTTGTGCATATCACATCTGCGCATGAAACATCTGCGCGTGAGAATAAAGAGAAGACCTCGCGCATCCTCAGGATAGGCGCATATCACACATGCACATAATCAACCTCGTCCTTATCCAAATCAGGATTAGGGCAACCTTGATTGTGCACGTCAAACAACCTTCCAGAAGGTATCTTTTTAAGGAATAAGAATATGCTGATGTTGACAGCTGCCAATGAAAGGTGGACAACTCAGCAAAACCTATGTGCAATAATCAATGAAAAAGCACCAGGTGTCCCAAGGACACGTGGCGCGAAGCAATAGGAGGAGGCCAAAAAGGCCCTAATTGGGTCTGAGCCCAATCATTGGAAACCCTAGCACTATAAATACCACATCAACTCCACAAGGAGAGGCACACCCAATTACACAGTATTCAGCTATATTAAGCAATACACTCCAATTTCCTTACTCTCAGATTATTATCTTCTCCTACAAACTCTTATTCTCACACCGGAGGGTTACCCCAAAGAGGACCCCTCTGTCCCTTTCTGAGGGGTAAGTTTACGGTGCTGTTCATTTTGTAGGTGGAAGAATCCAGATCCCAGAGATCCATCGGTGAAATAGCATAATCACACCCGAGGAAAGTTGATCGTCTACCAGTGAGTCGATCCACGTTTCTTCATTGGCGCTATCACCTGTTACAACGGCAACAAAATCTCATCAGATCTCTAAAAAAAAAAATTTTCACCATGGTTTCTGGTGTTCGTAACAGCGATCAAGTTCTGGAGGATGTTGAGCGTGAGGATGTTAATGAGGGACAGCAGTTTCTGAGGGTGCCGCGTGATTCTACGCGCACCACCAGTAACCATCCCTTCATCACAACTCCTCATGGCCAGACTGAAACTCCTCCAGACGATCTCACGTTCCAAAATCTTACCGGCGCGAAACAAAAAGGACCAATGGGTCCAGAAAATGAAACCAATGACCCTAAAGAATGGCTCATAAACGAGCAACGACGTCTAATGGACAAGTACAATGAGCTGGTCAAACACAAAAAGTTAGCCGACTTAACACAAAGGCAAGCGCTTGATAAGCAAACCGTTCATGGAACAAAAAGGGTGCTCGCGCATGAAGATGGTCACTCTGTTCACACTGAACACGCTGAGTTTAGTGATGAAGAAGTGCACAGCATCAGGAAGACGCGAGATACTCATGCAGGAGGCTCACAGCTCCGCGCGCACATGAACATGGCGCCTGGAGCCAGAGCCGATCTGGATCTGCACACACCGTACAGCCCACCAGTGAAAGGGCAAGTGGACGTAACCACACCGTACATGCCAGCCATCTTAGTGAAACATTCAAAATTCACTGAGCGCATCGCGAAGGCCCCCATTCAGCACAAAACCAAGATGCCAAGTAGTTTGGGCAAATATGACGGCACAACAGATCCAGACGATTTCTTACAAGGTTTTTACAACACTGGAAACCTAGAAAGCTGGACGATGCCAACATGGTGTCACATGTTTGCTCGCTGCCTCACGGGCGCGGCGCGTGTCTGGTTCGAAAGCTTGCCGACTGGGCAAATCGATGGGTTCGAGGAACTATTGGAAAAGTTCCAAGCTCACTTCGTACAGCAGCGCAGACACACGCGCGACCCTGATGACATCATGCACTGCGTGCGCAGGAATGATGAAACGATCGAAGACTACATAACTCGTTTCAATCAGGAGTCTCTGGCAATCGGAGGTATCACTGAGCAACTATTGCGCGTGGCCTTTATACAAGGCGCGCGCAGTGATCAACTCCGCCGAGCTCTCGTGAGCAGAGATGGCATGCCCACCACTTGGGCCAAGCTAATGGAAGCATCGTGAGTCTTCGCGAGAAATGAAAAACAAATTGCCCAAGATAGAGCGAGAGAAAGAGGGCATCAAGCAGAGGCACCGCGCAACAACGAAAGAAGGGGCAAACAGAACTCTGTATGGTCCAGGTTGCAACCAACCAGTTTTTCTTCCGCAGAAAAGCAGGCGCAACCAAGCTCACCCCAGCCCCAAAAAGACGTTCGTAATCGCGGGGAGGGTGACAACAGGGAAGGCGGCAGAGATCCTAATAGGCCTCTGCCAAGAATATGGACTCCCCTAACTAAAACGCCTTCACAAGTGTTAAGCACTGAGAATGTCCAGTTCAAAAGCCCCAAGCCACTACACCATAAGGGACCATCAAACAGTGGCAAGTATTGTGAGTTTCACAAGTCCACAGGATACAACACTGATGCATGCCACCACTTGAAGGATGCAATTGAAAAAGATGTGAAATCAGGCAAGCTGGCTCACCTGGTGAAAAACTCAAGACCAGAAAATGAACAACCAGGAGCCTCTGCCAGTAAAAAGTTCAAAAGAATCTGTGTAGCCGAGGGAGGAAGGCAAGGGCAAGGATCAAGAAAGAGAAACGCGCAAATCCAAGGAGATTGGCGCGAGCAACAAGTAATCTTCCCAAGAATCAGGGGAGGCCCTTCTATCAGCAGTCCTCTTGTCATCACTACACACATTGCTCATTATGAAGTGTCAAAAGTCCTAGTGGACACTGGCAGCGAATCAGACATCATGTATGAGCAATGTTTCAGGAAGCTGGATCCAGCAGACCAAGCAAGGCTTGAAATTGTGAATGCACCAATCTCTGGTGTTTCAAATGAAATCATTCATCCCCTAGGTCAAATACAATTTGAGCTAACTATGTGGGATGACAAACACAAGCGAGCCGAAGTTGTCAACTTCCTGGTCTTGCCCACCACTTCTTGCCACAATATGATCTTGGGTAGGGAAACGATTGCCCAATTCAACGCCATACCATCGCCAGCGCACGGCGCGTTGGGGTTCCCAACACCAACAGGTGTAACTTTTGTATACCAGGATCATTTGTGTGCAGTGACAAGTACTCCGCGGGAGGGGAGAATGAAACTTCCAATGGCAGACAACGCGCCAGAGGAATGGATTCTCAACCCAAAATTCCCGGAGCAGAAAATCACAATTGGCGCAACGATATCAGACGACACGAGGTTGAGAATGAAAAGATTGCTCACAGCATATATGTCGGTCTTCGCGTGGCAACACTCTGATATGACTGGGGTTCCGCGAGACCTGGCGCAACATTCTCTCAACACGTTCAAGTCTGTAGAGCCAATTGCTCAAAAGAAGAGAGTCATGGGGGATGAGAAGGCGAGGGCCATGAATGAGCAAGTTGAGGATCTATTGCGCGCAAACATCATCCGCCCGATACGATACCAGACATGGGTAGCCAATCCTGTGATGGTAAAGAAAAGTAACGGGTCGTGGAGGATGTGCATTGACTTCAAGGACCTCAACAAAGCATGCCCAAAAGACTGTTACCCCCTCCCAAACATCGACGCAAAGGTGGACTCCGTGGCGCCATTCAAGCTCAAATGTTTCCTGGATGCCTACAAGGGCTATCACCAGATTCAAATGGCACCACAAGATGAGGACAAGACTGCCTTCAGAACCGACAAGGGTGTTTTTTGTTACACAAAAATGCCCTTTGGTTTGAAGAATGCGGGAGCCACCTACCAAAGACTTATGGATGCCGTTTTCAGCGAGCAAATTGGGAGAAACCTAGAAGTCTACGTGGATGATTTGGTGATCAAAAGCAGGGAGGAAAAACAAATGCTCAAAGACATCGAAGAAACCTTTGGGCGCCTAAAGGAAGTTAACATGAAGCTCAATCCGAGCAAATGCACTTTCGGCGTACAAGAGGGAAAATTTCTAGGTGTAATGGTCACCAAGGATGGTTTCAAGGTGAACCCTGAGAAGGTGGAGGCCATCCTTGACATGCCCTCGCCATCCACCATGAAAGAAGTCCAGAAGCTGAATGGTAGATTGGTATCAATCAACAGGTTCCTAGCGAACCATGCAAGCAAATCTACCCCATTTGTCAACACATTGAGAAATTGCTTAAAGAAAAGCCAATTCAAATGGACTCCTGAGGCCGAGCAAGCTTTCAGTGAGATAAAAGAATGTTTGATAAATCTGCCCGCGCTCACAGCTCCACTTCCTGGTGAAATTTTGACATTGTACCTATCAGCAGGAGAGCGCGCCATCGGCGCAGTATTGTTGGTGGATCGCAAGGGAATCCAAACGCCAATATACTATGTGAGTCGGGTGCTGACAGATCCTGAGACGCGCTACTCCATCATGGAAAAGTTAGTTTTATCACTAACACATGCGTCGCGCAAGCTACATAGATATTTCAATGGTCATCCTATTGAAGTTCTAACTGGTTACAACATCCAGCAAGTCTTGCGGCGCCCCGCGCTCTCGGGAAGGCTAACAAAATGGGCGCTGGAATTAGGAGAGCACACGATCGCCTATAAGCCCCGTCCAGCAATAAAGGGACAAGTCTTGGCTGATTTCATTGCAGAAATCCCCGAAGGAAAAATTGAAGAGGCTCAGCGCGAGGTAGACCCTCCGCGAGCCAATGATGAAGAAAATGTTTGGAGATTATTCACGGACGGAGCTTCAAACAACGAAGGATCCGGCGCAGGCCTCAAGCTGGTGGATCCAGAGAATCAGGAATATACTTACGCCATCAGGTTGGACTTCAAGAGCACCAACAATGAAGCTGAGTATGAAGCCCTGCTGGCTGGCCTGCGCATCGCGCACAAATTCGGAGTTAAAAAGCTAGAGGCCCATGTTGATTCATACTTGGTAGCAGCACAGGTCAATGGCCTTTATGATGCCAAGGAGAACACCATGCCTCTGTATCTAGAGCAGGCGAAAAAGCTCATCGAGCAATTTGACTGCTTCAGAATCATTCATATTCCGCGCAGTGAAAACAAATCTGCCGACGCGCTGAGCAAGATGGCATCAACCAGCTTCGATCACTTTGGCAAAGATGTCAGGGTAGAAGTAATGAGCAACCCGTTGGTGGGAGCGAAGTCTGTCCTTGTAACTCATACAACCCCTTCATCATGGATAACTCCAGTAATGGAATTCTTGAAGGAGGGAAAAGTACCGGACGATCGCGCACAGGCGAGGAAGATAAGACACAAGTCGCAGAACTATGAACTGCTTGATGGTACACTATATCGACGCTCTTATCTTGGACCGTTCATGAAATGCCTAGATGCTGAGGAAGCAAGCTATGTGATCAGAGAGATACACGAAGGAATCTGTGGAATACATGCTGGCCCGCGCATGGTGGTTACCAAGGCAATGAGCGCAGGTTACTATTGGCCAGGCATGTACTTGGACGCTTTAAAAGAGATCCAAAAATGCAAAGCGTGTCAGAGCTATGCGCCAAACACCATGCGGCCAAAGAACAACTTGATTCCGGTGACCTCCGCATGGCCTTTCCACAAATGGGCCATCGATATTGTGGGACCCCTACCGCAAGCACAAGGGCGAGTAAAATTTTTGGTAGTGGCAGTAGACTATTTCACAAAATGGGTTGAAGCCAAGCCACTAGCAAAAATCACAGCCGAAGCGATGAAGCAGTTTATTTGGAGCCACATCATATGCCGTTTTGGCTTGCCCATGGAAATTGTGAGCGACAATGGCAAACAATTCACTGACAGGAAGATATCCAGCTGGCTTAAGGAATTGCGCATCAACCAAATCTTCACTTCAGTATACCACCCTCAGGGGAATGGCCAAGTGGAGCGCGCGAACCAAAGCTTGTTAAATGGGCTGAAGAAAAGGTTGGAGGGAGAATCCCATTCTTGGGTCGAAGAGCTACCTAATGTCCTGTGGGCACACAGGACATTAAGCAAAACCAGCAATGGCGAATCCCCGTTCAGCCTAACCTATGGAACGGAGGCTATGATTCCAGCAGAAATTGGATGCCCATCCCATAGAGTGCTCATGATGAACAAGATTGATAACGAGCGCGAAAGGAGGTTGGATCTCAACTTACTTGAAGGGCGCAGAGAGGCGGCTATCATCAGTGAAGCCAAGTACAAGAAAAAACTGGAAAAATATTACAATCAGCGCGTGAAAGAATGCCACTTCAAGAAGAATGATGTTGTCCTTCGAAACAATGAAGCTAGCCGCGCGATACCCCCAGGAAAGATGTCCCCCAATTGGGAGGGACCTTATCAAGTCTCGGAAGAATTGGGAAAAGGCGCATACGCTTTAAAAGATTTGAATGGAAAGAAGATCCCGCGCGCATGGAACGCGGCACAGCTTAGAAAATGTTTCATGTAAAAATTGTCAAATTTGTAATCAAGGCTCTTTAAGCCATTATGAATAATGATACGCGCTACCTTCTCTTAATGTGGATTCTATTACCTTTTGCATACATGTTTCACACTTCCCTTTATTAATTTTGAGCAATATGACAACATTGTATTGACATCAAAACAAAAAATAAAACGAAGTAAAACATACATGCGCGAGCTTCAAGCTCAAACGCGTTAACGAGTCTTAACTCTAAAACGTCAGGGCCTTAGCCCAATAATATGAGCCTTAGCTCAGGGCCTTAGCCCAATAATGTGAGCCTTAGCTCAAATCACTCACAACATCCATCCTACATGCTGCGCAGCCTGACCATAAAAATACCTAAGCACAACTAAGGCAAAGCAAATGCCAAAACATAGTTGTTAAGGTCTCAGGTCGAGGTCGCGCATGAAATTGTAATGGATATCAGAGTAACACATACTGACACGTAAAGGCTAAAAAACTCATAATTCCCTATAATAAATGCGCGATAACGTCGCGCAAAAGAGGAATAATGAAGCGCCAAAGCACGTGTCAACATAGTCAGGATATTGCAAAATCACTTACAATATGACAAGGATTAAGTATAATAATTTCCTTACAACCTTGTTCTTATTTCAACGTGCAAGCATATCTTATATTCAACAAGCAAACATGCAATATAAAGAGATGAATGGGGAATGCGCAAGATGCGAATAAGGGAAAAACAAAATTTCATTCCAAAGCATTGAAATTTACAAGTTTACAAGATGATGAGATACAAAACTACAAATAAAAAACAAAAAACATGAAGGGCTTCTCAAGTCTCCACGTCGACGTCAACCTCTTCATCGTCCTCATCACCGCCCTCAGCATCTAGCGCAGCCCACTCCTCGTCATCTCCAAACTGACCATAGTCAAGATGTTCGTCCTGAATGGAGTCGCCTTCTATCACAATAGTGTCAGGAGCGGGTCCTTTGGCCACGCCAGAGCCGCTAGCAGGGGCAGCATTCCCCGCGCCATCATCGCCGCCACCAGCCCCTTCGCACTCGTCAAGTAATTTCTTTAGCGCGCCGAGATCGGGCTGGTCAGCAAGCGCAGATATCTGCAAATCATAAGGAAAAATATGAGTACAAAAAGACTTGGAAAATAAGTCAACATAATCTCATTAAAGTTAAAATACCTGCGCAAGGATGGGAATGGGAGTATTCAAATACTTCTCCCCCATCTCGGCCATGTCCGCGCAGGCAACGTCGAGCTGATAAGGGTAGTCGGATAGGTTCTTCTTCAACATGCTATATTCACAGCCATCCTTAAACCCTTCAGCTCGACCCACCAAGCGCGCGGCAGCGTTGCAATCCATCACAAGGGCCTGAAACTCGTCTGAGTATTTCATCGCGTAAGCGCAACGAGTCATACCCTGTGAGATTAGCCATTGGCGATCCTGCGCGAGGGAAGCAACAGACGTCTCAAGAGCAGGAATCTGAGAGTTTAACAACTCAACAGTTTCCTTAGTCTGTTTCAGCTCCTCTTTGTCGGACGCTGCTGCCGCCAAGGTTTCTTCCTTTTCCGCTCGCGCAACATCTAGTGCTTCCTGGCTAGACGCTGCCGTCGCCAAGGCTTCATCTTTCTCGGCCCGCGCGGCCGCCAGCTCCTTCTTCAGGCGCGCAACCTCACTCTCCAATGATGATTTGTCAGTTATAGACTGGACAAGAGCTTGGTCACGCGCCTCCGCGTCCAGCTCCAAGTCGCGCACTCTACGCCCGTACTTGGCCGCGTCCGCCTCGGCCGCCTGTAGCTTCTCCCGCGCAGCTTGTAGCTCATGCCCGCGCTTCACGAAGGCGGTGTTGGCACTTGCTCTGTTCTCGCTGAGCTCTGCTTGGAGTTTCTCAGCTCTCTCTCGAGCATCAGAAAGATTCCAAGCAGACACTTTAGCCTCTTGCTTGGCTTCCGCAAGAGCATCACGTACCTTTACGTAATCATAGCGAAGCTCTTGGGAGGCAGCAAAGAAAGCCGACCCAGAAAACAGATGATCGTTGAGCAAGTCATCGCGAGCGCGATCCTCCTGAAACCTCCTTTCAGCTGGAGGCACAGAATGAGCCCAGAAGTCCTCACACACACCCATGGACTGAAATGAGCTGTCCTCAGTAATATTCCATCTCGGGCGGTAAATGTGATCGGCTTCCTGCAAAGACAAAGTAATGATCTAAGTCATCAAAACACTAATATGGAAGTCCGTGCAGCGGAGCAAAAACGAACTTATACCTGCGGGGATGAAGCAGAAAAGTCAGCGCCAGGCCCACGAGAAGACGGCGCCGCGAAACCTCGTGGCGCTGCAGGGTTGGCACAGCCGCTGTCGGAGCCTTCAACTTGAACCTCCTCATACTCCTCTGAAACAGGCCTTTTCTCCTGCGACCTAGAACCAATATCAGTATCGCGAGGAGGGCTGCGCGCAGGAGGAGGTGAGGGAGGTCTCGACGCCGCCAGGTCGGCGCGTAAAACGGCCTCCTGCTCCTTAGTAATCCCGATAAGGGGAGATTCAGCGCTTGCAGGAGCAGGAGCAGAATCAACGGCGCTGGCACCGGCGCCAGCAGTGCCGCCAGCAGCTTGTACGCCAGCAATGACTCCTATGAAAAAATCAACAAAAAGAAATGGTTCATGACTTGATCTAAAAGAAAAAAAAGTCAGAAAATAAAAGCGCAATACATACCTTGGCGCAACTCCGTTCGCGAGTCAAACATCGCCATGAAGTCCATTCTCCCCTTTTTTGAGGGTAAAACAGGGGACTTCGAAGCGACCTCCGGCGCAGCCTCGACACCTTGTTGCGCCTGAGGTTGATCCACCAAGGTCGCCGGCTCTACAAACATTTGAGTGAGCAAAGATTCATTAGTAATTCTATCAGAATCGCGCTCATAGAACCATAAAGGATAAGCAAAGTATACCTGTCGAAGAGGAAATGGCAGGCGCAACGCCGCTCCCCTTTTCCGCCGCGCGAAGGGAGGAGGTAGCGGCACCATACCTCGTGTGGACAGGAGGTCTGCCCACTTTTTGAGGCAGGGAAGACAAGGAAAACTTGGTGGTAAACTCCCGGTTTTCTCAAGTCCCTTCGCCTGAGTAGGAGGATCCTGAACAACAGGGGTATCATCTTTCTTCTGTTTCTTACTGGCCCCTGCGCCAGTTTTCCCTTTAGCCTTACGCTTTAGTTGGGGCACCTCAGCCTCCTCCTCCTCCTCCTCTTCCGCGAGCTCCAGCTCGTAGTTCTCAAGCGCGTCTACAATACACGCAACAGAAAGGTTAGCCAAATCTGGTATTATAAAGGCATAAGCATAAGTACAAAGGCTTACCAGGCGCGTCGCTGTCAAAGGGAAATCCCAGATCAACAGGGATGAACATGTCATCGAAGCGATCGAGGAAGCCAACCTCCCCAGCGCCCAGCGCGACGGAGCCACCCTCCATATGCTCATCATAGGCGGCGTGGACATACTCCTTGCTGACTGCACAAAACAAGTCAAATGATATCAGCAAAACGAATTATATTCGCGCAGAAGTAATGCAATGAGATTAACTTACACAAGCCGTCAACTTGGATAACGGGCTCAGTCGCGCTGTCGGCCCACCTCCTGCTCATACCAACCCCCACCAGCGCCTCCTCGCAAATGTTCTTGGCGGGGGATGGTTCGGCAGTCAACTTTTTTACCCAGGCGCCAGTTGGGTTCTTGAAGACACCCACATCCGCAGGCGCAGAAGAGATCGCGCGCATGGTCATGCGGATGGGGATCACACCAGCCCTGATATAGAAAAATCTCTCAGACCAGTCATGAAGGCTCTTGAATGAAACAGTGCAGCACTTGACCTTCTGACTGCGAGGAATAAATGAGAACCAAGAATCTTGGATCTTGGGCTTATAAAAAAACTGAAAGCGCCGAGGGGTGGGCTCCTCGCGCTGAGATTTGCACATGAACTCAAAGTAAGTCATGCGCACGAGTCCAAACGGATGGACTTGGGATATATGAATCCCATAAAACCTAAGCAGCGCACCCACAAACCTTGTCATCGGGAGACGAAGGTTGCAGTGGGTAAAAAAATGGCAATAAAGGGATATATAGCGGTGGGCGGGTCCGCCGCCGTTTGCCCGGCCGCCGGCAGCATGTAGCCATACTCAGGGAGAAAACCCTGAGAGGCGATAAGGCTGTCAAAATCGGACTGCCTCAGTTTACAGGGGATCTCATCCCACTTCTTCACTGCCTTGGTCTTCCCTACCTCCTCCGATGAGGCCTCAGCAGCCCTCTTCCCATTGCCGTCTTCTTCAACGTAGACATTACTAACGATTTCACACGGCGATGGATAGGGGAGATTGTGTTGTCTGAGCTATCAGACATACAACTATAAAATCGGACAAAGGATGCTTCTGAAGAACAGAGATCTGGAAGCAGAAGACAGGTAATCGGAATAGAATGAAAGAAAGGAAAGCTCTGAATAAACAACAAGGAAGATGAAGGATAAAACTCTAAGGGCTTGCTTTTATAGGCCCAGGAGAGAGAAAATTTGGTACTGATCGGACTTCACGCGCCTCCACTCGCAGGTGTAAGCCAACGCGAGCACGACACGTATCCCTGACACTGTGTGAGGGGACACGAAAAGAAAAGATACAGGGGCTGCCAGAGTTCACGCGCCACCACTCGCAGGTACGGACCAACGCGAGCGCGACACGTGTCGCTGACACTATGTGAGGGGACATGAAAGGCAACTGTAGCACCTCGAGCACACGAAAAGTCTGACACGTCTCCATCACTGACGCATGTCAGCAACAACCAACCACGTACATAGACGATTCGTTTCAACCAAAAGGATAGAATTTCGCGCAACGACGAGTAATAAGAAGAAAAAGACAAAACCCTACTAAAAGAGCAAACTATTAAGTCTAATATCTATCTTACCTCGCTCGCGCGAGACAAGACACACATTAGACTGGGGGGCTTGAAGAGGTATGTACCCGCCTCAACACCGAGCGAGGCGGGTCAACCCACAAGATATAGACAAGAGGCTTGAAATCAAGATATTATGAAGGCACAAGGCCAAAACCTATGCGCATGGCGCATATCACATATGCTCACGCATATCACATATGCTCATGCATCACATGCTCAGGCATCACATATGCTCACGCATCACATATGCTCACGCGTACCACATGCTCACGCACCATATATGCTCACGCATATCACATCTGCGCGTGACGTATCCGCGCGTGACGCATATCACATGCTTGTGCATATCACATCTGCGCATGAAACATATGCGCGTGAGAATAAAGAGAAGACCTCGCGCATCCTCAGGATAGGCGCATATCACACATGCACATAATCAACCTCGTCCTTATCCAAATCAGGATTAGGGCAACCTTGATTGTGCACGTCAGACAACCTTCCAGAAGGTATCTTTTTAAGGAATAAGAATATGCTGATGTTGACAGCTGCCAATGAAAGGTGGACAACTCAGCAAAACCTATGTGCAATAATCAATGAAAAAGCACCAGGTGTCCCAAGGACACGTGGCGCGAAGCAATAGGAGGAGGCCAAAAAGGCCCTAATTGGGTCTGAGCCCAATCATTGGAAACCCTAGCACTATAAATACCACATCAACTCCACAAGGAGAGGCACACCCAATTACACAGTATTCAGCTATATTAAGCAATACACTCCAATTTCCTTACTCTCAGATTATTATCTTCTCCTACAAACTCTTATTCTCACACCGGAGGGTTACCCCAAAGAGGACCCCTCTGTCCCTTTCTGAGGGGTAAGTTTACGGTGCTGTTCATTTTGTAGGTGGAAGAATCCAGATCCCAGAGATCCATCGGTGAAATAGCATAATCACACCCGAGGAAAGTTGATCGTCTACCAGTGAGTCGATCCACGTTTCTTCATGGGGTTCACCATCATTAGAGCTTATGTTTGTAGTATGTAAAAGTGGTTTATAGAGATTTATCGTGGGTGTGAGTTTGAAATGTGTTTTGAGTGTGTATTAATAAAGTTCTTAAATTCCATATTTAATTTTTATTTATTATACTTAACTATAACTGTTGGAAAATGGATGTATTTGTCTTTATTAAATTTGTATTTTTTGAAAGCATGTAATCGTTGGGGTTGAGCTCACAATTACCGTCTGAAGCTACAAACCTAACATTCTAAACTTCCCTCCACAACGATGGAATTTGTTTGTCCTAAGAGCATTCGCATCCCATTTTTTATATTTATCTATACAATTTAGTTTAAAATCAACTTTAACCTTAATTTTTCCTTACATTTATCTCTATTCAATGGAATCCACTTTTAATCATTTTTTTATAATTATTTTTCTCTCTCCCATTAAAAAAAACCTAAAATAAATACATATTAATTATTAAATATATAAAATATTTTTTTGACAATCACCGTCACCACCACCACCACTACTTGACCACCCACCATCACAACCACCACCACCTGACCGTCGCCGCCACCAACGCCACCACCACCATTGTCGTCATTGCCATTGTTTTGTTTTGTTAATTTTAAGGTGCGTGTATGTCATTTATGCGGGTTTTTAGTCTACTTAAGAAACTAAAATAATAATTCATTCTATTCCCAGATATTAACGGTTAAACAGATAATACAAAGAAATAATAATGATTCATTTCAATGACACGTAAAGTAGATTTAATTAATATTTTACAAACCATCAAACATAATGAATAAAATGTGAATGTGACATGGATCCGGAAATTGAATTGAAAAGGTGACTAGCAAAAAAGAAAAGCGGTGGACACCATTAACAGTACAGACATGTGTTATTATTTCTTTCTTTGAAAACTCAACGCAACAAAATCTAATTCTAATCCCACCATCATCATCATCATCATCATCATCATCATCATTTTCGCCCAACGGCAATTCAACTCAACTCTGATTCACTTCACACCGCCGGTAAACCGGCG